>NC_137898.1:10819401-11140593 GCF_963455335.1 Martes martes
ACCAATGTAAACATGAACCTCTTTAGACTTTGGAATCTGTATACCCTGCAGTTCAAAGGAGGTGAAAGAGGGAAGACAGGAGCGACTTTATTTTCCAGTTCCTATTTGATTTGGTAAAGTATTTATATATATTCTTCCCTGAGTTTATTGCATCTGAAGGACAACAGAGGGAGGGAAGAGATGGTGGTAGGCAGAATAATGCATCTTCCCTCCCCCAGAAATGTCCACATTCTAATTGAGGAAGCAATGAGTGTGTTTGGTTACATGACAAAGGGGATTTAAAGTTGCAAATGATATAAGGTTTGACAGTCAGCTAACCTTAAAACAGGGAGATTTCCTGGGTTATTTGGGTGGGCCTAGTGTAAACACAAGGTCCTTTAAAGTGGAAGACGGATGTAGAAGAGAGTCAAAGAGATGTGGTGATGGAAGCAGGGTCAGAGAGATGCTGTGGTGCTAGCTTTGAAGATGGAGGAAGGGTCTGGGAGCCGAGTACTAGGGTGGCCTCTAGAAGCCAGAGAAAAAACCAGGAAAACAAACTTCTTCCTGGAGCCGCTGGAAAAGAATGCATCTCTACCAACAGTGTGATCTTAGCTTAGTGAAACTGGTGGCCTACAGAACTGTCCGACAATGAATTTGTGTTGTTTTAAGCTGCTAAATTTGTGGTAATTTTTTGCAGCAGTAAATGGAAAACTAATGGCACCAAATATACAAATGGATGGTAAGAAAGGAAGTCCACAGTAAAATGATTTGTAACTACTTTTCCAAATAGGTATTTCATATATGGCCAATTAAATTGTCTTGTTCTTTAGGAAGAATACTCTTGAGATTCCTGATTCATTTTTGTCCTTCGGAAGCATAGAGTATCTCAGGTCCTTTTTGGCCAAGGGGAGTTTTGTTGGAAATCAATTAGGACAACTAGATATGGACATCAATCACTATCCTTGAAAAAAAAATTAGGACACTTAGAAATGTTTGTTTTCGGGAAGGAAAAGGAAAAAGAATGTTTCCTTTTCTGAAACATCCTCCCCGAACAATTTTCTTGTACACCATAAATATTAAGAAGGAGTTCTGAATGCCTTCATCACTGTATGAAGTATGAGTAGTCCACTGGCACGTTGCACCACTGGCATTTTAACAGGGACACTTGTTCAGACTGTGTCCTAGAATCCTGAAATTTCAGAGCCATTCCAGTCATTCTGTCTTTTACCCTTGGTTTATAGAAGAGAAATTGAAGCAATACAAGTTAAATGCTGTGATCAAGGTCACATAGAAAACATGTGGCAGAGCCTAGACTAGAAAATTGAGCTCTTGGCTGTGAAGATCCCCCCCCGCCACCCACACTGCTCACTCTGGACGCTTGCTGAGCTGGTGTTCCAGGCTAGCCTTGGTGAACTGACTCTGTCCTTATAACCACCCAGCAGCAAAACTGCTGTCTTCTCATGCTGTGGGGAAGACTAGAAACCAGTCTCACTTTCTGATGATTCAGTGATTAAGTTAGTAAGGCCTCTTCTCATGAGCATTGAGTGAGCTGTCTAGAGAGCTAACATTTTATTAAACCCTCACTGTGGGCATAGTAGGGGCTGTACAGTGTCATGGTTTAGAGCATGAACTCAGGGTTAGAATCCTGGCTCTGATATCAGCTCTGTATGTTTGGCAAGTTCATTAAACCCTTTTTCTTGTCTCTAAAATGAGGATCCTAAGAGTACCTTCCTTATACGTTTACTTTGCGTATTAAGGAGTTAGTCCATGTAAAGTTCTTAGAATTGTACCTGTTATAACTGTGTGGTTGGCTACATTATTGCTTAGTGGGTGAGGTATATTCTCTCTCTTAGTCTTTAAAACCTCCAGTGAGGCAGGTACTATTATCCTCCCCGTGTTAACAGTGAGAGAATTGCATCAGAACCTGTACCCACAACCCTTAATTCTAAGCTGTTGGGATGCTAGATACAACTGAAAAAGGTTAAAGACTCAGTGGAAAGGTGGGAAACACATTTTGGAAACCTCTGATTACAAAGAGATTACTTTTTCAGAGTGGAAACAAATTTTAATTCACAAAAGGTTATTTTAAACAAACAGTTCCATAGCTGTGATTCTTGGAGTAGCTCCCTATGACTCACTAATAGCATTTGAGAATAGGAGGTTTCATAACCCGTGCATGTGGTGTCTGTGGCCACTTAGTGCTCAACTGCTACCAATCTGCCATCTCCCTAATCCCCAATCCGCTACTTTAATAACCCCAGGGCCTTGATCAATTTTCTTATCTAAATCCGTTAGTCCCTGTGTCTCAGCTATAAAATGAGACTAAGGATGTCATAGTAACTGGTGTGGAGGTAGTTAAGAATGTGGAGTGGTAGGGTAACCCTGTGTTTGCCTTGTCTTTTGATCACAGCTAGACCAACATCCAGCTATTGTGAACAACTAGGAAGATGATCTGAGGATTAAGGAAAAAATCTCCGCAGAGGGAGAACGCAGTAGATGTGAGGTTCAGAGCTGTGAATTGAAGAGGAAAGCCTTGTGGCCCTGATGGGAAGGGAACCCTTTTTGTGGAACAGAGTCAGGAGAGGGAGAAATTGAGTGATAGGGACCGCAGGATAGGGACCTCAGGATAAGCTGCAGTGAGGAGATCCCCTGTGTCGCTGGGGAAAGATCGCTCCCCCTCCTGGAGTACATTTGAAAGAGTGTATTTTGCCTCTCCAAGGACAAAAGGCCAGCCAGGAGCCATTGAGCAGTGGTCAACAGCAGGGTCAGATGTGTGTGTGTAGGGCAGAAAACCTCTTAAATTTTCACCATGAGCCACAATAGGCTTAAACCTCTGTGTGCACGCCCAGTGGCTGCTTTTCTGTGGCAGAGCTGAGCAGAGAGCAGAGACACGGGCAGATCACAGACAAACCAGCTGCTGATTTCCAGTGTCTGCCACAGTAGATTCAAGCCTCTTTCTGACTGCTTTTCTGGGATAGGATGGACTAGGGGACTGAGTTGCACATAGACAGCCGATAATCTGGTTCCAGGTTTTCACTGAGTGTTACAGTAAACTCTGGCCTCCATGCATGCACTGTGCAACTGCTTTTCAGGGACGGGACTGTGCTGGCCATGCTGCGAGGCTCTCCTCTGGGGTTGGAGAGTGGCCTGCACCTTGCCAGGCCCTTTAAAACTTGGGAGTTTTGCATCCCAGCCACCAGCCAGAGATAAAATATAGGAGCTCTGTGGTGCCAGGTGTGCTGATGGCCCAGAAACAGACAGGTTAAGGGCAGGGAACTGATGAAAGCCCAGGCCACAGGAGATTGGACGCTTTTATGAGAAGGTCTCCTGAAAAGTAGTGACTGGTAGTTCCGCTCCCTGGGACAAGAGGGCTGGGTGACACCATATTCTTCTTCCTCCACTATGCCCCACCCCCCAGCACAGTCTGACTTGAGAAAGGAACACAGCATCTCCAGTGGAGGCTGGAGTCCCCTACACTAAACCCCACCTCCTGGCAGGAGCTTCTTTACAAGGGCAGCTCAGTTTGTGAGCCAGCCGAGCAGGCTTCTCCCTCTGCATGTACCAAGTCTACTGATGAAAGAATGCTCCAAAATGTCAGCATCTGGTAAATATGACCAGACTTGCTTTTTTTTTTAAATATTTTTTCTACATTTGTACTGGACCACTTTCTAACACCATACATAGAAATAAACTCAAAATGGGTGAAATACTTAAATATGAGACAGGCATTGATCAGAATCCTAGAGGAGAACACAGGCTGCAACTTCTTTGACCTTGGCCACAGCAACTTCTTACTAAACAGTCTCCAAAGGCAAGGGAAACGAAAGCAGAAACAAAGTATTGGGACCTAATCAGGATAAAAAGCTTTTGCACAGCAAGGGAAACAATCAACAGAACTAGAAGTCAACCTCAGTGGGAGAAGATACTTGCAAATGACTCACCAGATAAAGGGCTAGTATCCAAAATCTGTATAGAATTTACCAAATTCAACACCCCAAAAAACACATAATCCAGTCAAGAAATGGGCAGAAGACATGAACAGACAGTTCTTTAAAAGACATGCAAATGGCTAATAGACACATGAAAAAATGTTCAATATCACTTGGCATCAGAAAAATACAAATCGAAAGCACAATTAGATACTACCTTACACCGGTCAGAATGGCTAAAATGAACAAGTCAGGAAACAACAAATGTTGGTGAGGATAGGGAAGAAAGGGAACCCTCTTACACTGTTGGTGGGAATGCAAACTGGTGCAGCCACTCTGGAAATAGTATGGAGGTTCCTCAAAAAGTAAAAAATAGGTCTACCCTTTGGCCCAACAATCGTACTACTAGGTATTTATCCAAGGGGTACAAACATAGCGATTTGAAGGATCACATGTATACTGATGTTTATAGCAGCAATGTCCACAATAGCTAAAAAATGGAAAGAGCCAAGATGTCTGTCCATCGAGAGATGAATGTATAAAATTGTGATATGTGTATATGATGGAATATTACTCAGCCATCAAAAAGGATGAAATCTTGGCCTTTTGCAATGATGTGGATGGAAATAGAGGGTATCATGCTAAGCAAAATAAATCAGTCAGAGAAAAACAAATACAATATGATTTCATTCATATGTGGAATTTAAGGAACAAAACAGAGGAAGATAGGGGAAGGGGAAAACAAAATAAGACCAAAACTGAAAGGGAGGCAAACGATGAGAGAGTCTAACTATAGGAAACAGGTTTGCTGGAGGGGAGGTGTGTGGGGGATGGGTTAACTAGGTGATGGGCATTAAGGATGGCACTTGAAGTAAGGAGCACTGAGTGTTATATGCAACTGAAAAAATCACTAAATTCTACCCCTGAAACTAATAATAAGTGTATGTTAACTAAATTGAATTTTTAAAAAAAGTAGAAGAAGACTCAAAGTGGCCAGTATGAAGATCAGATAATCCTAATTCCTGTTAAGCTGTTGAAACTGCCCAGCCTATGGTAAGGCCTTCACAAAAGGTAGCTATCTTTCTGTTATCAGAGCCCAAAGGTAGGTTTCAGAAGTAGATATCATTGGCGTATGAAAAGTTTATAATGGAGATTGGACTCAAAAGGTCAATGCCAACACCAAGGACATAGGAAATGAGAGCTTAGGATACAGAAATTAACCAGAAAAAGATTTTTCTTGAGTTTTTTTAAAAGTATTAAAGCAATTAAACAGTTTCTGCATGTATGTGATCTTATTACCTCCTTCCTTTCCTGTTGTTTATTGTCAGTTTTGTTTGTTTCATCGAGAAATTTAATACGAAAGGTGTGGCTTCTCATTTATTTAGCAACATTTTAAAATTTAATATCTGCTATTTACTTTCTGGACTAAGCCCTGTCCTATAAGTTCCATATAGAATCCACATTATCAATAATTTATAACAATCATGCTAGTCTCAGTTGCATTTTTACAGGGTTGGGTTCTGGTTTTATAACAAGAGTTAAAGAGCTGAGCCAGTCTCGATCCTTTGACTTTATACCAAAATGACTTAATGTGTAAACAGCTCTACTGGTTACATAGTTTGGCACAGAGGGAGGGAAAAATGCTTGAGGGAATAACTAAGAAATTATTCCGTTGAAATGAGGGTAATCCTGAAAATGATGGAAGAAAAGGGAAACCAATGAATAGACTGTTTTCATTGATTGCACCTATCATGGAATTTTTTTCTTGACTGTTGGTAAAATACTTACTATCAGTTGTCTTTTCCTCTAAACATTAGAGCAACTGTAATTATTTTTAAACCCAAGAAACACATCAGAAAATAAGTCTGATGAAATCAGAAGGACAGGACTGTCACAAATAAAAATTGGAATAATTTACTTTATTCCAGTTTCTTTATTCCTTCCAAATGAATGTCACTTTTAACAGTATAGGGTGACTATTTTTGAGAAGAGGTTGTAGCATACAGGGAGCATAATACCAAATCATTTCTACTGTGTCACCCAAGTACATACATGAATAAAAATACCGACTTAGTGAAAATTAGTGCTATTCCCCACCTATTTTTGTTTTTTCCCCCCATAACAAAGCACCTTAATTAAAATATGTTACCAAAGCAGTGCTACAGTGTTTTTGGTCCTGTGGTAGCCACATTATCATCAGATTGCTCACACTAGGACATTCCTTCCCCTTCTTGATTAATATTTATAGAATGGCATACATTTGAACTTTCTATGTGTCACCTCTCTTAGCATGAACTTTTGATTTTTTTAAAAGATTTTATTTATTTATTTGATAGCGAGAGAGCACAAGCAGAGGGAGCAGCAGAGGGAACGGGAGAAGCAGGCTCCCCACTGAGCAGGGTGCCTGCTGTGGGGCTAGCTCTCAGGACTCTGGGATCATGACCTGAGCTGAAGGCAGAAGCTTAACCGACTGAGCCACACAGGTGTCCCTGATTTTTAAATTTTTTTTTCTTGAAGTATCTTTTATCTCTGTTATAGCAACTGACATTCTTTTTTTTTTAATTTCTGTCGGTTTTCATTTTTCCCTTGTTTCATCCCTCTCCTGATTTCTTTTCCCTTAATTTATCTACTTGGCCTAATTTAAGAGTCAAGATTTGGCTTCATTCCTCCAACCTAGAGAATGGGATGCTGCAGAGAACCCACACAGACCAGCCCTGCTGTTTATGCCCATTAGTCTGGGTGAAGAGGTAGATAAATAAGTCAGTAGACTTACTCTGTTCCTTTGGCACCTGTCTGTTTTCTCTTTCTCCAAGTTCTGTGACAGTTGGAAATGTTTATCTGGGTATTATAGGTACTTTTTACTTCCTTGTGTCAATCCAACCTGTCTCCTATCTTTATTTAATTCCAAAGTCCTTCTACGCTTGATGCTCTTCCGCCCGATGGATATATAGTCCCAGTTGTAAACTTGGTAATATGCTTGCTCTGCCTTTGGTTTCATCCCCTTTCTCCTGGGAAGCCTTTTCTGACACACCCAAACACTTAGGTATTTTCTCCAGCCCCTTTGTACTTTCTGATACTCGGTGTAACATCATACTGCATTTCAATGCCTTTTAAGTTAGATGAATAAAATTGGAAAATGTAGATAACAAAAAAAAAAGAGAAAGAAAAAAGCATCCATACTCCCACCACCCACACATAATAATATTTTCATTTAGATTTTGTTTTGTTTTTAAATCTTTTTTTTGTTTTTTTTTAATCTTTTCTTTGTAAATATATATTTTACAGAGAGACATTTATGATTTGTGAAATCACCAAAGTAGGATCATCTTGTATCTAAGTTTTATACTTGCTTTTGTAGCTTTATGTTTTATAAACAACTTTTCATGTCAGTAAATACCTAAGTATTACATATCTTAATAGTGGCATGCTAGTCCATTTGGGGGAAATGTCTTATTACATTTCAATAAGTTATCTTCAGGCCTGTCTCAGATTGACTGAACACCTTAAGGGCAGAGATACCGGGGTGGGGGTCAATGTCCCATTCCTAGCCCTAAGTATTATACAGTGTCTCAACCAGGATAAGTTCCAATGAGTATATGTTGAACGAGTTAGTAGAATGAATACAGATTCCTCTTCCATGTTTCCCCCCCTATATGTACTATTAAAGATTTTCTTTCTCTTGTGGTCTTACATTTTTATGTATTTTTCTAAAATGGAAAAACACCTACTGAAGATTTATTGATGCTATGAGCTAGAAAAGTGACAGTTTCAGGAAGTAACATTGCTCAAAGGCTGAAGGTGAGTAAAGGGACAAGAAATCCACGTTGTTTTAGAAAGACTGCGGAGTCATAGTAACTCACAGGCAAGTGTCTCATGTTTACCATGATTCATGGTATCCAGACAGTGGAAGAAGAATGGTAAAAATAAATGGTGGGGTTTTTTTGTTTGTTTGTTTCTGTGGGTTTTTTTTTTTTTAAAGATTTTTTTTTATTTGACAGAGAGACTCAGAAAGAGAGGGAACACAAGCAGAGGGAGTGGGAGAGGGAGAAGCATGCTTCCTGCCAAGCAGGGAGCCCGACGTGAGGCTTGATCCCAGGACCCTGGGATCATGACCTGAGCTGAAGACAGACACTTAACAACTGAGATAAATTGTGGTTTTTTTAAAACCTAGAATGCCCTCCCTTCTCCTGTGGCCTTCCAGCCCCCCCTCCATACAGTAAATCTTACTTCATAAGACTTCTGCAGTGTTCTCTTGTTGCAGAAAAATCTGAAGCGACCAAGGAAACTCAAGCGGCACACGGAAATCTGGGAGTACACAGCTTTATTTTTGCTGGCGGGCTCAGTGGGATCGTTTCCCAAAGGCTGAGCACCCAACAGGGTTAGGAGTGAGTTTTTATGGTTACAGGTGATGGGGGATGGTAACGGGATTTCACTGTCCCTCAGGGCCGATTGGCCCACTTCATGTGGAAGCATGATCTATGTGGAGGCGTCTCAGGAGACTGCTAAATCATCCCAGGGGACTTGTTTTTTTTTTTTTTTTCTTAACCAAACAGGATGGCCATTTGGTCTTTTCTTCCACCTCAGCAGGAGCAATGGAGAGCAGGGGACAGGAAGGGGCTGGGGCCCGAGGGTCTCTATCCTCATGTCCCCCCTTTTGATGATCAGCAGGGGTACCCTAGAGATCATCATTATCTAGATTTAAGGGACTGTATCCTCAGAGGGCGAGGATACAGGCTGTCGTGTGTTGAGAGACAGTATTACTGATGAACTGGATGAAGCTGATGAGGAGACAAGGACCGAGGGTAACTAGGAAGATTAGGGACAATAAAGGGCCTGCTGGGGGGTAATAGCCAGGATGTCCATGATTGTGGGTTGAAACCCTAAGACGTGAGTTCTTCTCGACGACGCTGGATGCATTCCCGGAGCTCGCGAACCTTGGAAGGGATGATCCCGGACTGGTTGACGTAGTAGCAGCAGTCCTCCTGTAGGAAGAGACAGGTTACTCCCTTCTCAGCAGTGAGGAGATATAGGGCTCGCCGATTCTGGAGGGCTATTGCCGGCAGACTGGAGAGTTGTGTCTAGAGGGATGTTAATGAATCTGCAATGCGTTCCGTGTCATCATTGAGTTTCTGTAAAAGCTTGAAGTAAAGGTTAAGGGAAGTCCCAAGGCCCCATGCCCCAGTAGGTATGCTGGCAAAGACTTCGGCTCCCAGGAGGAATGGTAAGACTACTGCCCGTCAGCTTTGGTGGTGAAGAGAGACTCGGGATTGGAACTGGAAATCTAAGTATAGTGAGGCAGAGGGGGACAAAAACACAAGTATGCAACCAGAAGGGGCGTTACTGCGTTACTTTCGTTGCGGCACCTAAAGAGAAGGTTGTTTTCACGGGAGAGGAAGATGCCTGGGGGTGGGGTGCAGTATGGTAGAGGAGCTGTGAAGTTCTGGCAGCCCGGGTCTGGGGCCTCGGTGCAGCCTGGGGGAACAAAGCAGGTTAAATTGTTAGCTGGAAGCAGCGGGACTGAGTTTTGTACAGGGCCAAAATTCATAGGGCTTGTATTATTGGGCAACAGCTAGATAGGAGGGATGGGGATACTGAAGAAAGCCGATCCAGGCAAGGGGAGACAGACCCAGCAGGCGGAACCAGTAGGGGAATAGGTCGAGTTGAGCCATAAGTGGTAGGAGGTGTTTAAGAGCTGACAAGTATAGTTTTGAATGGTTGGCCCCGGGGCAATGGGGTTTATAGAAGAGAATCTGGGCTGTGGAGGGTGTCCGTCCGGGCGGAGAGTGAGAAGTTGTTCCGGAGTCCTTCCTGGGAACATACAAACGCAGTCCCCGGCGTCAAGGCCAGTCCCAGTAGGAGCCTCCACAGTTCTGGGGGGGTAATTGTGAGTGTTTGGTTGGCCTGCGACATGTAAACCGGGGAGACTCAAAGCTTGCCTGATGTCACCCATAGGGCTATGGTCTCACAACCCCATTGGTCACAAAAGTTTTCCCCGCATTTTTCTAATCCCTGGTCTGGGCAAAGGTATGTCTGGTGTCCCTGTTCTTTACATAGCCTCCCTTCAAGCACTTGTTCCTTGTATGGAGCCAGGAGTTGACGTAGGGATATCTGGAAGGTGGGACACTTGCCAGTGGTCTGGTTATGAAGGACTTTGTCCTGGCCTTCCAAAGTCTGGGTTAATTTCCAGTCGTATGTTGTTGGGTTAGTGGGGGTCCCTGGCAGGAGGAGGCAGAGGAAACTTAGTAGCCATAACGTGAGGCTCCAGTTGTGTTGAGAAAGGAAAGGATGTACTTTAGAGTTTAGGGGCCCTTCCTTAGAGTGATCTTCAGAGGGTTTGATGGTGACGGATGTGGGGCTCCAGGTAGCTTGGTCTGGGTTTGCCTTTTTCTCTCGTGAATGGTGGATCCATGGTGTGATGTTGGTAACCTTGAGGGCAGTGGGAGTTATGAGAATTACTGTATGTGGGCCAGTCCAGGTTTGGCGAAAGGGTTCATGTTTCCAGTCTTTTACCCAGACCTCATCTCCAGGGTGGAAGGAATGGACAAGGTGTCCTAGGGATATAGGGGCCCTTTTTAATATGTGGGTGTGTAATTCTTTGATGATTTTTCCCAGGGATAACAGTTGGTCCTGGAGGCACGTGTCTCCTAAGATGTTAAGATTGTCCGGAAAAGAAGACAACATTGGGAGTGGCCTGCCATAGAGTATTTCAAATGGGGAGAATCCATTTTTCTGAGGAGTATAGCAGGAGCGGAGTACTGCTAAGAGAAGTAGATCTGTTCACCCTAAGGAGGTCTCAGCATGTAATTTGGATAGGGTTTCCTTGAGGGTATGGTTCATATGCTCTGCTTTCCCTGAGCTCCGAGGCTGGTAGGCTGTGTGGAGTTTCCAGATGTTGAGGGTTGAAGTTAGGTCTCATAGAACTTCAGAGATAAAGGCTGGGCCAGTCACTATGTATGGTAAGCAGATCCTGCACCAGGGCACGATCTCCTGGAGGAGTACTCTGGTGACCTCTCTGGCCTTCTCTGTATGGATTGGATATGTCTCCACCCACCCTGAGAAGGTGCAGACCAGAACTGGCAGGTATTTTATACCTCAGTAAGGAGTCATCTCTGTGAAGTCCACTTCCAGGTCTTTGAAGGGAGCTGTCCTTGTGTGCTGTACTCCAGGGGGCCGGGAAAGTCCACTTTTAGGGTTGTGTCCAGCACAAATGGCACACCAATCTGTGACCGACTTGCATAAGGTTGCGAGTCTGGCGATGTAGAAACGTTCTGCCAGTAGTTTTTCAAGCCCTGTTTTTCCCAAGTGTGAAGTTGAATGTTGTTCAGTGATGGCATGGGGGTGAGGTTTGCTGGAATGAATAAGTGCCCATCTGGGAGGGTCCACCACCCTTGGGGATGGTGAATGGCTCCCTTGGTTTTGGCCCAGTCATCTTCAGCTGCAGTATAAGTAGGGTTTCGTAAGGAGGGAGTAACAGATGCTTTAATGGCAGTTTGTCTGTCTTGGGCAGCTTCCCTGGCTGCCCGGTCAGCTAAGCAGTTCCCTATAGCTGGCTCGGCATCTCCTTTTTGGTGTCCCCAACGGTGGATGACGGCTAAGCTCCAGGGCACCCATACTGCTTCTAACAACTGGAGGATTTCATTTTTGTTCTTGATGGTTTTTCCATTGGATGTGAGGAGTCCTCTTTCTTTGTAGATTTCCCCTGTATATGTAGAGTGGCAAAGGCATATCTTGAGTCAGTATATATGTTGATCTTTTTGTCCTTAGTAAGAGTGCCCAGATGAGGACCCAGAGTTCAGCTCTCTGAGCTGGCCATCCCACAGGGAGTGCTTTAGCTTCTAGGACTTCTGTAGCCATGGTAATGGCGTAACCCACTTTTCTTAGGCCATTGCTTAGGAAGCTGCTACCATCAGTGTACAGGGTAAGGTCAGCGTTTGTCAGGGACTAGCGTTTGCAGGTCCAGCTGGGTAGTGTAGACTTCAGTTATGATTTCCAGACAATTATGTTCTGGTTCCCCTTCCACCGTTGGGAGGTATGTGGCCAGGTTGAGGGCCTGCACAGTCTGTAGATTTATGTGAGGATTTTCTAGAAGTAGCACTTGATATTGAGTGAGCTTGGCATTTGCTATCATTTCTGACCCTGACTGTTCAGAAGAGTGATCACTGAGTGGGGAAATTTTACTGTGAGCTGTTGTCCTAAAGTGAGCTTGTCAGCCTCCTTGATGAGAAGTGTGGCGGCTGCCAAGGCCTGTAGGCAAGGGGGCCTTATGGAGGCGATAGGGTCTAATTTCTTTGACAGATATGCAGTGGGCTTTTCCCAAGGGCCTATTGGTTGGGTTAGAAGTCCTAAGGCAATTTTGTTCTTTTCATGAACATGCAGGCAGGAGGGTTTCCCGGTATTGGGTAGGCCTAGGGCTGGGGCCCTTCCAAGTAAGTCCTTGAGTTCCTTGAAAGCCTTTTCTTGTCTGTCTTCCCATTGTAGAGGCTGATTATCCGGTCCCATTAGTGAATCATACAGGGGGCTGGCTATGACTGAGAACCCTGGCATCTAGATTCCACAGAATCCTGCAGCTCCCGGGAACTCACACAAAGCTCGTTTAGTGGTGGGCCGGGGAAGGTTAGTTATCACGGCCTTTTGTTCGGTGCTGAGGGCCCGTATTTCTTGAGTTATCATGCATCCTAAGTATTTGACCTCTTGTCTACATAATTGAGCCTTTTTCCAGGATGCTGGATATTCTCTTTTTGATAAGTGATGCAGGAGGTTGACCGTTGCTCGGCGGCAGGTTTCCTTAGTCGGGCTGGCGATGAGAAGGCTGTCAACATACTGGAGAACTGTGCAGCCAGTTCATTCCCTGGGGAAGTCAGCCAAGTCAGAGGGCAGGGCTTCACTAAATATCATTGGTGAGTTTTTATACTCCTGTGGATGTCTGGTCCAGGTGAGTTGCATCTGCCATCCCAAGCTGATACCAGTCCATTCAAAGGCAAAGAGAGGTTGACTTATGGGGGCTAGGCAAATACAGAAAAAGGTATCCTTTAGATCGAGGCAGGTAAACCAGGTAACATCCGGTGGTATCTGGCTTAAGAGGGTATATGGGTTTGGCACCATTGGGTGTAGAGTCTGAGCAACCTGGTTTATGGCACACAAGTCCTAGATGGATTGGTAGTCACCGTCGGGCTTTTTGACTGGGAGCAGTGGAGTGTTCCAGGGAGATCGGCATTTGACTAGAGTGCCTGCTTCTTTTAGTTGCTCTAGGTGGGCCTGTATGCCTATTTGGGCTCTACGTGAGATCGGATACTGCCTTTGCTATTGTGGCTATGTTCCAGCCTTTAGTTCTATAATGACTGGAGCTCGCCAGATGGCAAGTCTGGGAGGGTTATCTTCCGCCCATACATTGGGGACTGCAGTCCGGTGGGCCTCGGGGTTTGTCTCCAGGTGTCCTTGTTCGAACAGTCTCCATTCTTCATCCTGGGGTGTGTTGAGGCAAAGGATGATTTGAGGTCTGGCGGGGTTTAGACTCATGGTGGCCTGTCCAGAAGATTCGAAGGAGATTTGTGCTCCTAATTTTGGAAGCCAGTCTCTTCCTAGTAAAGGGAGTGGGCAGTCTGGAACATATAGAAATTAATGGGACACAATGTGTCCACCTAGCTTACAGGTTCGGGATTGGCAAAAGGGTTGGCTTGTGGCTCGATCCCCTGTGGCACCCATGATGGTTATAGTTCATCCTGTAAGGGGTGCCACTGGTGTAGTTACTACCGAGTGTTCTGCTCCGGTGTCCACCATGAAAGTGATCTTCTGGCCCCCCACATTTACATCAACCATGGGCTCCCGGGGGCCTAACATTAATGAGCCCGGTCCCCATCAGGCTGAGTCTTTGTTGGCTAGTCCAATAAAGTCTGGCTCCCAGTCTGCCTAGGTTTCAGGTCAGGTGGAGGATTTGCATGCTCTTGGCCTTTGATTTGGGCATTTGTTCTTCAAGTGCCCCATTTTGTCGCAGTATGTGCATTGGTCCTTTTTAAGGGTTCTGCATTGTTGAGGCTGTCCTCTTAACTGTTCTGACGGTCCTCGCAGTTGAGAGTTTTGTTGAAGGGCTGTGGCCAGCAGGGCGACTTCCTGTTTCATCTTCTTTGCAGCCTCATGTTTTGCTACAGTCTCTCAGTTTCGATAGACCTTATTGGCTATTTCTAATAGCTGGGTGGTGTTCATCCCGGCAAAACCCTCAAGTGTTTGGAGCTTGTGACAGATATCAGGGGCTGACTGTGCCACGAAGGCAGCATTTTCCATCGTTGGTTCACAGTTGCTTCTGGATCAAATGGACTGTATATGCAGAAAGCCTCGCAAAGCTGCTTGTAGTAATTACCCCGAGTTTCTTCCCCGTCCTGAGTCACATCGGCTCTCTTTGACTTGTTAGTAAGTTTCTTGGTACCTTGTTGGAGACCTTGCAGGATGGCTTCTTGGTAGTGCTTGATAGCATTATGGCCTTTTTCCATGTTGAAGTCCCAGTTGGGCCAGTTGTCTGGTGCAGACTCCTCAGCCCATCCCATGGTATTCATAACGCCTGCTGGAGCCACCTCCTGGAGCCACTTATGCACCTCCTGAAGGATTCTTCTTGTCTCCTCAGTGTTGAACAAGGTGCAAAGGAGCTGTTAACAATCTTCCCACGTTGGCTGGTGGGTTTGGAAGATGGATTCCATGAGGCCAATCATTGCCTGTGGTTTCTCTGAATATGCGGGAGTATGATGTTTCCAGTTTAGGAGGTTGGTAGTGGTGAAAGGCTGATAATAGATGATGGGCCCACCCGGTTGGGGGGTGCCATCTGCACCAATCGTATTGGGACCTCGTGTCTCATGGAGGGGCATTTGGTAAGCCGGGATCTCCCATGTTTGGAGACGGCGTGTGGTGTTTCAGGGTTCAGGTTCTGGGGAGGAGTCCCCATCATGAGTAGTTGGGGGTGGTGCAGAGGCTGGTAGTGAGACCATTGAGGCAGTGCGGACATTGCGGCCGTTGGCGGAATCAGAGGTGTCAGAGAGGCTGCAGCTGGCACTGGAACAGGGGGAGGCAGGGATAGAGCCGGAGGGGGTGGAGAGACTGAGGGTGGTGGGGTGCCAGGTCCCACTTCAGGAGCAGTCGGGGGTGCCGGAGGAACATACAGTAGTGGGAGCTCTTCCTCTGGGTCCCCCTGATGTATGGCTTTATTCCAAGTACTTCAGTTTGGTTGAGCAACGAGGATCTTGCACTGTCCCTTACTATAAATGCAGAACTGTACCCAAGGGGGAGGGTTCTAGCTATTTCTAACCAGGAGTAAATATATGGAAACTGACCAGGGTGCCCTGGGTTTCCCATGAGCACGTGATAAACATGTCAGATGGTGGGCAAATCTAAGGTTCCTTCTGAGGGCCATCCAACATCAAAACTAGGCCATTCTAGCTCGCAGAGAGTCCTGAATTTTCCTGGGGTCACATGAACCCCATAGTTACTGCTAAAGCCCTTTTTAAGGTTTTTAAGCATGCAGTCTAAGATAGTGGGTTTACTGGGTTTCCCTCCCATTGTAAACGATGTTGAAGACAAAGGGAGGGAATTCTTTCAGGTGCTGTCCAGCTCACATCCCTCATGGGAACTTAGGAGCATCTTAGCTAAGGTCTGTCTGTATAAGCCTGGGACCAGGCTACGTCATAGAGTAGATGACCGTTATGCAATATCATGCTCCATGACATTCAGGGTGCAGCCCACTCAGACTCCGTAGCCGAAGCGGTGGAGCCATACAGACAGAGTCACGCAGTCAGGCACTCTTCAGATTCGATCTGGTTGCACAACCCCCTCTGGGTAACCCTGACTAATGGGAGGTGATCAGGCTCCCCTTCCATCCTCAATGGACAGGTCTGACTTGGGCCGTGGCCCTGGGGCTTACCTGGTCCGACGGGTGGATCCTGCCAGTTGTCCCCGGTCTCTTATTGTTGGTCCAGCAGGGCAGAGGCGAGCCGTGGCTGTCCAGGAGAACCCAGCTTTGGGTCCACCGAAATCAGCGGGGCACACCTAAACCCTAGAGTAGTACTCTCTTGCCTTCCGTGGCCCGTCTCCGGTCCCACACCAGTGGCACAATGGGCCAGTACAGTTAGGTTTCCTGGTCAGGGAACCAAATGCTGCAGAAAATCTGAAGCGACTGAAGAAACTCAAGCGGCACACAGAAATCTGGGAGAACTCAGCTTTATTATCACCAGTGGGCTCAGCGGGATGGTTCCCAAAGGGTGAGCACCCGACAGGGCTAGGGGTGAGTTTTTATGGTTATGGGTGATGGTGGATGGTAATGGGACGTTTTCAAGGTCTCTCAGGGCTAATTGGCCCCCTTTATGTGGAAGTATGATCTATGTGGAGGCGTCTCAGGAGAGTGCTAAATCATCCCAGGGGCCTTGTCTTTTTCTTTTCTTAACCAAACAGGATGGTCACTTGGTCTTTTCTTCCGCCTCAGCAGGAGCAATGGAGAGTAGGGGACAGGAAGGGGCTGGGGCCTGGGGATGTCTATCCTCCTTGAGAACTCAACTGTATACCCAGAGACCTGTTACTACAATTTAAGTACAGTGAAAACACTTCTCTAGTTAGCTTTTCTAAAACTAAGTCATTACTTTAGAAAATTTCAAGTCTGGGGAAATTGTGAAGCTGGATTCCTAAGAAAGGAATTGACAGTCCAGTTTTAGACAAGATCCAGAGAGGCGTGGTCTGAGGTTGATTTTGTGCGGGTATGAGGCTCCCCCGTGGTTCCACGGGTGGGGTGGAGTAACAGGACCACTGAGCAGCGACACAGCCCTCCAGCTCAGTGCTTCACAAACTAGCTCTGAAGAAAGACCATTAAAATTTCTTTCTTTCAATCCATTAAGAACTAACAATTTTGGAAAATATGAAAAAAAAATGATTTACTAGGAAAAAACAGAAAAAGGAACAATTTAAGCCCAGTTCTTTTGTTAGAGTCGGTTGGCATAAAATTATAATAAATATAGTCTAAACATAGGAAAATAGAAAACAGTCACAAATTTGAAAGCATTGATTCATAGACAATTAATATTACATTGTACCTAACTTTTTGTCTTTTCAAAATTGTAGCCAAAAGTTGGATGCTCAACCCACTATGCCATTCAGGTGCCTCTGGTGGGATATAGATAGGATCAGAAGGTGACTGGTCATGGCTTTTTGCAGATATGTTAATATCAAAATCATCCACCATTTCCTTGCTAGCTGTTGTTAAATTAGATTACCTGCCATCACTGTTTGTAATCTCTATGTTTTTCTGACTTTCTGCTGTTTGCTTTTGCCCTTTCATCTTTTCATTGTAAAACATCTTGCAGCCCTCTTGGCATAGAAATACTCAAAGATTATTCCCTTGCAGGGAGCTCTGTCTGTCTGAGTCTCAGGTCCTTAGGAGCCAACCAGGATGAGGGCAGTCAGTCAGAGGCAGAGTGTGCTCTTGAATGGAGGCATGGGGCTTCCAGGGTTGCGGCTTATTACAAGGCTTAGAAACTGGGTTTGGGTGGTTTCTGAGCCTGAGTGTGGCCTCAAGGGACAAGTGCAGTATGAAGTAATTTGACATAATGATGACAGATTTCACCACCAGATGTCCTTCGTGGTTATTATTATTTTTTTCATTTCACTTTTAATTCTTTCTGGAATATCAGGAAATTAGTTAGCTTGGAACCTTGGGAGGTAAGAAAACATGTCTTTGTCATGGGGTTTTGAAGTATAGTTGAAGTTCGGTGGGGTGGAGTCCGGAGCCAAAGACCAAGAAAATTCTTGAGATGTCTTTGGTGCAAAATGGTGGTTTTTTAAAGCACAGGGAAAAGACCGGTGGGCGGAAAGAGTTGCTGTTCCCGGGGTGTGAGGGGTGGTTAATTATATACTATGGGGTTGGGGGACAAATGAAAAAGGGAGGTTTCTAGAAGAACTTTCATATGCTAACAAAGACTCACAGGATACCTGAGGCCTTGTCATTGTCAAGTTAAGGTTGTTTATCCCTCTGGCATTAACATTAAGATAGTTGGGAGCTTCCTGGAGGAACATTATACTATGCCCCTTCAAGTATCTGTCAATGGGCTGGGGATTATAAGGACATTTAATTGTACCTACATTTCCTTCTGGAAGCTAGGTTATTGATAGAAATGCTTTGTTCTTGTAGATTGCTAAGACATTTGTAAATTGAGGGAGACTCTTATCTTGCAGGATTGTGGTCTCTATAAGTTTAACTTTTTGTTTTTCCTTTCCTTAGCTTTAGGAGAGCCAGGAGTACAAGAGGAATGCCACATATATCCCAGCTGGGAGAGGGGGCTGTAGGGATTCAGCTTCTGCTTTGTCCTCAGCTTGTTTTCTGTTCCCTCATCACTTGTGCTTCTCCTCTGACATTGTGTGATCCTACAAAGTGATGAACACTGGGAGTCTTACAGCAGTGCTTGCTCCATATGTCTCCTTGGGTCAAATTTCTTGATCCTAAAG
The DNA here is from genome assembly GCF_963455335.1 of Martes martes. Taxonomy (NCBI): domain Eukaryota; kingdom Metazoa; phylum Chordata; class Mammalia; order Carnivora; family Mustelidae; genus Martes; species Martes martes. Next base: position 10,837,779 of record NC_137898.1, read on the forward strand.
AAAGTATTTGTCTACTTAAAGGCCTTGACTTCTACTAGGTATGGATTAATTGCTTTTGTGATGCTAGTCAACTAGGAAAGTACTGAAGAACAGAGCATGTTTTAAAATTCACTAGGTGTTTACTGAGGGCCAGTTCAGCACCAGATACTGCCTTATGTTCTGAGAGAACAGGACAGACAGTACTTTCACACCCTTAGGGGCTGCGTCTTTTAGGGGCTCCTCTTTCTCCTGTTCTGCATGAAATCTTCAACGGAGCTGGCAGGCCCAAGTTTCCTAGGAGAGGATCTTCTCATCAGAACCTTCTGGTTCATGGCATAAGTAAGGGCAAAGGCTAGAGACATTATCAGATACTTATATCCTGGTCATGTAAGGGTGGAGGATGTTTCTGAAATATTAGTACCTTCCATTTCACCAGTGGACACCAATTTCTAACATGCCACTGACGTAGTTTGTGGATGTTGCTGAGAAAGAATTCCTGAGATCTCTTTAGTGCAAAAAGGTGATTTTATTGAAGCACAGGAATGAAAGCTGGGGCTCTGGCTTGTGAGGAATGGCAGATCAGATACTTGGGAGTTGGAGGAGGTAAGGAAAAAGGGAGGTGTCCAAAAGACTCTCCTATGCTAAAAAAGCCCCTTCTAGTTACTGGAGGCCTGACTATTATCAAGATAAGGTTGTTTTTTCCTCTAGCAAAGCATTAACATTAAGGTAATTGGAAGTTTCCTGGAGGAATGTCATACAGATCCCACCAGGGAGTTGTGCTAGGAGCTTGTAGCTTTGTCAGCTTGTGCTTTGTCCCCAGCTTGCCTTCTGCTCCCTCAACACCAGTGCTATGATTTTCAAGAAAAACTATGACATTTATTGCTGTAATTAGCAAAGTGTCTAATGTCAATCACTACAACTAATTGCCTCTGAAGAATGGATTTCATAATTATAATGCCCTTTAGCTATCACCATTTCTAATTTAAATGGTAGCTACATTGGTTTCTAGCTTAATGCAGCTAAAAAGTAACCATTATTACATTGCACTGTAGTGTTTGAGTTATGGATAATGTAATCCTAGGCCCTACCCACAGACACTCAGATTGAATGGATCTGAAATGGGGTTCAGAATTTTTATTTTATTCTTTCTTTCTTTTTTTTTTAAGATTTTATTTATTTATTTGACAGAAAGACAGCAAGAGAGGAAACACAAGCAGTGGGAGAGGGAGAAGCAGGCTTCCTGCCGGGCAAGGAGCCCAATGCAGGACTGGATCCCAGGACCCTGGGATCATGACCTGGGCTGAAGGCAGACATTTAACGACTGAGTCACCCAGGCGCACTGGGGTTCAGAATTTTTTAATAATCATTCCCAGTTGAAGGGAACCACCATATTTTGAGAATCACTGGATTATTATAGGAGAGGAAGCACAGAAAGCTAGAAAAAGCTATAGCATCAGGTAAGCAAAGTAAATAGTTTTCATTCAGTGAATACTATTTAGTAATAAAGAGTAATAAACTGTTGGTACATACAACAACTGACGAATCTCCGGGGTATTATGTTGAGTGAAAAAAGCCAATCTCAGAAGGTTGTATACTGTATGATTCTGATGAGGGAACAGAAGGCTGGCTGAGGACAAAGCAAAAGCTGACACCCTCCAACCTTCCCCCACCCCCTCTTCTGGGTGGGACACATGTGACATTCTTTAGGAATCTCCCAACTATCTTAATGGCTTGCTAAAAAGGGCAAAACGACCTTGGCAATGGCAAGGCCTCTGGTATCTGGTATCTTGTAGGTTCTCTTTAGCATATGAAAGTTCTATTGAAACCTCCCTTTTCCCTCCCCCACCCCCCATGGTATATAACCTGCCACCCCTCACAACGCCAGGACAGCAGCTCTTTCTGTCCACTGGTCCTGTCTCCACGCTTTACTAAACCACCATTTTGCTCCAAAGATGTCTCAAGAATTCCTTCTTGGTCATCGGCTCCAGAACTCACCCCACCGAACCTCACTTATATTCTAAAACTTCATCATTTGGTGCCCAACGTGGGGCTGAGTCTTTACATTTGGACTCGGAGCTTCAGTGCAAAATTGGTGAGTACTTTGTCTCCTCTTCCCTTAGTCTCATTTCAGGGGCTTTTCAAGGAGTATGGTCTTATTGGAACACTTGCATGTTGATTGCTCAGGCTGTAATCCTCTAGCCTGTGGCTACTGTACGGGGAGGAGAACATCTGCCTTTTGGTTGTTAGTACCCTGGCCAGAATGGCAATAAGACCCAGAAACTTGATGCCTTCTCTCCGTTCCTGTTCTTATACAGAGTTGTCTGTCTTGGGCATGAGACAGCCACCTAAGTCATCAGGACAGCTGCCAATCTTAAGACTCCTGTGTGAGGTTTCCTCCTGATTGATCTAATGTGATCCCCTCCACATCCCTGGTCTAGCCACTTCTGGCTGTAGGACCTCTGCAGGGAGCTGGCCGAAACCAGTACCCAATTGAATTAAAATCTAACCAGTGATCGTTTCTTAGGGAAGTTGGTTGTAAGGACTACATGTATTGGACTGTTGCTTAGACCATGATGGATTTCAGTCTTTATTGTTTCTGGTCAGTGTCCTCTACTAACTACTTAGAGCTACGAAATTTGGTAATTCCCCCTTTCCAAAATTGTCTAGTATTTTCCATGGGTTAAAATGGCAAAGCAGTATGCAACCTTCAGCACAGACGGTGGCACGGCACGGTATTTTAGTCCATTCACCAGGCACCCGTTGGCAGCCTAGGATGCAGTGGGGTAGGGTAGGGGAGCGGGCATCCCTCCAGGGCCTTTTACAGCAGGTATGCCTTTACGGGGAGGCAGGATCATGATCAATAGTGATGTCTTGTTGAGGGACGCCTCTGGTCACTTTTGCACACAGGAACCTCTGACATATCCTGCATGGGATGCCACTCAGGAGTCGGGGAGGGATTTGATAATGGACTTTCTCTACTTTTCTGGGAGCATGGCCTCAGTAGGCTTCTTCAGTTCCCAAGGACTCTACTTTGGAGTGCCTTTTAGCCCACTGGAAATAATTCGGATTGCAAAAACTTAGGAAAGGACTGAGCTCCTGGAACACTGCATGGCCTCAGTGGGATCTATCAGATCTCCTCTGCAGGAAACAGGGCAAATGAACCTAGGATACCTTCATTGCTCATACCTAGGCCTTCATTGCTCTACTTCAGGACCTTCATTGCTCTACTTCAGGACCCTGACCTAAGGGCCTCTTGCAGAATGTGTTTGCTCAAATGGGTCAGCTCATAAACTCCCTCCTGACATACCGGATGATAATGAGCTAAATAAGCTGTCTCCTAGTAAACCCAGGTTGCTGGAGATATACCGGTCATCCCTAGCAAAATGGACTCTGACGTTATCTCTGTTTCTCCTAATAGATGTGGGGGCTTCTCCCTCACTCACCTCCTGTGTTAATGGCTATAACTGGAGCCAACTGGGGTTCATCTAACTCGAGACAGAGACTTTAAGGAATATTCCCAAGCAGCTGCTGAAACTCCCTTTGTTTTGGGAAAATTCTCTGTCTTCTCTGGCCCGACGTGGACTGCCTAACCCCTCCCCCCTTGTTGGAGGGAAAGCATGGCGTCTGCTCCTCTGTTGGAGCTGCAAATCCTTTCTCTGCCTTCTGGCAGCACTTTGTTTCATCTATCTCCCCCTTCTCCTATTTCTGCACCAACTTGGGTGAAGCCTGGATAACTGGCCTGCATACCATCCTTGGTATCTCCTGCACCATGGCTCCTTCTCTCCTCACTGTCAAGGAGCAAAAAGAGCACCCCTGGACCTAACACCTCCCACTCCAGATTTCCCCACCCGTGTCTCAGGTAAACATTGAAAGTGGGGTGGGCCCAGGTGGAATGTAAATCAGTATTTGAACTAAGTTAAGTTTGTTGGTTTAATTAAGACAGACATGTCTTTTAAGTTATTAGCAGTAGACGTGAAACTTTTATTCTGTCAAGGTTTACTGATGGTCAAATATGCTCATATTATCTCTGTTGCAATTTGTTAGCAAAAAGATGACTAAACTGATGGTTAATGTCTCAAAGTTTTCATGGGTAATTGTTAACCTTTTACAGAGTCTTTGGTAACCTGAAAGTTTAAAGTTTTGCTTGGATGACAAATGGAATTAAATTTGTTGGACATCTAGGTCTTTTCAAATAGGATAAAATGCTAAGTCATTAATTACTGGATGTAGGTTTGTGCTTTTGACTTCTTACTACAAAGAAACTAAGAATATTTAAATCTGTTGGTAAATATGTTTTGTGCTTAACTGATTCATAAATTTGCCATCTAAAGAATTCTGGTGTAACAGTTCACAATTGGTTAATAACTGACTAGAGACAAAGGTGTTTCTAAGAGTACAAAATTCTGTTAACTGTAAGACTGATGGGAATAAGGGAAACAACTCTGTATGTGGAAAAGTAGGAGATAGGTAAGAAAGATACAAGGAATAGAAATGATTTTTGTTGAAGGTAAAAGGTAATTTGTCCTAAATGAGATGGTTGTTTGGAAGGAAATGGCTTGAGACAAAGCCTGAATGCAAAGGAAAGTTAGTAGAAGGTTTATGAAGGGAAATCTTCAGAAAGAGAGTTTTGGGTGTGGTCGGGACAGACTAGGATTAAAACAAATGGGTTTTAAAGTGCATGGATATAAGATTGAAATTCTCTCTGTTCAAAAAGACAAAGTTTTCTTAAATTAATTGATCTGCTGTTAAGAAGAAAATGTAAACAGTTGTTTCTTCTTTGCCTGTCCAGAAAAACTATTTTCTACATTTTGCCTATATCAGGTCTTTAACATCCCTAATTATATTTAGGCATGTGCTTCAAAACTATAAAATTTTAGCAAATGTTGATAAGATTTAAATTGTAAATGAAATCTTTTTAACTCATTAGGCTTTTCCTTGGTATGCTAGTTACTCAGGAAGTACTGCTAAACAAATGATTAACCTTGGGTGACATTTGGGTAAATGCTATAACTATTCTAGAGCTTCTATACATTTCCTAAAGTTTTAAATTTTTTTAAAAATTTTTTATTTCTTTTCAGCGTAACAGTATTCATTGTTTTTTCACCACACCCAGTGCTCCATGCAACCTGTGCCCTCCCTAATACCCACCACCTGGTTCCCCCAACCTCCCACCCCCCGCCACTTCAAAACCCTCAGGTTGTTTTTCAGAGTCCATAGTCTCTCATGGTTCATCTCCCCTTCCAATTTCCCTCAACTCCCTTCTCCTCTCCATCTACCCTTGTCCTCCATATTATTTGTTATGCTCCACAAATAAGTGAAACCGTATGATACTTGACTCTCTCTGCTTGACTTATTTCACTCAGCATAATCTCTTCCAGTCCTGTCCATGTTGCTACAAAAGTTGGGTATTCGTATTTTCTGATGGAGGCATAATACTTCAAAGAGCTGGAGCAAATAATCCTAAAATTTGTATGGAATCAGAAGAGACCCCGAATTGCTAAGGAAATGTTGAAAAACAAAAAACTGGCAGCATCACGTTATCTGATTTCAAGCTTTACTACAAAGCTGTGATCACCAAGACAGCATGGTACTCCCATAAAAACAGACACATAGACCAGTTTTAATATTTTGATAAGGTCATCACTTGATATTTTAATTATTGAAGTGTTATGTATCAGTGGGTCGCAGGATAACTGAGTTCCCTTGTCTACAGTATCACAGTGAACTCTCGAATCAGATCACTAATAATGTCCTTTTCTGAGTTTTTTTGGTTCTAATTCTCTTGTAAAATGAGTTTTCTTCAAGAAGATTCATTAAAAGGACTTTCAGGACAACATAGGTATTCAATATCTTTAAGAACAGGACTGAAAAGAGTAAGAATTTCCAGAACTATCTAAAGCTGCATTCAAACTAAACCAAAATTAGTAACATGGGACTAAATGAACTAAAAGATTATAGTGTTGTGTCTTTTATTTTAAACATTGCTGGTTCTCTAATGTTTGCTCTTCCACACTAAGGAAAATTTTACTTAAGTTATCTTTGATTTACAGAAATGTAAAAATATTCATTTGTAAACAAATTAAAGCATTCAACTCATTCTCTCTATCTGAACCCTCTGAAACTCAAAAGGTCTCAGTAAGTATTCTTTCTTCCTTGGCAATCAGTCATTTGCGTAAGTTCAGTAAGAATCTGTTCTCCTTGTAACAGGACAGCATTGGAGACATTGGAAACATTGGAAACATTTTACCAAGGCTTTGACTGGAATGTCATATTTGAGAAATACATGCATAGACTCAAATGTGACCAGACAGCTTTAAGGAACTGAAGTTGACTTTATGAAGCCTGGACCCATAAAGCCCCTTGGAACTGTTGGCCTGATACCTTGCTTACAGAGTTCCTAAGCAGCCTCACCAGGTGAGTAAAGAATGTCACTTCCTGGGAAGTGCAGGAAACTCAGGATACTTTGGGGTCCTCAGGAAGAGGAATTTGCCCAAATTGACAGGTGTTGCAGACATGTCTGATGGCAAGTACTTGGCTTGGCTTCTAGCCTGGAGAGACTATTAAAAGTTCAACCTAGAGATTCCTTATAAAGTTCCAGCAAAGCAGATTCTAAAAGATCTATATGATCACTCACTGTTCTTGCTGATCTTATGTAAATAATTCGGCCAAATCTATTTAAACTGGACTTGTTTTTCAAATAAATTAGTCCTAATTTGGCTATCTCTGGAAATGAGGGTTATTTTAGAGAGAAAAATAATGTTTCAATAACACACCTTTGTGGATGTTAAGTTCTAGATTTGATTGCCTTTAAATGTTTGTTGTTCACCTAAGCTAGACAACTTGAGGCAAACTTAAGAGAAATTAGCACAGTAACTCATATAGACAATCTTCTGCTGATTATTCTGTAGGAATAATAACAGAACCCCATCGACACATAATTATTTAAACAGCTGAAAAATGGGATTAATTCCCCTACAGTTATATAACTTAACTATCACCTTGTGTGTGGCTGGAATAATGAAATTGCCTAAAAGCCAAAACATACCCCACCCCACAGGGCTAACTATGAACTTGTGGAGATAATGGATGAACCCACTTTCTTTATGATTGAATTGGATAATGCACTTGGGGATACCCTTATCTTCTGAGACAAGTTTACTCCTACTTGCCAGTGATCCTTTGTAATTAGGATAACAGCTTCTTAATGGTTTCACCCCTTAGTTATATTTATCCTAGAAGCTAAGTCTGATGAGGTACAGTTGCAAACAAGTGCTTTAGCTAAGCATAGAACAGCCCTCCTTGTAAAAAGAGCCTCAGAGCTCACTATGGGACAGTCCCTGACTATAATGACTTCACAACAGGTCCGAAATGTCTTAGAAACCAAAGACCACCAATGGATTATGGAGGCCGACTTATTAACACCAGGCCACACTTACAGATATGCCTGAAATAATACTTAAAAACTTGTCAAACTTTAAACCTAGTTACCCGTATGCCTGAACCTGACCATTGTACTTCTTTCTCTATAGAGCAAAAACTGTTCAGAGGTTATTGATCTTACTTTAGTTGGCCAGATTTAAGATGTCCCTATTAAAAATACATTACATCATTAGACAGTTGGTTTACTGATGACAATAGTTTTCATGAAAAGAATAAGAAAAGCTGGGTATGCCATAGTGCTCACTAGCACTTTGCAAATGCCAAAGCCTTAAAAATTAATATTAATAATGACTCCAAATATGCTTTCCTATGAAGCAATTTGGAAGAAAAGGGGATTATTATCATGCCATCACTCCACAATAAAATACAGCCCTAAAATCATTACTCTTCTTAAGGCTATACACCTACCTAAGGAGATAGCTGTAATTCACTTCAAAGGATGTCAAAGGATATGACCTTAGGAACTAATGAAAGTAAATAGGGTTTACACCAGGCCGCCATTTGGGCAAAAAGGCCATGGAGATGACAAAAACTTCCTGAAGGAAAATTGTCCCTAGGTTTGGACTCCCTTGGTCCCTACAAAGTAACAATGGATTGCCTTTTATTACACATTAAAAAGATGGCCCTACAAAACTGAATAGCCCTTGATATTTTGACTGCAGTTATAGAAACCCAGAATTGGAGGATATGGTTATATGGCTCTACCTTGTGCTCATGGCTTCCCCCAGGCTGGATAGGTCACTGTACTCTTGTGTTTTGCCTGGAATCAGAGATGCATTATTAAAACCATTATCAACCTGGCCAACCTTCCAAAACTTAACCATGGTGAACTCATTCTGTCTCATTGGTATGACCAACTAACATCCACTTTTGTTCCCCCTTTGGAACTGGAGGATGTTTGGCACAAGGAAGCTCTTACTAAGTACATGGTCAGCCCTAAATGACCCTAGAAGTAGCATTTCTCTATTAAATGCTATGGTAATACAAATGTGTAAAGCAGCTTTACAAAATAGAATGGCATTGGATGTTTTAACTGCTACACAAGGTAGAAGTTGTGCTATCACAAAGACAAAATACTATGTATATGTCCCAGACTATCACAAAATATTTCTTGGGTTCTGACATACTCAAGTTGGCACTTTAAACAGTCCCTCTCTCCTTTAATGATTGATTAAACTCCTGGACTGGAAAAGGGTTTTTTTCAATTAGCAAACTTATCTGAGCTTCATTTACTTTTTGTTACACTAATCATGTTTTGCTGTTTTCTCCCATGTCCCCTCACCTGGCATCGACTCCTTCGCTACCATAGCTTCCACAGATGATCCTTTCCACTTGGGAAGATCACCTGAGCAGTCTCCCCTGGATTCAGCCACCTCTGTCTCTTAACTCCCCTATACATTCCTCAACTGACCAGTGTTGACCCAAGTAGGTAGGGACAACTCTACACCCTGGTCAGCAAGAAGATGTTACAGAAGCTGAGACCTTCCACCTTCAACAGCCTTAAAGATTTAAGGGTCAAAATTGTTCAGGGGGGAATGATGAGAGAACAGAAGGCTGGCTGAGGATAAAGCAAAAGCTGACATTCTCCATCCTTCCCCCACCCCCTCTCCTGGGTGGGACATAATGTGACATTCTTTAGGAATCTCCCAACTATCTTACTGTTAATACCTTGCTGGAGGGAAGAATGATCTTGGCAATGGCAAGGCCTCTGGTATCCGGTATCTTGTAGGACCTCTTTAGCATATGAAAGTTCTATTGATACCTCCCTTTTCCTTCCCCTACCCCCATGGTACATAACCTGCCACCCCTCACAACGCGGGGCAGCGGCTCTTTCTGCCCATGGGTCCTATCCCCGTGCTTTAGTAAACCACCATTTTGCTCCACAGATGTCTCAAGAATTCTTTCTTGGTCATTGGCTCCAGACCTCACCCCACCGAACCTCACTTATGTTCTAAAACCTCATCAATTCTACCTATAATATAGTCTTACAATAACAAAATATATGTGATGGGGAACAGATGGTTGACAGGGTTACTGATGAAGATGTGCCTCTGAAGGGATAACATGGGGAAGTTTGTTTGTGGTTTTGAGGAGTTCTGTATTCTCAAGGGAGTGTTTTTGGGATGGTAGAACAGTTCTGAATTTTGACTGTGGTGGTCTTTACATGAATCTCTATGCATGATAAACTCTATACACATACAAATATTGCATGTAAAAACTGGTGAAATAAGTTCTAAGCTTTATTAATTAATAGTATACAAACGTCAGTTCGCTGGTTTTGGTAATTATACTGTGATTATGGAAGAGGTGAGCACTGTGGGGAGGCTGGGAGATGGGTACCTAGGAGCTTTTGGACTATTTCAGCAACCTGTTTGTGAATCCAAAATGATTTTTAAGATTAAAAAGTAGACACAAACAACAAAACAAACCTAGGTGGATGTGAGGTTATAAATGTAAAGTTTAAAGATGGTTTTTGAGGGGCACCTGGGTGGCTCAGTTGGTTAAGTGGCTGCCTGAGGCTCAGGTCATGATCCCAGGTCTTTGGATCAAGTCCTGCATCGGGCTCCCTGCTCTTCGAGGAGCCTACCTCTTCCTCTTCCTCTGCCTGCCACTACCCCCGCTTGTGAGCTCTCTCTTTGTCAAATAAATAAATAAAATCGTGAAAAAAGGGGGGGGGGCACCTGGGTGGCTCAGTGGGTTAAGCCTCTGCCTTTGGCTGAGGTCATGGTCTCAGGGTCCTGGGATCGAGCCCCATATCGGGCTCTCTGCTCAGCAGGGAGCCTGCTTCCCCTGCCTGCCTCTCAGCCTGTGATCTCTCTCTCTCTCTGTCAAATAATAAATAAAATCTTAAAAAAAAAAAAAGATGGTGTTTGAAAAGAGAAAAGGAAGGCCTAGCCTAAGGTGGGATCTAATGCAGATACCTTGGGTTCAGATTCCTATTTCCCCTCTTGCTAGTTGTGATCTTGGGCAATTTAGCCTCTCTGGGTTTCGGTCAGCTCATCACCGAAAAGGGGCAGTAGCAGTCAGTGTCTATGCCAAAGGCTTATTGTGATGGGGAAATGAATATGAATACAAAACCCTCTGTACAGTGTTTGATACATAGGGAAGACTCAGAGACTTTTCTTGCTTGCTTGGAGAAGTGGGGAAAGAACCATCAGGATGGGGGTTAAAGTGACTGTGGAAACAAGGGCGAGTGCAGGACCCAAGAAACGCCCTGCTGGGATGGGGGAGGAAGACAGCGTGGCCTGCCCGTGGGATCCATAGGAATACATAGGTGGGACTCACCTGTCGTCTCAGAAGTTAGAGACTATAGGATTAACTACAGTGGTGATTTGAACTACCTGTCCCCTCTCAAAGTTTGAGCCAAGAGAATAAAAGCTAAAGTACTTGGAACTGATGTTTGGGGGCTGTTTGGAGGAAAGGAAAGTTGTGTAGAAGATAAAGACATACATACTTTATTTGGAATCCAAGTGCCTTGAGAAGTTAGTGCTGCTGATGGAAGTTCTGTCAGAGATGATTTCACTAGGTTCTTAAAGAATAAGGTGTAATGTAATTATTCAGAAAGGATTGACTAAGAACTGGGGATGCTGAGGGGAGTGGAAAAGCTGATATCCTAGTGAGAGATTCAGTGAATGAAAATGAATGAAATAAGGGGTTCTTCTGCAATCCAATCAGTTTTTGAGAGAATAATTCACAGTGCTTGGTGGGGAAGAATTTCATCAAGTCATCCTTGACCCTGCCTTTGAACAGGACTTCCTCTGAGGTAAGCTCTATGTGGGATCTCTAGGGCTGGGAAGCAAGTTCTCTCTCATTGACTCTCCCCTAAAAGAATCAATTAAAAAGACAAGTGGCCATGTTTGGTGTTCCCTTTCATATTCTCCTCTGAATTTTTGAGCGGGAGAAATGCAGTCCACCCTCTCCCCCTGTTAGAAAACAGGAGTAGGGATGTGAGGGAATACAGGACTGGCCAGCTCCTCTTTCCATCCCCAGGTGGACATCCTGTTCACTTCCCCCACCTCCGTGGGTTGTTGCTTTCTGGCATAGAAGATGAAGGAGGTGCAGTGTGGGCCTGATCTTTTGATTACAGGGGGAGGACCCAAATTTTCTCCTCCATGATCCTTCTCTGATTTTATAGTATACCCGCCCCCGCACCCAAGCACACCTTAGCTTTTCCATTACTAATAAAATATTTTTTTTGGTGGGTGTAGTCTCTCACAAAATGTTCATGTTTTTCAGACAAAGCAAAAGAGCTTCTGTAGAAACTGATTGCTGCCAATTATTGGAAGGTAGAATATTTCAGAGAGAAGAGCCATCATTTAAGTGTAAAGAACATAGCCAAACAAAGAAGTCACCTCTTAGAAATTTTCTGTTGCAGACATCTACATCCATCTAAGAGTGAATATCCAAATATAAACTTTTTTATTTTTAAAAATACCTCCAGAACTTCTGTCAAGAACCACTCATATATCTAATTTCACTGAATCTGTCACATCATTGTTGGTAGGATGCATCGTTTTTTTTTATAAAACACTAAGGAAATAAAGTGGTGTCACTTAACCTATAACACTGTGAGATTTCAAAGAAGTTACAATGTGGAAAAAAGGTGAATTATAGGATGGATAGAAGATGGTACAGCCTTAGAAGGAAGACAGAGATTTTCCTTTTTAGCCTTAGGACAGACTGTAGGAGAAGTTTGTTGTTACACTGATTTGTGAATCCCAGAGGTGCTCTTACTAGCCCTGTGACTTTGAGAAGTGACATTTCTTTAAACTCCATTTCTTCATCTGTAAAATGGAATCACACCCACTGCAGCTGGGTGGCGGTGAGGAATCAATAATTTACTGGTTGTAAAGCTTCTGCCCTAATGCCTGTTACATGGTGTATATTTAACAAAAAGCAGTTTCTCTTCCCCTTATCTAAACCAGTATAATTCTTGTATTAATTTAAATCCATTTCCTCCTTTCGGTCCTGTCATGTACAGGCATAGTTTTAAACTGAGATGCCTTATAGAGAGCAGCCTTTGTTCCAGCAAAGCTTTGCTCTTTTTTTTTGTCCTTGCTGTCCCATTGCTCTTTGTCCTCATTCCTGACCTGCCAGTTGAAATGTAGACTTCAGTGATTCATTACCCGACTGATTCATTATGGACTTCGATGATTCGTTACCTGACTGAATCATTACCTGAACTGCTCTGCATCTAGACATAAGCAAGATGAGCTCATTTTCTTCTGGATGTCTCACCTAGTCCTTGGTTTTACCTCCTCTTAAGATACCTTTTGCTACCATCATAATCTCTTATTGACGGTAAAATCTCTTGCAGCACCTCATTCTCTGCTGAATATCCAAAAAGAGCAATTCTCATTTCTTCTATGATGGACAGTAGCTTAGCTCAGCAAGGTTATCCCCCCTCATTCAGCGTCTCCCTCTTTCTTAGGTAATGCTATAGAATGCTGTTAAATATTGGCTTCCCATTTTCTCTTTTTTCTCTGATAACATTCTACTCCTGTCTTCTTTAACTTACTGTATCTTTCCTGTCACCAGCTCTATTCTCTTTTAAAATGATCTCTTCCTTATCTCTCTCATTTCATTCACATATTATAGCATCCTTTAAAGGTGCCCCCTCCAAAAAAAAAGAAAAAAAAAAAAGAAAACAAAGAAGAAAAAAAAGGAAAGAAAAAGAGAAGTGGAGAGAGGGAGAAAAAGGAATATAATTTTATTCCACACTATTTGGGTCTTGTGGTTTGTTATGTCTTGCATTTCCACTATGTTTTAAATATTTGATATTATTAATTTACTAAAAGTATAAACAAAGGTAAAACACATTTTAGGCAAATAAAACGAGAAAGGGAAATTCAATTAATTTATTAAAATGCTATTTTATTTCACTAACAATAAGAAATTATCAAGATGACATACAGTTTTCTGCTTAATGAATTAATAAGGAAGAGGGTGTGAAAGAGTGGTAATTTATTAAAATTATTATACATCTGTCTTTTAGGGGAACAGTACATCTTATCTACAAACTATAGAACAAATTGTCACACGCTAAAAGTATTGAAATCCCTTTGATTCAATATTTCACTGACTTCTAATGCAAGTTTCTTTAATAAATGGATAAAAGAAGAATAAAATTGAACATATTTTAGTAGTTAAATGAGAAAACAGATACCTAGATATATAGACTGCTAGGTAGAGTGTAGAGCTACAGTCAGCTATAATGCTCACCAGCGGGATAGTTGGATAAAATAATTTTGGCATTTCTTGTGATGGACTATTATATAGCCATTAAAATAAGAATATGAAAAGATAAAAATACATACATGAAACCCATTATAGGGGTACCTGGGTGGCTCAATCTGTTAAACCTCTGCCTTCAGCTCAGGTTGTGATCCCAGGGTCCTGAGATCGAGTCCTGCCCTGGGCTCCTTGCTCAGTGGGGAGTCTGCTTCTCCCTCTCCCTCTGCTGCTCCCCCTGCTCATGCTCTTTCTCTCAAATAAAATCTTTTTTTGTAAAGAAATCCATTATAAATGTTTTATAGAGATAAGCACGTGTCTCTTGATTGATAACGACTATAAGTAACCATATAAGGAACTGCTTTTCAGCCATCATTATTTAGTAGATGTTATTTGAGGACCTTCTCTGTAGCACACACTCTACTGGAGCTTCAGTGGTGAACACTGCAGTCAAGTCCCAGCTCTCAGGCATTTGTGTTCTCAGAAGGAGAAATGAACAAATAAAGGAACATCAGATTGTGGCAAACCAGTGCCAGGCAGAGAATTACAATGAAGTGGAAGTATCTAGAGAACAAGGTGAAAGTTAGAAGGTCAGAAAAGACCATTAGCTTTTATGTTGTCTTTTTTCCCCATCATTTCTTCAAAATTCTTGAAATAATGTCTTTATGATGAAAAAGGGTATTTTAGAAATGGCTTAAAGTGATAAGAAGTTACCTAAATTCTTTTAATTACTTGGGTTCCACAGAAGGGATATAGACCAGTGGTCCTCAAACCAAAGCACCTTAAAATCACGTGAGAGTTTTTAAAATTTCAACTTTAATTAAATAAAATGCATGTGTCTTCTTCATGTGATAAGTTTTAATTAAGTTTTCTTGTGAAAATCTTGTGACTTGGATTGTTCCTGCCATAAACTTAGATTCACTGCAGCTGTTTCCTGCAAACATAAAAGCGTAACTTTAACAAGTTTCATTTCCTACGAAGGTGAAAGCACCGAGTGGTGGCTGGATGTCTTGGCAGCTCTTTTACTGCAGAAGCCGTTGAAAATGGTGCCAGAGTTATTTACATGGTGAGAGCTTCTAGGGCCCGCGACTTCTCTATTCCTTCATCTCACCTGGTTGGCCCAGAGAACTGTTGCTCTTGCCACCGATGCTGCAGTCCACGGATTTGTTTCAACCGTGCTGCGTGTTGGTTGTTCCTATCAAAGCCGGGAGCACACTGGTTTGAAGATCAGGGACACTGTGAAAACCACCCACAACTGTAAGTTGTCAGAACGTAAGCTGGAAGTGCTACAGCGGGACCCCAGCTGTTAGCAAGTGTCCACACTTGGCCACACCCTCTTCTCCACTCACTAGTGGCGGCAGGTTAATGCATCTGAATGATGTGAACCCCACAAGCGCAGGAATTTTTTTCTGTGTTATTCACTGCTTTCAGCCTCGTCACTTAGAATGGTACAAAGCACATAGTAGGTGCTCAATAAATACTTGAATTTGTTAAGTGAATGTAGTCTCATACTTGTCTGTGCCTGCAGGTTTTAAGCTGCCTTGCATTCTGGGTCATTCTCTCCCTGCTGTCTCTCATACCACTGAATCATCTCTTTCCTTCCCTTAACGACTAAAGATCCCAATGCAGATGCATTTATGGTTTAAATGTTTTCCTGTCACATTCACTTTTCAGTGAATCGCAGTGTGTCTTCTTTCCCGAATACCCCTCTATGATTGTTTCTCCTAATGCTGCCAGTGACTTCCTGATTCCTGAACCCAGTGGCATCTACTCAGTCCTCATGCTTTCAGACTTCTCAGCAACACTGCTCTGCAGCTTCTTTGCCCTTTGAGACACAGGTCCCTCCTCAGCTTCTAAGACAGGACACTCTCTTAAGTCCCTCTCCTACTTTTCTGGACATCCTCAATTTTATCTTTACTATTTTCACTTTCTCTGGCAGCAGCTACACGTAGGCATTCCTCACAAAGTGTCACCCTCCCCTGGGAACTCCCATTCATTAACTCTATCAGGTGTTTGTTTTCTTTTTTTAAGATTTTATTTATTTATTTGACAGAGAGAGAGAGAGAGAGAGAGAGAGATCACAAGTAGGCAGAGGCAGGCAGAGAGGCGGGGGGGGGGGTGGTGGTGCGGGGAGCAGACTCCCTGCTGAGCAGAGAGCCTGATGCGGGGCTCAATCCCAGGACCCCGAGATCATGACCCAAACTGAAGGCAGAGGCTTAACCCACTGAGCCACCCAGGCGCCCCTTAACTCTATCAGTTTTAAGTGAATCCTCCTTGCAGTTCTGTTTTCAGGACTGTTCTTTCATCTGATTTTCGAACTTGGAGTTGCAGGTGGGTGTTTGCATATCAGAAGGAATCTTTAGTCCATAGTGTAAAATTCTAGAACCAGTGCAGTCTGTGCTCATGATCCAGTATCGGGGCTTACAGTTTCTCAGCTTGCCCCCTCTCTCCATTAGTATCATCCCCATCTCATGTCCTCCCTACCCCTGTCATCCAAAGTCAAAGTTGAGAGAGATCTTTGATTTCTTCCCTTTTATAGCTAATAGAGTCCTTCACATCCATTAAGTTCTGTCTACTCCAGAGTATCTTTAAATACACTCACCCTTTTTTCTAATTTTTAACTCAGATCTACTTTCTTATTTACTCCTCTTGTCTCACTTATTTTCTGAACTATTAATTGTAACTTCTTGCTTCCTGCCTCAAACATGGCCAATGATTCCCTAAGGCTTAAGAATCCAGGTCCAGATGCTGTGGGCATTGAAGATTCTGCATACTGTGGTCCCAGCCTTTCTCTATTGCCTTGGGTCTAATGACTCACTAATTTAACCAGAACCCGATTAAGTGATTCTGATATTGCCCCTGAACACAACTAGAATGTTTCTGTTTTCATCCTGTATAGGTATTGCCCCACCTACTTGGAATATTTTTTCCTTATTCTCTTACTATAGAATTTCTACCTATTCTCAATTCAACTCAAACCCCTCCTATTCCATGAGATTTTCTTGTGATACTCTAAGCCCTCATAGAGCTCACTCAGTTTCTTAACACTGTTGAGCAACTATTTTGTGCTATGCAGTAGGCATTTTACATTGTTTAGTCCTTCCCAGCCATCATCTCTTCTAAAATTATTTTTATTGGGGGGTGCCTGGGTGGCTCAGTGGGTTAAAGCCTCTGCCTTCAGCTCAGGTCATGATCCAGGGTCCTGGGATCAAGCCCCACATCGGACCTTCTGCTCATCAGGGAGCCTGCTTCCTTTTCTCTCTCTGCCTGCTTCTCTGCCTACTTGTGATCTCTGTCTGTCAAATAAATAAAAATCTTTAAAAAATATTTTTATTGGAAAATATTTACACAGTATAAAACCCACCCATTTTAAGTGTTTTTAAATATATTCACAAGGTTTTGTAACCATCACACTATACATTCCAGAATATTTTTGTCACCTCCCAAGAAAACCTGAATTAGCAGTCACTGTCCCTTTTCCCCGGTTCCCAACCTCTGGGAACCACTGACCTTGGCTCTATTCCTGTCAGTTTTCCTGTGACAGGTATTTTGTATAACTAGAATCATAAAGTTGTGACTTTTTGATTCTGGCTTTCTGTGCTTAAGGAGGTGTTTCCAAGGTTCATCCATGTTGTGGGATGTACCAGAATTTTTCTCCTTTCGATGGCTAAATACTGTTTTATTATTCATTTTATTATTCATTTTCTTTATTCTTTATTTTTCTTTATTTTCTTTATTCATTTTCTTTATTTTTATTTATTTTATTTTATTCATCAGTTAACAGACATTTGGGCTGTTTCTGCTTTTTGTATACAAGAATATTTGTGTAGAAGTTTCTGTGTGATCTTATGTTTTCAGTTCTCTTGAGAATATACCTATCAGTGGACTACTGGGTTTTTTAGTAACTTTACATTTAGCTTTGTGAAGAACTGCCAAATACATTTTTCAAGGAGTTATACCATTTTATATTACCACTAGTGGTATTTATTATATGAGGGTTCCAATTTCTTCAAATACTCACCAACTCTTGTTACTTTCTTTTTGATTATAGCCATCCCCATGGGGGTGATGTAATTTCTCATTGTGGTTTCAATTTGCATTTCCCTAGTGACTAATGATGCTGGGCATCTTTTCAGGTGCTTATTGGTAAGTTGGAGAAATATGTATTCAAATCCTTTGTCTCTTTTTAAATTGGGTATTTGCCTTTTTAATTGTTGAGCTGTAAGCTTTCCCTTTATACATTTTGGATACTAGACTCTTACCAGATACATGATTTACAAATATTTTCTCCCCTTTGGCGGGTTGTATTTTCACTTTCTTTATTGTGTCGTTGGAAACACAAAAGGCTTTTTTTTTTTGAAGCACAAAAATTTTTTATTTCTATGATGTCCAATTTATTTTTTGTTTGCTTGCGCTTCTGATGCCATTCCTAAAAAACCGTTGCTTAATCCAACATTGTGAAGTTTCCACTTATGTTTTCTTCTAAGAGTTTTCTAGTTTGAGCTCTTATGTTTAGGCCTCTGCTCCATTTTGGGCTAATTTTGTTTGTGGTGTGAGGTAAGTGTCCAATTTCATTTTCATGTTATTAGCTTTTCCACCACAATTTATTGAAAAGGTTGTTTTTTTCCCATTGAATTTTCCTGAACCTCTACTGGTTTCCTTTTATTTTCCCCATAAAATAAATATTTATTGTATGTTTTTATTGAAGTAAAATTGACGTACAATATCCTATTAGTTTAAGGTATATGTATAATGATTTGGTATTTTTATGCATTGTGAAATGACCTCAAATTAGTGACCATTAGTCACCATATAAAGTTATTACAATATTATTGACTGTATTCCATTTCTTATGCTATACGTTACATCTCCGTGACTTATTTATTTTATACTTGAAAGTTTTTGCCTTTTAACCCTCTTCACTGATTTTGCTCCTCCCCTCCAATGCCTCCCCTCTCTGGTAACCCAACAGCTTGTTTCCTGTATCTGTGAGTCTGTTTCTGTTTTGTTTATTTGTTCATTTTGTCTTTTAGATTTCACATGTGAGTGAAACCATTTGGTATTTGTCTTTCTTTTGTCTGACTTACTGCATGTAGCATAATACTTTCTATGTGCATCCATATTGTCTCAAATGGCAAGTTTTCATTATTTTTTATGGCTGAGTAATATTATACACACACACACACACACATACACACACACACCCCACACTTCACATCTTTCTCCATTCACCTGTCAATGGATATTTAGGTTGCTTCCATACCTTGGCTATTATAAATAATTGTTCATTGAACATAGAGTTGTATATATCTCTTTGAATTGGTGTTTTTATTTTCTTTGGATACTCAGAAGTGGAATTGCTAGATTGTATTGTAGTTCTATATTTTATTTTATTTTATTTTATTTTATTTTATTTTATTTTAACAGTGTGGGGCTTGAACTCATGGCCTGGAGATCAAGACCTGAGCTGAGATCAAGAGGCGGTTGCTGAACTGAGCCATCTCGGTGCCCCTGTAGTTCTGTTTTTAGTTTTTGAGGAACCCCTATACTGTTTTCTATAGTGGTTGTACCAATTTACATTACCACCGACAGTGTCTGAGGATTCCTTTTTCTCCACCCTCACCAACACTTTTTTTTTTTTTCTTTTTGGTAATAACCAATCCAGGGGCACCTGGGTGGCTCAGTCATTAAGCAACTGCCTTCGGCTCCCTTCATGACCCCAGGGTCCTGGGATGGAGCCCCACATTGGGCTCCCTGCTCAGTGGGAAGCCTGCTACTCCCTCTCCCACTCCCCCTGCTTGTGTTCCCTCTCTCACTGTGTCTCTCTCTGTCAAATAAATAAATAAAATCTTAAAAAAAGTAAGAGATAATAGCCAATCTGACTTGTGTGAAGTGATATCTCATGTGGTTTGCATTTGCATTTCCCTGATCGTTAGTGATGCTGAGCATACTTTTGTTGCCAGTTGTTCACCTGTATTTCTTCAGAAAAGCGTCTGTTCAGGTCCTCTGCCCATTTTTCATTTGGTTTTTTTAAAATATGAAATTGTCTAAGTTCTTTAGGTACTTTGGATATTAACCCCTTATTGGATATATGAGTTGCAGATATCTTCTCCCATTTAGTAGTCTGCCTTTCTGTTTCGTTGTTGGTTTTCTTTGCTGTGCAAAAGCTTTTTAGTTTCATATAATTCCATTTGTGTATTTTAAGCTTTTATTGTGTTTGCCTGGGGACACTGGTACAAAAAAAATATTGCTAAGGTTGATATCAATGGGCGTATGCCAGGGTGCCTGGGTGACTCAGTGGGTTAAAGCCTCTGCCTTCAGGTCAGGTAATGATCCCAGGGTCCTGGGATTGAGCCCCACGTCAGGCTCGCTGCTCAGCAGGGAGCCTGTTTCCCCCCCTTTCTCTCTGCCTGCCTCTCTGCCTACTTATGATCTATGTCAAATAAATAAATAAAATCTTTAAAAAAAAAAAAAAGAGCTTACTGCCTGTGTTTTCTCCTGGTAGTTTTGTGGTTTCAGGTCTTACGCTTAAGTCTTTAAACCATTTTGAATTTATTTTTGTATATGGTGTAAGATAGTAGTCCAGTTTTATTCTTTTGAGTATTATTAGCTGTCCAGTTTACCCAGTTCCATTTATTGAAGGAATTGTCTTTTCCCCATTGTACATTCTTGCCCCCTTTACCATAGATTAAGTGACTATGTAAGTGTGGGTTTATTTCTGGGCTTTCTATTCTATTCCATTGACGTTATGTGTCTGTTTTAGTGCCAGTACTCTACTGTTTTGATTACTATAGCTTTGTATTAGACTTTTAAGTTAAGGAGTGTGATAACCTCCAGTTTCGTTTTTCTTTCTCAACATTTCTTTGGCTGTTTTGGTTTTTTCTGTGGTTCCATACAAATTTTAGGATTCTCTTTTCCAGTTCTGTGAAAAATGCTTTTGATACTTTGATGGGGATTGCATTGTATCTGTAGATTACTTTGGGTAATTTGGACATTTTAACAATATTACTTCTTCCAGTTCATGAGCACAGTCTGTCTTTTCATTTATTTGTGTCACTTCAGTTTCTTTCATCAGCATCTTCCAGTTTTCAGAGTACAGATTTTTTATTTCCTTGCTTAATTTTATTCCTAGGTACTTTATTCTTTTGTATGCAATTATAAATGGGATTGTTTTCTTAATTTCTCTTTCTGATAGCTCATTATTAGTGTATAAAAATGCAACTGATCTTTGTATGTTAAATTTGCATCCTGTGACTTTACTTATTTCATTTGTTAGCTCTAGAGTTTTTGATGGAGTTTTTAGGGTTTTTTTTTAAATATCTAGTATCACGTCATCTGTAAATAGTGACAGTTTTACTTCTTTCTTTCCACCTTGGGTGCCTTTATTTCTTTTTCTTGCCTAATTTCTGTGGTCTGGAGTTCCAATACCATGTTGAATAAAAGTGGTTAGACAGGTATCCTTATTCCTGATCCTAGAGGAGAAGCTTTCCTTTTCTCATTGTTGAGTATGATTTTAGCTGTGGGTTTGTCATATATGGCCTTTATTATGTTGAGGTGCATGTCTTCTTACTAACTTTTTTGCTTATCTTTTAATATGTACATTTTTAAATCACCTCTAAAATTTTTGAGGGCTGGGGGCTTCTCTTATCTTTACGTATACCCCTCTGTACTTAATAGTATGCCTTACCCATTGTAGGTGCCTAGTGGACGTTTGCTAATGTCTCTTTCTCCAACCAGACAGTAAGCTCCAAGAAGAGAGATCTCTGCTTATTTTTGCTCACCAGTAGGCTGAGATCACCAGATATTTTTGGATGTATGAATGAATGATTTCCCAATGAGGAGTTTGTGTCTTACTTTAAGATTTTTGTTCTTTCTTGCAGCAGAATGCATACTAGGTAAGAGTAATTTTCTCATAGTAAGTCACCAAGGGAAGAGGTGAGTAGAGGGTAAACACGACTCCAGAGGAAAAGTCTTAAGTTAGCTTTGATTTTGCCACCATATGTTCCTACCATATTCAGTTTATATTGTTTGGTCCTCTTCAGTTCAGAACACACAACCAAGTTTTGAATGAAAGGAAACCCCTTTAAGAATGTAGACTTGGGTTGTTGGGCTGTCTTGGTCAGAAGAGCACATAACTCTTGATCTCAGTGTTGTGAGTTTGAGCTCCACATTGGGTGTAGAGATTACTTAAATAAATTAAAAAAATAATTTTAGATTTAGGAAAATTTCCAATTTCAACTTTCCCCATCAATGTTTTAGATTTTGCATCAAGAATTTAAAGCATATCACATCTGTATGTGAACTCATGCTAAATCAGTCTGAGACTGCCATTTCTATGTATTGAATTGTTGGCTGTTCTCTTGTCAAAGTGTAAAATTAATTTCCTGGCTTGATGTCATTATTGCCTATGGGCAGACTTTGACAATGCTTGAAGTGTAAAGCCATATTTTGAATAATGAGAGGAAGAAATCTGTATCTTGCTCATGTCTTCTGCAGCTCCAAACATGATTTCAAAAAATTAAAAAATTAAAAAAGGCCCTTAGTACCCAGTTATAGAGGAATATTCAATTATTCTATATGGACTCAATGAAGTACTAAGTTGCAACTAAAAATAACTTAGGAAAATTATATATCAATAAGGAAAAATATGTATGATATAATACTAAGTATAAAAAGCAGATTTTATAGTGATTGCAATTAGGTACAATTATGTATTACTGTGAACTGGGGTGACCAACCTGGTTTGCCTCTGACTATCTGGGTTTTAGGACTGAGAGTTCTGCATCTCAGGAAGTCCTTCAATCCCAGATAGACTGGGATGTTCAGTCATCCCATTAGGAACAAATTGCCAAAAGGGATAATTGGGGAGAAATCCTAGCAATTACTTTCATTCTTCTTTAACAATAGATGTTAGTGTTGTCTCAAAATGAGTTACAGGAGGTCAGTAAAAATAATTATTTGAGATTATAAAAATGAATAAGTCGCTAATATAACAGTATGCTAATAATTATACTTGAATAAAAATATATATAAAACAAAATTCTTAAAGACATAATGGATTCAGAGAGGGATTCTCATATATATTTCAGAAATGGGGAAAATAAGATAGAGGTGAGATCTTGTCTTGTTTGAAGGTTTTCTCATTAATTGTTTTCCTCTGGGCTGCCACTGCTCTTGTCCCTTTCTTCTAGTTCAAGGTGAGAGTTCCTGCCTCATATGTTAGCCGCATTCTGGAGTGCTAAGTGGGAGAAATCTGTTACTCAGTTATTAAATTTTCCATGAAAAATTTCCTCAGGAATCTGATGTCCTAAATAAATAGTTGATGTCCTGACATCACATAGTTCAAACTCAGATTGAGTTTATGTGAATATGAATTTAAAGCTATAGGAGCTTCGCTCATGGGCTGATGTCACAAGAATGGAGAAGACTTGGGTAAACACCGTGTTGGAATCACTGGTTTCAGACAAGAACACTAATATAGTTTTATTTATTTAAAGCTAATTTTGAGGACTTTCCATAGACAGAGAAATGTCTCATTTCTTTTTTTTTTCTAATCACAGTAAATACCTTCTATTGGTGGTCCCTAAAAAAAGTAGAAATATCACAAGGAGTGGAAATTACTTTGTCTATGTATCTGCCAGTATCTGGCAGCACTTAACATACAGAAAATGCTCAAATGTAAGTGATAGATTATAGTAACATTCTTTCTATGTAGGGCACTAGTATGTCTGAATATAAAGAGGAATTGAGAAGTGGGGTAGCTATTGCCTGAGATTTGGCATCATAACTGATTATATTATTTTCAAGCATGATCTTTATTGAGAATGTCCGTAGCACTTAGTGTCTGTATTATGTAAGATTACTTACTAACAGCTAAGTATATATTAATGATGTAAGTAGTTTCCCAAATATTGTGAACATCTAAGTCTTTTTATCCTCAAGGAATAAGACTGGATTCCTGACTCTGTGTCTCTCTCAACACCTATTTCGTGCTGGTTAGAGAGCAGGTGCTCATTAAAACCTGTTGACTTTGCTCAAGTAGTTTATGCAGGCAGTTTGCTTATTTCAAACCGTAGGATTTGAGTGAGAAGATCTGGCTATGAAAGAAGGCTCTCAAAACTAGCTGTGACTACTGACAAATTACTTTTACATTTTTATAAATTAGCCTTTTTGAATTATTTGTAAAATATGGATAGGGCCTTTTTTCCCTTGATTATGGAATATCAAATGTAATTATTTGATAACCTACTTTGTGAACTAGAAATTACTTTACAAATACAACTGTTGTTTATCATTTAAGATTTGGGTACTCGTTATGGCATTTTCTTTGATTGTTTCTTCTCTTGCCTATAGGCTGAAGGTAGTGCAGCCAAGAGCCTAGAACAGGTAGGTAGACAGTGCGACTACGAGACTAGAACAGGAGTTAGGAAAAGTTAAGACAGATACAGACATGTCCGTTTATAAGCTGTGCTGTTTATACAAAGAAGGGGTTGGGTTTTGGCCATTTAGAAGCTCCAGCTTCCCTAATGGGGTGTGGACACTCTTAAGAACAGTGGACACAGTGTCAGCCCCATAGAAAGAATAGATCCTTAATGCCCCTCATTATTACTATTTTTTACTTTCCTTAAGAGTAAAAGAGACTCCACAAAATAGGTAGATGTGGAAGGAATTAAAGATAGTTTCAGGATGGCCTGCAGCCCACATTTATCTTTCTCATTAGGGGCAGAGATGGAATTACCACACTGACCACTACTACAAAGCCTTATCCAAGGAAAAGGCTAGTGAGAAATCATGTGGTACACAACACCTAGCCTGCCTTGTTGTAATGTAAGTAAGCTGCCCCAAACAGGAAACATGCCAGCACAGTCGCCTGCAATGGCTGTATTCTCTGCATGAGAGAGAGAGAGAGAGAGAGAGAGTGTGTGAGTGAGCTGTGGTCATTCCATGCAAAGGCCAGAGAGACAGATGGAGGATACTTGCAGAAGGCCTCAGGAAATAGGGATGGATATGTCTCTTGGAAGCTATGAACGCTAGTTTCTAATGCCTAAGAAAAGCAAACAGAAAGAAAAAAAAATCATTTAAGGAATGCTGTCATTTTCTATTGGTGAAGGTTCCTGGTCCTGGGGAAGTTCTGGAAAGTTTACTTCCATTTCCTCCTCTTCTTCTTGGACAGGAATAATTTCAATCTCTTCTTCATTCTTTGGTTGGGAAGATACTTCGGTCAGCTCCACCATGTCTTCTGTTGTTTCAATTGGCTGTTCTTTTTTTTCTTCAGCAGCTAACAGGACAACTACATCCTAGGACACAAAATTAAACAGATGTTTCTTGACCTTTACCATTGGCACATTTGTCAACAAACTCTAGGAACATTTATCAAATACCTCCTGGTTTTTATGCTGTTTGTGTTATTTCCTATATGCCCCCAAATACCAGGATTGATTTCCCAGGGGATCAAAGCTCATCTTCAAGGTCAGGAGATATTTGTCACTTTGCCTAGAATGATCACACAGTATTTGGGAAAGAACACTGCAGGAACGGAGGAATTTAGATTCTAGTTTTGATTTGCCTTTATTGGCTATAACCTTGGGAAGGTTGTTTTCTCTCGAATCTGTTTTTCTCTCGAATCTGTAAAATGAAGGAACTGTAATTTCTAAATTTTAATCTGACATTCTGTGGTTTGAAGCAGTTGATAATCAGTCTGTCACTGGGATCGTCACCTCTCCCAATTGTGGAGCCTCTTTGAACCTATTGTTTTGGAAATGGGATTTGATGAAAAGGTACAGGTGCAGGGGAGGGAATACTGAGAAATGAAGTGGAAGAAGCAGCGCTTTTATCAGCCTTCAACCTTGAGCCATCCCACTTTTACACATTAAGTGTGGAATCATTAAGTCAAGATGGGCGTGTGGAGTGAAGCAGAACTCAAGGTTAGTAAGTGCACATATTAGAGGACTGTATCCTCTGTCTAACCGTTAGGCTTATTTCAAATTTCAAGACACTTCTGCCTCATCAGGTGTTTTCTACCTTCCAGAAATCTGCCAAGACCATTTTTCATGAAGCTCCTAGTCTCAAAGTTATATTAGATTACATTCTCCGTAAATCATTTTTTGTAGACGTGATTTCCTAGAGGGTGTTAGTGGACGGGGTGGCTACTACTTACAGATTTAGGTTTGGAGCACAGGTTTTTCCATTCATTCTCAACAATGCCAGCTGTCACAAGTTTCTGGAAGAAGGTAAAGATCACCATCACGGCAAAAATGCCCTGAGGAAGGACAGAAAAAACGAGAGCAGAAATATAATAATGAAATAAAGAATATGATTGGTGCTCAATTACTGCTCACTAAAATTAAATGATTAAAAGGTCAGTTCTTTAGGTGAGTAATGAGCGACCTTGAGAACTACTAGTATCTTTATAACCCGAACCCATTAGCACAACAGCTGGCATGCCACAGATCGCTAATGCATGTTGCTGATAGAAAATAAGGCAGCGGTAATTAGTTGAAGAATCTGTTCTATGTAGGAAAAATTAATCACTGAATCC
This sequence comes from Martes martes, assembly GCF_963455335.1. Taxonomy (NCBI): domain Eukaryota; kingdom Metazoa; phylum Chordata; class Mammalia; order Carnivora; family Mustelidae; genus Martes; species Martes martes. The sequence continues at coordinate 10,863,967 of NC_137898.1, forward strand.
CAGATTAAGTTGTATCTAGCTTTAGGTGATATCATGATGAAGGAAACCTGTCTATATTTGGAAGATGCATTTTCCCCCTTCAAACTCTACACTAAAAACTCATGGAGGCAAAAGATGTTCATAGTAACTTAGGTACTTCTTCAGTGTTCATCTTAATCATCTTAATAATTATTAACCAGTAATAATAATAATAATTAATGTTAGAGTAAACACATAGTACTTTCTGTGTACCAGTTTAAAGGGTTTTGTGTATGTTAACTTATTACTCAAAATAGCCCTACTGTTTTACTGTTAACTTTTCCATATTACAGCTGAAGAAACTGAGGCAGAATGTGGTTAAAATTCTTGCCCAAAAGCTGTATAGATAGTAAGTAGCAGATATCTTGATCCAGAGTTGACACTTGTAATAAAAAGGCTAAACTTCTTCCCTGAAAAGAAACGTGATTTCTGGGGCACCTGGGTGGCTCAGTTGGTTAAGAACTGCCTTCGGCTCCGGTCATGATCCCAGGGTCCTGGTTTGAGCCCCATGTCATGCTCCTTGCTCAGCAAGGAGCCTGCTTCTCCCTCTCCCTCTGCCTGCTACTCTGCCTGCTTGCACTCTCTTTCTCTTTCTCTCTCTGTCAAATAAATAAATAAAATTAAAACAAACAAACAAATAAAAAACCCACTTAGCACATTAAAAAAAAAAAAAGAAACCTGATTTCATACTTACCAAGAAAACAGATCGTATGCTGTCACAATATTGTATAGACAGAGAGTTTTTGTCAGCGGGATTAGCCGGTTCACAGTTGTGTATGTTAATATATGGCATGGAAACTTTAGTGAGGTTCAAATTCTCCATTTTAAAAAAGTGGGAAATGGTAATATTAAATATGTCCATTATCAAAAAGATTATTCCAGAAATAGCAGCAAAGAGGCTCAATGAGTTCATTATCATTTTCCCTTTGGCCTGAAATGGAGACATGAAGATTTGTTAATGGGGTTTGATTTCATTGGGCTGTCAGATCTAGGAAGGAGTTCTAGATCCCATTCCTCTGACTTAGAAAGGCAGTACACTTAAATCATACTAAACCACACTTCTCTCAGTGGTTTTAGTGTCCTTGCCACCGTAATGTGACAACCTTCCATCTCTAACTCACGTTCCTTCCTTGGACTTCCCCATTTCGTTTTACCCCTTCACATCCAATCAGTTTATCGAGAGAAAATTCTAGGATTCATCCTAAATTCTTTTATTTTGTACCTTTGAACTTCCTTTCACTTCCACTGCCACTGCCAATATCCTGGTAGGCATTCAGTAAATATCGGTTGAGTAAGTGAATATAAGTAGTATTCAGATTATATCTGTGTGCATAGGATGGTAGAGGGGAGAGAGGGAAGGAGGTTCTTCCATCACATGAAGTGAGATGGTTCTGTGGATGTAGGGAGGGAAGGAGCAGATAGGGCCCTCTGGGTCCGTACCAACAAGTGGAAACAAACAGTGGCAAGAACACCGCCACCAACTCCCTGCTGACACAGGTTGCGTAGGTCTTATTTCCAGGTTTATCATGAATAACATCACATCAGCTTTCTTTTGCTTTTGGGGACAGAGCGAGAACGCAGTACTACTTTGATCCCAAAGGTCTTTAAGGGTTTTTTGTTTTCCATTGAGAAAGTAGGTATTTCTCTGATGTGGGGAAAGAAAGACATACGATTACTTGCCAAACTCTGCCTGGGGTTTTTGTCCGCTGCAGCCAGGAGTGATCCAGAAATGATATACTGTGAAAAAAGAGATGGTGGGTGGGGAAGGCATGGGCAACATGGGAGAAGAGGCAGAGAGGGAGAGAGGCAGAGAGGGAGGTCACTTTTCACATTGAGAACTGGTTGTAAAAACGCTATCCGCATTTCCAACCACCTTCATTAAACTGTCCATTAAACTGTGACTAGGAATAAAGGAAGACCAGAGGCAAAACTCACACTTTGAGGTCAATGAATACTAACAGCTGTGAATTTAGAAGTTTTATTTTTATTTTTAGCTTTCTTTTTTTTTTTTTTTAATTTGTGGAATTTCTCCTTGGAGTTGACAGTGATTTAAGTGACTTTGATGCCAATGAGGAGTGAATCGGTATGGAAGGAAAGACTTGGCCTAAAGGCCGTAGGCACTCCGTGAAAATGTTGGCTGCTACCGGAAGTGATGGCAATTATTTCTCATCCTTCTGTCTACCGTGCAGGCCATAAAATGGAGGAAACTCTTGTTTTAATCGATCTCTCTTTGTTCTGAAAATTTCAATCCTGGGCATATCTATGGGCATAACTATGGAATCCTGGGCATAACTATGGAAGTGTAATGATGGTATAAACATGGCTGCCCCATACCACACCCAGACAAGGTTACAAGCTTGGAAAACATGTTCATGAAACGGCCATAAGAATTGCTGCTCTGCTGTTAAGCCAGAGGAGATTCATCTGGGGTGGGACTGATTTTACCATCTGTGGTGATAACTACACAGAACTGTAGGAGGAAGGACCCAGTGGGAGGAAATGGAATGCCCTGTGCTTTCCTGCTTTCTGAAACACCATACTGTACAGTCCAAATGTTTAGTGCTTTCTCCCGCATCTCCATATTGACTTTGGGGAGGTCCAACTTTGGACAATCTTCCTTCCCTGTGTAAATCCTGATAGGGCATCTCTCTCTGAATTCCCATGAAGTGTGATCACTGACTTTCAATGGGATTCATGCTCAATTTAGTCAACCTCTCTTTCCACTGAATTACTTTAACCTCATAACCTGTTTCCCAGCCATATACTTTCCTCAACCTTTTTGTCTGCATCACTTCCCAAATGGTTTTTAGTTTTTACTCACCATAATGCCTCCCCAGAGAGGGTACCACACAGTTATACAGATAGGTGCATAGACATCCGTGTGAATCATCAGGAGGCCGCCTAGGGCAATGTGGAAGAGCCCATTCATAATCTGGACAGCCTGGAGAGAGAATGGAGGCACTGATGATGAACGGAAGTCATCACCAAGTCAGAAAACAAAGGTAAGGCAGGAAGCCCTGGCTCCTGCCTTGGGGTTGCATAAAATGTCTAAAGGAAGTGACGAAGGTGCCAAGACCCTTTGTAGTTCAGATCCATTTTACCCACCACCTGGGTCATTTCCAAGGAGAATATGTCTGGGATGCTGGTGACAAACTTGGGTGGGAAACCCCTAAATATGCAAACCACAAAGTCAAAAGGAGATAGATCACTGTGGTAACTTCTCTGCACATCCCTGATTTGGCACATTGTGTTAGATATAAAGAACACCTTGGGTTGAATCAAATACTTTTTAGTTGGGTTGCATTCTCTACCTGGCCTACAGCATCTGCATTTGTAGGCCAGAGAGTCTCTGGGATACAGAACGGAGTGCAGCTGACTTACCCCCAGTGTTTTAGATTCCCTCATGAAGAAGTTTTGTGTAGGGCCCACCACTGAAGTCGTCCTTTTGGGAATTATTTTTTGAACAGGATGCATGGCAGTAGGGCCTTTCATAGGATCTGCTTGGAAAGTTCCACTCATTGAATTTCTGGATGTTGTCATTTCACCCTCAGAATTCCTAAAAATAAAACAAATAATAAAATGGGGGGAGAGAGAGAATAGGATTTTCAGCAGTCTTTGATCTTGTCTCATGCACCTGAATACTTTTCTCCATATTCTTTCCATGAGTGTCATTGAGGGAAGACAGGGCGTCTTCCCAGTGGCTTTGGGTCTGAGGCAAAGCCTACTATTATGATTGAAGGCAGGATCTGAGGGGCATCTCAGGCAAAGACCTGTGGGCCGAGGGATCCCTGCCAGGATTCTTGACAATGATGTTTGGGGCACACTTTTTATCACTGTAGAGAAATCCATGCTCATCTGTCTGGATGTCCTGTGTGTCTCACATCTCTGGATGCTTTTCTTACACCCTCATATTGGAAAACGTATTTCATCACTGACTTGTCCTTATCCTTTTGCTTATCTGCTTTTGTCCATTGGCATCATGAAGGAGTAGAGTAAGGACTGTCCTTAGGGTCCATAGGAGCTGATTCTAGTCTTCCTCTGCCACCAGCTCTGCAACCTCAAGTAAATCACTTTAAGGAGGCTCTCTAAGGTTGTGTATTAAGACTGTAGCCTCCTAATTTGCACTGGGTGTGGTGCATAAACAATGAATTCTGTTACACTGAAAAGAAATTAATAAATACACACACACACACACACACACACACACACACACAGACTGTAGCCTCCTGAGATGGGTTGCCGAGGTTGAAATTGTGATTACGCTATTTGCTGTGAAACTACAGGCAAGTTCTTTGAATTCTCTGGGCCTCAAGTTTTCAACTATAAAATGGGCATAATAATTCTTGTCTTATAGAATAGGGTTTCTGTAATACTTAAATGGACTGCTGGTCTGTGCATGGCTAATGTCTTCTTCTTCAGGTGTAGCTCAAATGTCAACTCCTCAGAAGAGCCTTGCTCGAATTCTCAGTCCACAGTGATCTTGCACAGCATCCCAGTTTTTTGCTTCTTGGTACTTACCACTATGGGGAATCCCCTTGATTGTTTGCTTGCTTGTTTATTGGCAGTCTCTCCCCACTAGAATATAAATCCCATCAAAGCAGAGACCTTATCCCTCTTGTTATGTGGATTGAGTAGTTATTAACACTGTGGAGGAAATAAATGTATATAAAGCACCCAAGTCTGAATAATTATTACCTGTTTTGTTGCTCTGCTAGTTCTTAGTATTACTGCCTTTAGGAGCATTAGTTTCTGTTTTTCCCATTGGAAAAATGAGACTCAGTACCCTTGTCACAGACATGTTGTGAGAAATAAGGAAGTTCGCATATGAAAGTGCCTCGTACAGGGGGAGAAAGTAGGAAGTGTGGTCTGTTCTTGGACTTCATTGCTATTCATTTCTGAAGTTAGTGATTATTACCAAGACTCTTCCCAGTTCTCATGTTGTAAGACTGTTCAACTCTTTTCATCTTGTGCTTCCCTTTGGCATTTATTTGTTTATGTCAATTACTTACATGAATTCTATTGGGTCTTTCCTGGGCCTTGAGAATCTCTCTTTAGGGACATATCTTTGGTGTCATCTTTGTCAGCTCTAAGTCATGTAAGGGGCCTTGGAAACCAAGACTGTCTGTCCTGCCTGCTTATCCTGTTGAAGTCACACCCAGCTGGCTGCCTGCAGGTGTGCTGTGGGACAGGGGCCTGGGAGTCGCCCAGGCCTCATGTTTGCACCCACTTTATAATGACAAAGACTTCATATCTGGAGTTCATTTAAGCCTCACAGAGTGGACAAGGGATGAATTGTTGCTTCTATTTTGTAGAAAAGGTGACATGGACATGGAATAGTTAGGTCACTTGTTCCCAGTTACATGACTTCTAGAGACTGAGACTGAGGGCTTGGACCCTGTGGCTGCTTTGGACCCTGTGCAGAACACAGGTTCAGCCCTTCACTTAGGAGCCTCTCCCCTCTTCAAATGGATGTGTTATTTGAATGCCTAGAAAGCAAGGGAAAGCGGAATATTCGTCAGGACCATGGGCTGAAGGGGAGAGAGGGGTCTTTGGGTGCTTTGCACTTGCTTTTGCTTCACCTCTCAATTACCAGGTGTCATGTGGTCTTGGCGGTTTTGTGCTTTGCACCACAAACCACCCAACAAGATCACTGACAAAAAGCAATGTATTAATATAGCCCATGAAGGAGTTTACAGACTGATTCTCATCACCAGGCAGAGTTTTTGGAGCTGGTTAGAACCTCAGAAACCATTCTGTTCCTTTGACAAATGAGGAAGCTGCCGCCCAGGGATGGGCTGTGGTTTGTTGCCGACTTTGCACTCGGTGACAGGCAGTCACGGTGGCTCTGAGGCTGTGCTCTTTCTGCTGCCTTGTGGCCAGACTACGTAGTTCGGCAGTTGACTGAGCACGCTCTGCATGCCTGGGATGTCTTGCATCTAGTGCCCGGCCACCCAACGCCTGCCTTACTAAGTAGGCATTTGTCTTTTCTGCAGATGGGGAAGTGCAGGCCCAGAGAGGTTAATTTTCCCATGGGTAGGAAGAGAATGAGCTGGAGTCCCCATTCTCCTCTCCAGAGGGCTCTTTTTAAGTGATGACAACTTCAAGAGCAAAGGTCATCAATTCTCTGAATAGAAGGATATGACTGGATTAGCGTTGCTTTAATTTCTCCTTATTTTTCAACTGCCTGAGGCTATGTCTGTATTATTGGTGAGATAAACCTCCTATAAAAGCAGGTTCTACTGGGGTTTGTCTGCAGTGGCTAGTGGCAGTAATGACCATAGGGGAGAAATATTTTATTTCACTGTTAAAATTGATGTCTCACTATGGCAACTCTATTTCTATGAGGGCTTCGACACATATTACTGTAAAATATTTTATAAACACAAACATACCCATTTCGATATGCTACTTCATTTTTTATGGAAATCATCTCCTAAAATATACACATATTTTTATGCCAGGGCATTGTAGACTAGGTAATGAAATTTTAACTGTATGGGAATATATAAAGTTAGAGCATGTACTCCGGAGGATATCATAGATTCCTGCAACTTTGCCCTATCATTATTTTTTAACTGTTCACAATGACTTGAACAATGCCCAACACAGAGTTGTGCTCGAAGCCTAGTTGGTACATTAGCAGGGGTTACTGGGCACATTGGTCAAAATGTGATCACAGTCGGGTTTTGTTTTCGCTGAGCTATATTACCATTCGGGTTCAGCTGATCAGGTACTGCCCCATTTTATCACAGTGACTTCTGCAAATCTTTTTTTGGTTTTTAAAAGGCACCACTATTTCTGTGTGCATCCGCTGCTGAAAATCTCACAGCCTTTATGGGTTTTGGTTCAAATAATGACTTTTAGGTCCACTAATTACATCATTTAATGAGAAGTTCAAAGCTGCATAGATTTTGTCACCTCAACTTCCTCCTTTGTCACTCAAAATAGTTCTGCATTTTTATCCTTTCTGGCCTCATGCACGTATTATCTCTGAGGAAGCATGTTCTGACTTCCTTTCCCTCTGCCTGTGCTCCTCAGCCCAACTCCTTCCTCCAGGACGTCAGTCCTTCAGAGAAAGTGGTTCTTGCGTCTTCAGTCTTTATGTGTAGTACTGTACCACAGAAAGTGCTCGTCCTGGCGCTGTTGCTTGCCGCTTTTGTCATCTCACTATTCAAAGGATGTTTGAGAACATGAGATGATTTGCAATTTATAATGTACTAAACAAACAATATTATTGGAAACCTGTGGATGATTAAAATGTGCTGCAGTGTCACCATTCCCAAAGCCCCTTCCTTCAATCTGGCAATGTCTCCAGCCACTGCCTAGTCCCTGCCTAACCGCCCGCTGCTTCCAAGCTCCTCGTTCCACTCTGTTCCTCTACTTCCTCACCACCCACTGGCTCCCAGGGCTTCACTGCCGGCTGCTGCCAGAACCACTCCGCTGAGGCCGCTCTGTCCGAGGCCTGTGCTGCAGAGTCCGTGGTCTTTCCTCCGGCATGACCGCTCAGATGGCTTTACTTCTGTTCCCCTGTCTCCCAGCTTAAAAAGCAGGAGCCATGTTTCTCTCCACCTCCTTCATCTCTGTGTTCAGCCAGTGGCCAAGTCCTGCCGCTTCTTCCTCTGTAGAGTATCTTATCTTGTGTGCGGACCATTTTCTACGTCCAGCGTCACCCCATGAGTTTGAGTCTCATTTCCTTTCCTGGTTTAGCCCCCAAATCCTACTCTTCTGCCTTTGTTCTTTCTCTTGTCTGATTCATCTTCTGTAGGGATGCTAGATCTGGCCCTGAATCGCCACTTGAAGGCCTGCTCATTCTGAGCTTGAACTCTTTGTCTGGGCTGTGACTGCCTCCTGGGGAAACCCATATATGGCCCCCCATGGCCTTCATGGTGCAGCTCTACAACCCTTCTGAAGCTGCCTCCCATCGCTCCCTGCTGGAACCACTGATCTGGACACATCTCTTGCTTTCTTCTTGGAACCCTGTCCACATTGAAATGCTCCCCTCCAGCCCCTCCGTGGCCAACCTCCCCATTAGACACATCACCTGAGACTGCCAGGCGTGACTTCTGCAAAGCCCCAGCTCTCTGCATTCCTCCCTTGTTACCAACTGTTTTCTTTCTCGTGAGCTAATACTGTAACTCCTCTAATGGGGTGAACATTTCTTAACATACGTCCTGCTAGGGTTAGATAGAGAACCTGTTTCCTGTGTGTACAGGAAATAAATGTTAAACTGAGCTTCTTCCTCAGGAAAGATTTACACATAAATGCTCAGATGCTGGACCAAAGGGTGGTCATTTCATCTCCCTTGATGATCTGTGAGATCAAGCCATTTTGTGGGAAATGGGAAAGGCAATCATGTTATATACTGGTTTTAAGAAACAATAATGACATGGCTAAAACTCATCTTTGTGGCCCTTCCTTAAATCTTCCTCGTCTGCCGTGCCCACTCTCACCATAGACTTCTGTGATAGATTTTTGTGTTGAGTTTGATGGCCTCCCAGTGCCCTCCAGAAAATGTTACCCTGTGATGTTTAAGAACATCTCAGGGTATTCACATCTAGCAGGATATCTTTGGAGACAAAGGCATTCAAAAGAAGAGAAGTTGAAATATTTTCATGGTAGCCATGGCTGATTATGTTCTTTAGAACCATGTGGTTCTAAGAGCTTTAGGATTTTAGCTCATTTAATCTTATATAAAGCAGTGGGTAATACCATTGCTCCCATCTTATAGGTGAGCAAACCAAGGAAGGTAGAGGTTTGTAACTTGCTATAGGCTTGTAGGTGGTGGAGCTCTGGTTTGAGCCCAGGAGCTCAGTAACCACGCTCTTGTCTACATGCTGCAATCTGCTGTTTTTGTAGACTGGTTCCTAGTTCATTGACCAGGCTCTCTCTTGAGAGAGGGAGTGGTTAAGGGAGTGGGTGGGCAGCAAGCCCTGGTACCCCTCCTCAGATTGTGACAATACCAGAAAAACCTGACCAAGGAAACCCTTGAGTGAAAGCCGAGCATCTCTCATCTCCAAAACCATCCAACGCTTTCCCCATCACTCCCTCCCTTTCAGTCGCTTAAACAAAGAAAACTGGTTCCTTACCTGAGTGTCCAAGGCCTTAGGGCGTGGGGCTGATTGGGATGCTTGCTGCTGAGTTCACTTCCACTGCTGGTGTCTCACGTACACAGGAGTGAGTGACATAAGGCAGGTCTGGGGCCTCTCATAGATACCAGGTGACAGGAAATCAGTGGCTTCTGCTACCTTGGCCTTTGCCCCAATCACTTTGGTTTAATGCACACTGACCAGAGCCAAAGGATATACAAAAAAGTTTCTGCCTTACCAGGAGGTTTCACTTCTTGAAAAAGACCCCCTGGGACTGCCTGGCGTACTTTACGCTACCTTAATTAGAAGAACTTTGCAGCCTCCACCCTGTAAGCAGGTGTAGATGGTGGGTCCCCAAGGGCAAGAAGGGCTCTAGAAATTCTCTAAAGATGGGCTGTTAGGACTTTTACCTTTTTACTTCACTTTTAGGAGTGAGTCGGTGGGAAGAAGGCATCCAAGCAGAGAGATTCAGGAATCATTAAACCCAGTCATTTGGGAGTGTTGTAGGTAATATTGTCCACATTTACCTACACTTAAGGTTCTAGTGTGGCCAGGTATGTCTTGAGTGGGATTTACTAGAAATGACCTAAAAGTATACCTTGGTGCCGTAGAATACATCCTCAGAAGCTTGAGGCAAGAGTTCCATGTTTTGGGATACAAACTGAAGTAGCCCTTTTACCTACAACACTTGCCCCTTTCTTCTATCTGTCTAGTTTCCTTGTGTCCCCTCTCTTTTTCAGTCTGGCCTGGAGCTATGCCACTGCTAGATCAAGTGAGAGAATGAAGGAAGCCAGTAGCCAGGAAAGCGTAAATATTTGGAAAAGGAATCAAAGAAAGTTTTGCCCAAAGATATTGTTTCCCCTGCCCCCACCATATACAACTTTTATGTTCATATGTTGGATTTTTCATTGCTTTTAATTTCCTTGTCCTTTATTTCATTAGAGACCCAAGGGTGTAATTAGGTAATTGTTTGCCTAATCCAAAAAGCTGAAATATGGCAGCTCTCCCCTCTCCCTCCCTCCTTCTATCCCTCTCTCTTCCCACCTTTTCTCTCCCCCACCTCCTTACTCTGTTCTCTGTTTCTCCCTCTGCTTCTCTCTACAACGGTTTGGATTAGAGGGTTAGAGCCGATGACTTGCGGTCATCAAGGATCCATGAGTAAAAGGCATATGGTCACCTCTCGTAAATCTTAAAGAGAGAAGAGTGGAAACACGAGATCTGCTATCTATTTAAGCTTCAGTTCATCTGCTGGAGTCCTTGAATGTTGGTGCCAGGGGTGATAATCGCAGGATATCTGAGCTGTGCATGATTGTGAGGCCTGAAGTTGGAGTCCAGGATGATGCGTGGTCATGGGAATGTAGTTGGCATGGAAATTTGGCACATGCCTGGCATCAGTGAAGCTTGGACTGGGCTCACACCACCTGAGTTTTCATATCCTTTTCTCTGTGTAGGCCCTGTTTTTCCAAGTCTGCCTCAGAGTATTTGCTACTCTGTTTTTTGTGCCAGTGAGATCAGTTAGGTAGCTCTTGGGTGATTCCTCCTGAATAAACTTGAATTTGAATCTATACAAACAAACAAACTTTCACTCTGTCTTTGCTGGTTTGGATTGATTGATGGTGTTGAAACCCCCACTGCAGTCTGGATTTGTCAGTAGCATTCCCTGTGTTCCATATTTTTTTTTCTCTGTAACATTTGAGGATATTAGGTAAAACATTTACACATTTAAAATTCCTCTCCCCTCTTGTCATTACCCCGTGGCCCTCTTGCTGGCGGATGATGATCTCTTAGAGTGTACACAAAAGTTTATGAACTAAACTTTTAGTTCATATTTGTCTTCCTTTTATTCCCCTTACCTCCTAACACTCTTTGTTGTTGTTGTTTGTTTGTTTTGTTTTGTTTTGTTTTGTTGGTCTTTAGAACATTTTGCCTCTCCTATGGAAACTGCGTTCTACGTCATAATTACTTGCGTCCTTGCGTTACTCAGCCATTGGTCTAGATGTCCCTTGAACGTGGGGCTGGTTTTTCTGGTTGCTGTGAGAGAGACTGATTCTGCTTCAGTTCTTTCTCCACCCAGATGATTGTCACCAGGCTCTCCAGTATCAGGAGAGCTGTGTACTTTATGAGGCCTTCCATGTTCCGAGGGACTCCTTGAAATTTTTAACAGGCAAATAAAATGAGTCGAGCACCTACTTCTGTGCCAAGCACTGTCCATTTAATACCTATAGTATCAATTCCATTTTATAATTGTGGGCACTAATGATCAGGAAATGAGGGAAACTGGCCACAGAAGTGATAAAAAGTGATGTTTAGAAAGCAGGATAACCTCAGTTCTACATTTATAAGAAAACCTACCATTCACTGTGTGGTTTTTAAGTTCCAGGCACTGATTAAGTTAGTCCAAGTTTCATTTAAGGCTCATGGAAAACCCATTAGGTAGGAATTAATTGCATTTTAGTCTAGGAATGTAAAGCTCACAAAAGTTAAATAACTTGCAAAGCCACTAAGCTTTAAATCACAAAACTAACGTTTAGACCTAGGTCTAACTTAAAAGCCCTTACTGTTAGGTGATGGAGAGTCTCACCCTTAAATATCCCCACACATCTCAGCCTCACTCAGGTGCCAGATATCTTTCATCAAAACATAATTCCGCTGGAAAAAAATTTTTTAAATAAATACTTTTCATTAGACTCTCACTCCCCTGCCTCCTACCCTCACATATGTACCCATAGGCCTTTCTCCTTCCAGCTTATGGCAGAAATGAAAACCCGATAGTTTATCTCTTTGCATATGCTAAGTGTTTTCTATGCCAAAAGAAGCTCAGGATAATGAGATTTGGAGTTAGGCATGTTGACTCAAATCCTGGTTCTAAAGCCCTACTTCCTTTTGTGGTCTCAGAAAAATCAACCACTTTGAGCTTCAGTTTTCATGTCTGTGACACAGGCTGGATGTACCTACCTCAGAGGACAGTTGTGACAGCTGGGATGACAGAAGGAAGATCCCTAATACTTAGCAGGTGGTTCAGTCAGCGGAAGGAAATGTGATGTACGGCAGCCGTCTCCCTGTGTGGCCTGGGAATCTCCCAGAGTCCTTGAGGCTCTCTTAGGGTGTCTGTGACCTCAAAACAGCTCTTAAAATAATACCAAGACTTTAGTTCCCCTTTCCACAAGTTTACAGCAGTCATCTCCACAGGCTACAGAACGTGAGCTATCACATCAGACTGCATGCAAAAGCAGTCACCAGAATCTAGTTGCCTTCTGTTACACATGAAGAAAACCCATTGGAATCATCTAGAGATCTTTAGAAACCATTGATGCCGGGCTCTCACCACATTCTTTTTTAAAATTTATTTTTATGTTTTTATTATGTTCAGTTAACCAGCATATAGTACATCATAAGTTTTTGTTGTAGTGTTTAACGATTCATTTTGCATATAACACCCAGTGCTCATCCCAGTACGTGTCCTCCTTAATACCCATCACCCGGTTACCCTATCCCTCCACTCCCTCCTTTCTGTAACTCTCACCACATTCTGACTTAATTGCTGTGGGGTGGTATCTGGTGCATTTGGGGGTGGCGGGAGGGTGAGTTATTAAATTTCCTCCAGTGATTTGAATGTGCAGTAAAGTTAAATTGGCCTTTTTTTTCAATGGGTATAAAGTTTTTGTTATGCAAGATGAGTAAGTTCTAGAGATCTACTGTACAACAGAGTACTTAGTTACGAATACAGAATTATACACTTTAAAATATGTTAAGAAGATAGATCTCATTTAAGTGTTCTCATCAAAAAACAAAGAAGCAAAGTCCCACAAAAGATCACAAGAAAATTTTGGAGCTGATGGATATGCTCATTTATGGTGTTGGCCATCAGGGGAGTACATACACATTAAATGTGTGCATTTGTTTGTAAAGAAACTATAATTAAAAACAATTAAAAATAAAAGAATGTTAAGTAAGCTACAAAAATTTGTAAAATTTTTTTTACAAATTTGTAAAACCATGTGTCAGTGTGACTCTTCACACTCACATTTTTTTATTTTGGAAAATAACAGTTATGTTAATAAAAGCTTACTTGTATTAATGTGTAATGAAACTTCAATAATTTTTTTGTGCGTAAAGGGGTTCTGAGACCAAGAGTCCAAGAGACATTGGTATGCTGTTGTAGGGATTAAGACCCTAGACTCTAGAGCCAGACTTGCCTGTTGATACCATGGCTCTGCCGTTGTAGGCTTTGGCACCTGGGGCACTTTGCTTACCTTTTCTAGGCTTCAGCTTCCTTGTCCATGAACTGTGTATAATAATAAAATTTACCTCTTAGACTTTTTGTGAGGTTCAGTGAGTAAAACACAAAAAACACTTAACACGGTACCTGGAATGTTATAGTGGCTTTAACTAATCTATGCCCTCCTTGTTACTATTTTAGTTGTTATGAGTGACTCACATTGGTGATTTTGCAGTAACAGTGCAAAATCTGTAGGCCAAGCCGTTCTTCCAGCCAACTGATTTTTGCACACAACCATGGTATAGGAGCCACTAGGTCGTGTCTTGGAGAAATCAGCAGGAGATGTCATAGACCTGGTCACTCCACACCGTGCTCTTTGGTTCATTTCTCTGTAGAGTGGCAACACTACATTGCTGCCCTTCCGTTCAGAGCACGAATGACTAAGGGAGGAGGTGACACTGAGATGACTGACATGTGACTTGGGGAGAGGAAGAGATGGCATTGCAAAGAGGCAGGATGTATTTTATCAGCCAAAATGTTCCCAGACTCCCCCTCTCTTAAGTCACTCCTCTTTGCTTCCCACAGTTGCCAGCCTTAAGATTCTATGTTCCTTCTGACTTTTTCTCACAAACATAGTTCACCTCTTGATGATATTATAGCACATCTTTATTCCCACGGTGATATTCAGCACCATTAGTCACAACAATAAAAGGGTCTCCTCATAACTGAGAAAGACAGAGAGATGAATAATTCAGTAATGCTGAAGGCCATCAACATAATCAAAATTCCCTGTAACAGAAGAAGAAGGAAAAAGAAGAATCATGATATTAGCACAATAATGGTTTTTTCTGAAGCCAATGAGGTAAAAATTCCCGGTTAAGAAAAGCTTTCTCCCGCATGTCTCAGGTATATCTGACTCTTGTAGAGGATCATGAGAGCATACAGCCGTTGCAGCACAGGAGAGCACAGCACGGCTCGGGACAGCACATTATTTTCTTAGAGAAAGTCAGGCAACACAATCCACTTTCTATATCATGTGCCAGAAATGCCCCCATTTCATGAATATATACAATACAAAGAAATAATTTCAAAAAGTGGTCTGTTCAAACCATAGGAGACTCTTAATCTCACAAAACAAACTGAGGGTTGTCGGGGGAGGGGGGTCGGGAGAGGGGGGTAGGGCTATGGACATTGGGGAGGGTATGTGCTATGGTGAGTGCTGTGAAGTGTGTAAACCTGGCGATTCACAGACCTGTACTCCTGGGGCTAATAATGTATTATATGTTAATTAAAAAATTAAAAAAAATTTTAAAAAGAGGTCTGTTGAAGGAGAAAGAAACATTAAGAAATAGAAAAAAAATAGAAGCAGAACTAGAAAAGGAAAAGAAAAGAGGGGAAAAACCCTACAGGTACAGGCAAAAGAGGAACATGTAGAAAAAGACACAGAAATAAGCATAGGCGAATAGGACCTTCTTCTGTTCTTTTTATCATGGCTAGAGGCCGTTTTCAAATGCTTTCAGCTTGGCAACAGAGAGCGTGAATAGGATACACACCTTGTTAGGAGCCCAGAGGCTGGACACACAAGTGTTTTGCCAGTGAATGTTTGTAAAAGTTTGTGAAGGTCAATATGGTTAATATTCTGTCCTGCAACTGTATCTACATTTTGAGTATACGTTGAAATTTTGTTCATTTTAGAGTCACATTGTTTTTAATGGCCGCATAATATCTCATGGTATAGTTGCCATAATTCATTTATTCTTTAGTGACAGGAAATTATTTCCTTTTCCTCCTCTAATGTTGTGTTTGTTCATTAATGCTCTGAATGATGCTGCAATAAACGTTCTTGTTCATATGCTCTTATATGTAGGTGTTTAATTGCTATGGAGATAGCTACCTGGATCTCTTTCATATAAGTAAACACCTCCTTGCTTTCTAAAATGGTAGTAACATTTCAGATTTCTGCCACTGATACACAGAACATCACTGTCACCATTTCCCTACCTGTGATAATTTTTATAGCTTTAATTTTTACCAATCTAATGAATGTATCTTTGTCCACGAGTAATTTAATTGGCATTTCCCTGACTACTAGTGAATTTGAGTCTCACTCTGAGTCTATTTGGCCACCACGTTTGCATTTTTGTAAATTCCTTCCTCATAATCTCATCCATTTTTAAAATTGTGTTCTTGACTTTTTGTCAGTTATATTCCTTCTTTGTATATAAAAGCATTGAAACTGCTATTATCTCCTTTACAAATATTTTCCACTTTTTAAAAAAATATATGTATTTTACCCTTTTTTGATTTCCAGATCAACATATATTATACATTCCCATCACCCCAGTAAGTTTGCTTGTGTCGATTCCCAGTCAGCGCCCCTCCCCACCCAAAGGCAACCACTATTCTGATTTCTAACACCATTTAATAACTTTTCCTGTTCATTTTTGTATCTGAATTTGTTCATTCAGTTTAGTGGACTGAGGTTCATCCATGCTCTTGCATGTATCAGCAGTCTGTTTTCTTTCTTGTTTCTCAGTAATATTCCATTGTTTGAATAATCAGTTCCTGTAGTCACTCTGTTGTTGATAGACATTTGAATTATTCCTAGTTTTTAACTGTTATGAATAGGTTTTCTGTGAACATTCTTGTATATATTGTTGAGACATAAAATGGGCCTGATTAGCTTTGATAAAAACTACCAAATAGTTTTCCAAGGTGGTTGAGCCATTTTACATTCCCGTCAAAAAGGTATAAGAATTCCATTTGTTTCACATTCCTGCCAACATTGGGTTTTGACAGTCCTTTTCATTGAAGCCATTCAGGTGTGCATGCAAACATTGTGATTTTGAATTTGCATTCCTCTGGTAACTAATAATGTTGAGCACATTTTTACATGCTTCCTGGCTGTTGGCATATCATTTTTTTTTTAAGATTTTATTTATTTATTTGGCAGACAGAGATCACAAGTAGGCAGAGGCAGGCAGAGAGAGAAGGGAAGGAAGCAGGCTCCCTGCTGAGCAGAGAGCCCCACGCGGGGCTCGATCCCAGGACCCTGGGACCATGACCTGAGCCAAGGCAGAGGCTTTAACCCACTGAGCCACCCAGGTGCCCCCTGTTGGCATATCTTTTATTGTGAAGTGTTTGTTCAAGTCCTACTCATTTTTTTGGTCTTTTTATTATTGACACTCAGGAGTGCTTAATATATTCTGGTTATGGGTCTCCAGTCAGATATATGCCTTGAGGAGATTATATCCCATTCTGTGCCTTTCCTTTTCCTTTTCCTTTTCCTTTTTTTAAAAAAATTGAAATGTAATTGACATGTAACATTGTGTAAGTTTAAGGCGAGCAGTCTGTTGATTGCAAGCATTTTATGTTGCAGTATGATTATCACTGTGGCATTAGCTAACACCTCTCTCATGTCATGTGATTATCATTTCACTTTCTGTGATAGGAAAAATTTAAGATCTCATCTCTTTGTAACATTGAAGTATAATGATACAGTATCGTTAGCAACAAGCACAATGCTGTGCATTAGAGCTCCAGAACTTTTTCATCTTCCAATTGGAAGTTTGTATTCTTTGACAAACATCTGTCCCAATTCTCTACCCCACAGCCCCTGGTAACCACCATTCCACTCTGTTTTTATGAATGTGGCTTTTTAAGATTCCACATGTAAGTGATAATTGTACAGTATTTGTTTTCCTCCATCTAGCCAGATGGAGATCTCATTTAGCATAATATCTTTTTTAAAAAGATTTTATTTATTTATTTGACAGACAGAGAGATCACAAGTAGGCAGAGAGGCAGGCAGAGAGAGAGGGGGGAAGCAGGCTCTCTGCCGAGCAGAGAGCCCAATGCAGCGCTCGATCCCAGGACCCTGGGATCATGACCTGAGCCAAAGGCAGAGGCTTCACCCACTGAGCCACCCAGGTGCCCCTAGCATAATATCTTTAAAGTTCATTCACATTGTTGCAAATGGTAGGACCTCCTTCTTTCTTGTCGCTGAATAACATTCCATTGTAAATGTACCACATATACATCCATTGATGCTTAACTTGTTCCCATGTTTTCGTTGTTATAAATAATGCTCCAAAGAATATGAAGATGTTCCTATCTCTTTGAGTTAGTGTTTTCTCTTTTTTCTGATAAATACTCAGAAGTGGAATTGCTGGATTTTATAGTAGTTTTACTTTTAATTTTTTGAGGAGAGGGTCCTCAAGATATGGAGGCATATTGTTTTCCACAGTGGCTGTACCAATTCCCATTCCCAACACTAGTGCACAAGGGTTCCCTTTCCTCCACAACCTCGCCAACACTAGTTATTTCTTGTCTTTTTGATAATGGCCTTCTAACAGATGTGATATTTCATTGTGGTTGTGATTTGCATTTTCCTGATGACTCATGGTACTGAGCATCTTTTTGTGTACCTGTTAACCATCTGTTACATCTTCTTCAGAAAAATGTATATTCAGGTCCTCTGCTCATTTTTTAATTGTTTTTTTTTTTTCTCTTCAGTTGTACAAACTCTTTATATATTTTGCTTAGTAGATATATGATTTGTAAATATTTTTTTCCTATTCTGTAAGCTGCATTTTCATTTTATTGGTGATTTCCTTTGTTGTACAGAAGCTTTTTAGTTTGATGTAGCCCCACTTGTTTATTTTGCTTTTATTGCTTTTACTTTGGGTGTCAAATCCAAAAAAATCATTGCCAGGATGGATATCAAATAGTTTACTACCTGTATTTTCTTCCAGGAGTTTTATGGTTTTAGGTCTTACATTCAAGTCTTTAATCTATTTTTAATTGATTTTTGTATACGGTGTAAGATAGTGGTCTAGTTTCATTCTTTTGTGTGTGGCTGTTTAAGTTTCCTAATACCATTTATTGAAGAGACTGTCCTTTCCCTATCATATACTTTTGGCTCCTTTGTTGTAAATTAATTGGCCATGTATGATTGGGCTTATTTCTGGACTCTCTATTCATTCCACTGATGTGTGTGTCTATTTGTATACTAATACCATGCTGTTTTGATAACGATAGCTTTGTAGCATAGTTTGAAATCAGGAAATGTGATGGTTTCAGCTTTGTTCTCTTTCTTTCTCAAGACTGCTGTTGCTATTTGGGGTCTTTTGTGGTTCCATAAAATTTTCAGAGAAAAATGCCATTGGCGTTTTGATGGGGATTGCGTTAAATCCGTAGATTCCTTTGGGTAGTATGGACATTTTAACAATATTAATCCTTCCAATCCACGAACAGGGGATATCTTCCCATTTCTTTGTATCTTCAGTTTCTTTCATCAGTGTCTTAAAGTTTTTAGTATACAGATCTTTCACTTCCTTGATTAAATTTTCTCTTAAATACTTTATCTTTTTTGATGCAGTTGCAAATGTGATTGTTCTCTTAATTTCTTTCTCATGGCTCTTTATTTTATAGATGTGCAAGTGATTTTTGTATATTGATTTTTGTATCCTGTAATCTTATTGAATAAATTACTAGTTCTAATAGTTTTTTTGGTGGAGTATTTAGGGTTTTCTAGGTATAATATGTCCTCTGCAAAGAGAGATATTTTTACTTTTTTCCTTTCTGATTTGGATGCTTTTTCTTTGTTCTCTTCCCTTCCCCTTCCTCTTCCTTCTTTTTTTCTTTTTCTTCCCTCAATTGCTCCGTACTGCGTGCTCTTGTACTATGTTGAATAGAAATTAAGAGACTAGGCATCCTTGTCTTGTTCCTGATTTTAGAGGGAAATCTTTTGGCTTTTCACTGTTTAGTATCGTGTTAGCTGTGGAGTTGTCATACATGTCCTTTATAATGAGGTATGCTTTTTATCTCAGTGTGTTGAGAATTTAAATTTTTTCAGGTTGAATTTTGTTAGATTCTTTTTCTGCATCTATTGAAATGGTCATATGATTTTCATTCTTCATTGTGTTGATGTGGCGTATCCCATTTATTGATTTGTGTATGTTGAACCATCCTTGCGTCCCTCGAATAAATACCACTTGATAAGTGTATGAGACTTTGGGGGCACTTGGGTGGCTCAGTTGTTAAGCGTCTGTCTTTGGCTCAGGTCGTGATCTCAGGGTCCTGTGATCAAGCCATGCGTCGGGCTCCCTGCTCAGCAGGGACCCTGCTTCTCCCTCTCCCAGTCCCCCTGCTTATGTTCCCTCTCTCACTTTCTGTCAAATAAATAAATAAATTCTTTAAAAAAATAGTGTATGAAGCTTTTAATATACTATTGAATTCAGTTTGCTAACAAATGTGTAGAGGATTTTTGTGTATATGTTCATCAGTGATATTGTCTTGCAATTTTCTTTTCTTGCAGTGTAGTTGTCTGGTGTTGGTGTGGGTAGTCCTGGGCTTATAAAATGAATTTGGATCCTTCTTTTCTGTTTTTGTTTTTGTTTTTTGTTTTTTTTTTTTTTTTGAAGAGCTTAAGGATTGGCATTAATTCTTCTTTAAATTTCTCGTGGAATTCACCAGTGAAGCCATCTGGTTCTGGACTTTTCTCTTTTGGGAGTTTTTGATTACTGACTCGGTATTCTGTGCTCAGGACTAGTAATTACTGTGTTCAGGACTAATTTGCCAATACCAGTTGTTTTCAGTTTTTGTTAGTCTGCTATCTTTACTTCAACTTTATTTTTAAAAAACATCTTCACTGGACATAGAATTCTGGATTGACAGTATTTTATTTCGTCAGTTTAAAATGTCATTCCACTGTTTTCTGGCCCCTATCAGTTTACCTTTGTCCCTTTGATGGTATTTACCCACCACCCCCCCAGCTTCTTTTTATGTTTTGCTCTTTATATACTTCCCCCCCAGAAATCTGAGTATTGTGTGCTGTATGTAGTTTTCCTTGTATTTTCCTGCTTGTGGTTCATGTCCTGTCTTTGATTGCTTTACAAAATCATTAGCCATTCTCTCTGTGAGCACTGGCCTGTGCTACATTTTCATTTTCTCTTTTGTAGTTCTTCAGTTGTATATAGGGCACATTTTTTCCATTCTTCTCCATATGTCCCTTATGTTTGTTCTTTCTAATGTTTTATATCATTTTTTTCTCTTCAGGGATTAGTCTTTGTATTTTATGCTGATTCTCTCCCTGTGTGTTTCTGAAGTGTCTAATACACGGTTTGCCCCATCTGCTGAGGGCTTAGTTTCAGTTCTATAAATTCCAATGACTTCTTTCTAATGGGTGTCAGTCTCCCATAATATTCTGTGACTTGTTCTCTTCTCTCTTAGAAATAACAGCCATGTTTATTGTCAAGTTTATATCTGATGACCCTATCATCTGGGTCACCTCTGAGTGGTTTCTATCACTGATTTATTTTTTTAAATATTTATTTATTTATCTTAGAATGAGAGAGAGAGAGTGGGGAAAGGGGCAGATTGAGAGAGAGAGAGAAAGAGAATCTTGAAGCAGACTCCCCGCTGAGCACAGAGCTTGAAGTGGGCCTCAATCTCAGGATCCTGAGATCATGACCTGAGCCAAAACCAAGAGTCAGACACTTAACCGACTGAGCCATCCAGATGCCCTGATTATTTTGTTTTTGTTTTTCAATTGTTCAGTCCTATCTTCTGGTATGACTAGTTTGTTATGTTTTGTTTTACACTTAATAATAAATGTAATATGCAAAAAAAATGGTAGAAATCCTAAATTATGTTATCTTCCTCTGGGGATGAATTAATTTTCTTCCATCAGACAGATTAAGAGAAGGTTACCATGATCAAAATAACTCAAGAATGAATTTCAGTTTCATGAGGCTGGTCTGTTTCCTTTGTCCTTAGTTCTAGGGTGTAGTCTTTCTTCAGAAGTGAAATTTGTGGATGTTTACCAGACTCCACTCCTCCTCTTGGTGGACTCTGGACAATGTGTGTGTGTCTGCAGTATTCTTCTCGGCTGCCAAAATCTCTTCTTGGCCTCTTAGCCTCTTAGCTTCCTATACACTTCTGAGCTTTTAATCCTACACATCTTAGGTGTCAGCAAATAACTTGTGGAGGAAAGTGATGGAGAATTTTGAATTTTGGGTTTAGTTCAACGTGTACAATTCTTATAGGATCCTTGCACTTTAAATCCTGGCTGCCCTGGTTTCTTTTGTTTGTATTCAAACAGTTGGAAATTTTTTGTTATTTTAATAAGCTTTTAATAAAAGTGATTTTTACTAGAGAGCTGCTCTAAGTTACTCTGTCACAACCAGAAAAAAAGGATTTGTATATGTTACTATTCCTATAAATGCCCTTTGCTAGTATTTTCAGGAAACCAATCATTGGCTATTTTGAGCCTTTCTAATGTGTTCATGATTTATTTATTTATTTACTAGTTTCTGCTCTAATCATTATATATTAATTCCTTTGTTCTTCTTTCTTTGGGCTAATTTTCTCTCCTTTAACCCCTGAGATTAATATTTGGGCCATTATTTTTCAAAGTTTCATATTTTATAGTTTCTATATTTCTGAACTATGAATTGCCTTAAAAATATTGCTTTACCTTCTACCCTCAAGTTTTTGAGTTTTCACTTCATATTGTGATTTCTTCCCTGATCCAATAATTCCTTTGAAGCCTACTTCTTAATATCCAACCACACAGGCTGAAATTATTTTTATCATTGTTTATTGTTTTATTGCATAGGATATACACTAGGACTTCAGCCTTTGGTATGAATCTGGAATTGTCTTGTTTACCAATATATAGTCATCTTCTGTTGGCATGTGTTACAAAAATGTGTATTCTTCATTGTTGGGTATAATAGACTAAATATATCTCTTAGTTCTAGTTTTTTACTTTTGATGATACCGTTAAGTACTAAACCATATCGAAGTCTAAAATCCTTCAAACCTTCACCCTCTTCTCAGGGAAAACTCAGTCCTTAGCAAAGACAAATAACAAAAACACCATTTGCTCCCTTCTCTACTTATATGTTAATGCTGACTGGTATTTTAAATACTTTATTTTTAATCTCAATATATATTATCGTTACTGCATTACACAAGCAGTATTCACTTGTATTTGTCCACACGTTTATCTCATCCTTTGTTCTTCATTCCTTCTTGCATCTCATTGTGCTGTCAATTTCTTTCTACCTGGAGTTCATTCTTTATTCCATTAATTCTAGTCTGCAGGAGGCAAGCTCAATATTTGTATCTCTAAAAATTCTTCATTTCACTTCATTCTTGTAAGATTATTTTTCTTCTCTTTTTTCTGTTTCAAGTTTTTATTTAAATTCTAGTTAGTTAACATACAGTGTAATATTGGTTTCAGCAGTAAAATTCACTGATTCATCATTTACATATAACACCCAGTGCTCATCACAACAGGTGCCCTTCTTAATCCCCATCCCCCACTTAGCCCAGCCCCCACCCACCTCCCTCCAGCAACCCTCAGTTTTTTCTCTATAGTTAGAAGTCTGTTTCCTGGTCTGACTCTCTCTTTATTTTCCCTCCTTTGTTCATCTGTTTTGTGTCTTAAGTTCCACATATGAATGAAATCATACGGTATTTGTCTTTCTCTGACTTATTTTGCTTAGCATACTACACTCTAGCTTCACCCACGTCATTGCAAATGACAAGATTTTGTTCTTTTTTGTGGTTGAGTAATATTCCATTGTGTGTTTGTGTGTATGTGTATATATACACACATCACAGTAATGGGTAGTGAATAATAGAGGTTACTGGTTGGCAGTTATTTTTTTCAGAACACTGAAGATATTGTTCAGTCTTCTGGCTTTTATTGTTGCTTTTGAGAAGTTAGGTATCAGTCCAGTTGCTTCTACTTTTTCCTTTGGTGATTTTCATAGTTTTTTTGTTTTTTTATTTTTTCAGTTTTAATTAAGATTACCGAGAATTGATAATGAAAAGAAACCATGATTTGAAAAATAACTGCACTTTGAGTCAACAAATTGATAAAGTGTACCAAAGCATGATATGCAAAACCAAATATCTAAGTTCAAGATTTTAACATAAGATGTCTCAGGGCTTTATGTTCAAAATAAGGCCACGGAGAGATGTTTTTATGCTAATTCCATGTGAATCCATGTTTTCAAAAAATTAGACCATTGACTCCGCAACTCATCTAGTTCACAAATCTAACCAATTCCCTTCCAGACTACTGTTACTCTCCCCCAAAGTTACCTTATGACTCCTCCAACTGAAGAATTCCTATAAATGTCCTTTTCCATTTCCCCCTATTGTGTCTGAGACCCTGTGCTCTCCCTTGATTGCAAATTTAATAAATTCAGCTTTTAACTGCAATGGTGGCCCACCAAAGGACCACCATTCCTGGTGGTCTTTGAAGGTGCTAAACAGTCACAGAGGCCCCAGAGAGGTCTAGTCAGACTTTTCATGATTATGGTTCTGGTCTGTTGACTCATTTAGTGCCTATTCCATCGACTGCCTATGAGCAACCCTGTCCAGGGTTTACACATCTATGTTGATGAGGCAAGTCCAGCACTTTTTATTAGATAGGGTCATTTTATTTGTCCTAGGAATCAGGTTTCCCAGGACTTTTTCATTATCCCTTCATATCTATTCTTGTTTCCTTTCCTCTTGGTAGGGTAGGGGTGAAGAAAAGGATGGTCTGCCGAAGCTTTGCCGCTAACCATCCTGTCTATCTGCCTTTTCTCTATATTTTTGTGTATCTATAAAAATAAATCCTGGGAAAGGAGTTATGTCTTATTAGCCAGCCACCAGGACTAATAAGTGTCTCTTTGACTAATATTCTTTCTAGGACCAATTATCTTGGATTACTTATTAAAATCTTTTAAAAAACTTCTCCAGTCTTATCTATATGTAGGAAATTGGCTGTAGGAGAGACTCCTCTTCACATATTCTACCTGTATTGTTTCTTGTGTCAGCAGGCAGGGGTGGGTTTTCCAAGGCCTTCACTGTCCCTATTACCTTCTTACTTCCTGGTAATCACTGACTAAATTCTCCAAAATTCTGTATTATATCTTGGCAAATGAATTGACTTTCGTTCTGATAACTCTGATTATATGATAAATTTAGCAGTTTTTTTCCACTAACAGATGTGGACTACTTTTCCTTGCCAGCCGTCTACTTAATCATTCTTTGTGACCTTAGGTAGGTGATTGGTTATTTTGGAGACATCATCAGGGAAAGAATACACTTGAGCCTTGCTGGAGAAGATCTTACTAAAATCAGCACCACCATCACCACCATTACCTCACTTATTACAGACATTAAGCTGTTGTCCTCTAGAAACTTTACAAAAGTAAATGGTCCAAAAGATAGGACTATCTAATACATATGTGGCCCAAACTTCTCAGAATTAGGAACTAGACCACTTCCACTCAAGGTGACTGGAATAAAACTAACTCCGTCAAAATGACCAATGCCATTGGGGCGCCTGAGTGGCTCAGTGGGTTAAAGCCTCTGCCTTCGGCTCAGGTCATGATCTCAGGGTCCTGGGATCGAGCCCCACATCGTTCTCTCTGCTCAGCGGGGAGCCTGCTTCCCCCCTCTCTCTGCCTGTCTCTCTGACTACTTGTGATCTCTGTCTCTCTCTCTCTGCACCGAGTAAATAAATAAAATCTTTAAAAAAAAAATGACCAATGCCATTGATGATGATGGGCTTATACTCTTAGCTCTTTTATCTCCTCTATGCTAATTCAAGGTTCTGGATTATTGGTAGACAATTCTACCAACACATCACTACCAGGACAGCCTTCTTGAAAATCTGTATTGTCATTTTCCTTCATTCACTCATGCTGACAGTAAGGGACAAAAACTCCTGAAACGGATCCAAGAAGAAATAGGAAAACTAAATAAACTAATAACAGGTAATTTAAAAACAAAACAAAACAACAACTTCCCAGAAAGAACAGCCCAGACCTAGGAGACTTTACCAGTGAAGACTTCTAGATGTTTATGGAAAATTCAACATAATTTTTCTCAAACTTTACCAAAAAGTATAAAATGAAGCAATAATTTCTAACTCCTGCTATAATGCAATATTAACCAGACACAAAAAAACCCCAAAGATATCACAAGAAAAGATGAGAATAGACCAATATCCCTTATAAAGATGCAAAAATCTTTAACAAAGTACCAGAAAATTGAATCCAACAACATATTAAAAGAAATTATACAGCATGACTGAGTGGGAATAATCCCAGGAATGTAAGGTTTATTTAAGATAAAAAAGTCAGTCCATGTAATTGCACCATAACAATAGAACAAGGAACAAAAATGACATGATCATCTCAGTTGATACAGAAAAAGCATTTCACTAAATTCAACACACTTGGAAAATATGTTCAACAAGCTAGGAAGAGAAAAAACTTCTTCAGCCTGATCAAATCCATCTAAAAAACCCTCAGCCACCATCATACTTTATGGTGAAAGACAAGATGTTTTCCTTCTAAGTACAGGAAAAAGATGAGGAAGGGATATCTGCTCTTGCAACTGGGATATTTTACTTCTACGAATACTCCCTTTTCCTTAGGTGATTGGTAACGTTCCAGCTTTCCTGACAAATTTTGATGGGTCTTGATGACTAATTTTTCTCTCCATGTAGATTTACATCTTTTACATTCCCTTAAACTAATCCTAGTGGTGTTATGGAAAGAACAGAAATGAATGCCTGTTTTCAGTATATGCCATGTTTTATCAGAAGCCCAGTCTAAATATTCGAGCCAAAATCAAAACCATAAAAACATTCCACTTATGACTCTAACGTATATCTGGGACTATGAATTGCTACCATACTGCGATACCTGCATTTTTCTTCCTGTATCACTCTACCTTTTATATTATACTCATTGTTGTACATGTTTTATCTTCTCTACCCATTTGTGAACTCCGAAGTTGGGAGTTGTAATGTGTTTATTTTTCTATTCCACAATGCCTGATATAACCTATCAGATATTATGATTTCTATAAATGTTTTTTTTAAAGATTTTATTTATTTATTTGACAGACAGAGATCACAAGTAGGCAGAGAGGCAGGCAGAGAGAGGGTGAAGCAGGCTCCCCGCCGAGCAGAGAGCCTGATGCGGGGCTTGATCCCAGGACCCTGAGATCATGACCTGAGCCGAAGGCAGAGGCTTTAACCCACTGAGCCACCCAGGCGCCCCTCTATAAATGTTTGTAAATAAAAAGAAAACACGTATGTCGACACCAGTATTTGGATTTTGCTGATTAGTTGCTAATAAATCTTTATGATTATACCCATTACTCCTCGCCATAAAAATGCAGCATACTCACAATGAATAGGGTAGCAACAGCCTGACACTGAGTAACTGTTTCAGTGTAGCCACAAAAGAAGTGTTGATCTAGAATGAGACCAAATATGAGGAGAATGACTCCAGCTAATGCTCCCAGGGCACTGAGAAAATTCATTAGTCGGCTCAGCTTCACCTGAAAGAGATGAAGACCATAACACTGAGTCTACAGACTAGAAGCAATGGTGGGGGAGATTGGAGGGAGGATTTTAGTCACAGCACTGCAATGCCACAAAGCAGCTGTGTGATCATATATGAGACACTTCACCCCTTCTGGCTTCAGGCTGTCAGCCAGAGAATGAGGGAATCCAGTGAACTTTCAATAACCCTTCCATCCCCCACAATCTGTACCTAAGTTAACTCCCATTTAGTTGTGGGGAGGGGTGCACACTTAGGCATAGCCACATCGCACTGCACGTTGATGCTCTGATAAAAGTCATGACCTATTTACATTTTTGTTTTATGACTCTGTTTAAGTAAACATTGTATTTCTTTGCAATTTTTATTTCTTCCTTAAATTTCAAAACTGCAGGAGAACTGCTGTGTTGGAAATAATTTATTGGCTTGTTAATATCTCACATTTTTGAGTCCTTGAGAAAAGTAAAAATATTCTACATATAATTTACCTGTAAGGGTACCTTCTGCATTCATTAACACTGTATTGTTTATTTTGAACTTCTGCTTATAAGGTTTATTTCATTAATTAAATTATTTATTTTTTAAAAATTTTTTTATTTCTTTTCAGCGTAACAGTATTCATTGTTTTTGCACCACACCCAGTGCTCCATGCAATCTGTGCCCTCCCTAATACCCACCACCTGGTTCCCCCAACCTCCCACCCCCCGCCCCTTCAAAACCCCCAGGTTGTTTTTCAGAGTCCATAGTCTCCCATGGTTCACCTCCCCTTCCAGCTTCCCTCAACTCCCTTCTCCTCTCCATCTACCCTTGTCCTCCATATTATTTGTTATGCTCCACAAATAAGTGAAACCATATAATACTTGACTCTCTCTGCTTGACTTATATCAGTCAGCATAATCTCTTCCAGTCCTGTCCATGTTGCTACAAAAGTTGGGTATTCGTCCTTTCTGATGGAGGCATAATACTCCATAGTGTATATGAACCACATCTTCCTTATCTATTCATCCGTTGAAGGGCATCTAGGTTCTTTCCACAGTTTGGCGACTGTGGCCATTGCAGCTATAAACATTGGGGTACAGATGGCCCTTCTTTTCACTACATCTGTATCTTTGGGGTAAATACCCAGCAGTGCAATTGCAGGGTCCTAGGGAAGCTCTATTTTTAATTTCTTGAGGAATCTCCACACTGTTCTCCAAAGTGGCTGCACCAACTTGCATTCCCACCAACAGTGTAAGAGGGTTCCCCTTTCTCCATATCCTCTTCAACACACGTTGTTTCCTGTCTTGCTAATTTTGGCCATTCTAACTGGTGTAAGGTGGTATCTCAATGTGGTTTTAATTTGAATCTCCCTGATGGCTAGTGATGTATTTTTTAATTAGGTTGTCTTCACAGTGTGCCCGTCATGCGAGTCAAACTATGCTTTTCAAAGCGCTTGACAACACAGAAAGAATGAATGAATGAGTTACTGGAAAACTGAGACCGATTTTACCATTTGGCTTAGGAACTTGGCTTTTATTCTGTGCCTCAGTGTTTTTATATATAAAATAAGAAACTGGATGACCTAGAAAGCTCTTCTGGAACTGGTGTTTTATGATCCTATGGACAAAAGACCAGTGCTGTTGATTGGTATCACTACTTGACAGTTTGTGGAATTATAGTGAGTTAAAGATTTTCCAAATTCATTTTCAATGCTAGAATTATTTACTTCAAAGTTATAAATTTTTAGTGAAGGGGAAAATGTAACTCACCAGAGTTTTTGTGGTTTTTCTTTCCAATGCGACTAGGAAGGCTCCAGAATTAATGAACTATTAAAAAGGATAAACATTTTAGTAATGGGCTTGCTTAACTGCTGTTGAAGTGTTATCAGAGAATAAACTTCTATGTGTTTCATTAACATACCTTCCTTCCTAGTTCACATGATCCTTAGAGCAGTGAGCAGGGTGACAGGCCTGGTAAAATTGTCCACAAATGAGTAGTGGACAAAACATTGAACTAGAAATTAGCTTTAGCCTTAAAGATATGTTTGAACATGAGATTTTTCTTTTTTTCTTTTCTTTTCTTTTATTTATTTATTTATTTTTTTAAGCTTTATTGGGCTTGTTTTCTCATCTACCTTCCTTTTATAGCTGTTGTGGACTGAGCTTTGATATCATTCCACACTGGTGTCAAATCAATTCACAACCAATAAAATCAGATTCTGTCATTCTTATAAGAAACATCCTTCATACCCATTTGCAATCCAGTGTGTCCTGCCAGCTAATATGCTGGGCATTCTAGAAAAAACAAATGCCAAGAATTTTCATGGAGGTGAGTCTCATGTAGTACCATTATTATCTGGTAGAAATTCCAAATTGGACCACAGCACATGCATTTTTAAGTTTCCAGTCCCACTGCCTGGTATTTCTTCAGCCTCATCTCTTCACCCTCACTCTTACAGTCCTCAGGATAGAAAGTGTTCTCCCATACCTTGAGACTTTTGTTCATTGTTCTCCCTTGGCATGCAGCAAGATATCCCTACCCCTTATGCCCAGCCATTTCCCTCTCTCTACCATTCCCCACCACCCTTCCTCCATGTGTGCCCTCATCCTGATTAACCACCCATCCTTTAAAACTCAGCCAAGCTGGAGTGTCTCTGGGCATCTTCCCCTCCTTTTTGTAGGTGCCTTTCCTACAGTGGCAATTCCGGTGTCTGTCACCACTCTGATCACACCCTATGGTGATGACCTGACTCTCTACTTGAGAGACCTTGAGACTAAGAACTGTCTTTTCCCTGAATTCCCACACACAGTCCATTCTCTGGCACTAAACCAGGTGCTTAAATAATGTTTATTGAATGAAATTAAGTAAATGTCTCTGTGTAGCTCAAAGGTACATCTGAGAAGCCCTCCTTGTTTCTTGACTTCTCCAGAGTGTAAACTGATCTTTCATTTCTCCTTACACGAGTACTTCCTACACCTGTGTGATGTCATTTATCACATCACCCTGTAATGGCCTGTTTACATGTTTTCTTGCTGAACCTAGAGCCCTCTGGAGGAAGGACTCATATATTATTATTTTTGTTTGTTTATTTTTTCACCAGTTTTACTGAGATGTAATTGACATACGTTACTGTATAAGCTTAGGGCAAATGCTTAATAATTTGATCTACATATATTGTGAAATGATTATAACATGTTTACTTCATATCAATTATTTCATATAGATACAACTCACCCCTCCTAAAAGAAAGGGAAAGAAAGAAAAAGAGAAGAAAAAGAATATTTTTCTTTGTGATGAGACTCTTTTAAAATTGACTCTCTTAAAAAATGTTCATATATATCATACAGCAGTGTTAATGGAAGTCATCCTATTGTACAATGTATCCCTAGTACTTATTTATCTTATTACTAGAAGCTTGTTCCTTTTGATCACCACCCTCCGTCCCCTCTCTCCTCACTCTCTG
This sequence comes from Martes martes, assembly GCF_963455335.1. Taxonomy (NCBI): domain Eukaryota; kingdom Metazoa; phylum Chordata; class Mammalia; order Carnivora; family Mustelidae; genus Martes; species Martes martes. The sequence goes on from NC_137898.1 coordinate 10,894,099, forward strand.
CCCATGGTAACCTTAAATCTGAGCTCTTTTTCTATGAATTTTTTAGAATTCTGAATATCAGTGAGATCATGCAGTATTTGTCTTTCCCTGTCTGACTTACTTCACCTAGCATAATGCCCTTAAGGTCTAACCATGTTGTTGCAAGTGGCAGGATTTCTTTGTTTTATTTTTTTTATGGCAGTGTATACACACACACACACACACACACACACATATATACACATGCCCATATATATATATAGAGAGAGAAAGAGTTTTAATAATTCTATATATAGAATTTAACTTTATATATACACACATATGTATATATGTATATATGTATGTATACATATGTGTATACACATATGTATATATGTATGCATACATAGACACATGTATACACACACTTCTTTATCACCCATTCATCTTTTGATGGACACTTAGTTTGTTTACATGTCTTGACTTTTGTGACTAATGCTGCTATGGGCATGGACGTGCAGATATATCTCTGACGTAGGGTTTTCATTGCCTTTGGATGTATTCCCAAAAGGGAATTGCTGGATCATATGGTCATTTTAATTTTTGAGGAAACTTCATACTGTCTTTCATAGTGAGGGTCCATGTATTATTAACCTTTGGATCCTCATTGCCTTCCTCTACGCATCTGACTTATAATAGATAGCAACTCGTTTTTGAATGAACGAATGGACAATTGACATCAAGACCCAAGGGCATATCCCCAAAGGCACCTCAGGACCCAATGATGGAACATCAGTAACTCTGATGAATTAATGGGGAAGTAATTTCAACAAAGTTGATTTTTATTTTATCTTTTCAAAACATATCCTAAAACTGAATGCAGCTCATTTGGTATTTAAGAATTCCCTAGTATCCCTGTTGTCATGGCTTCAAATTGAATTCAGTTGACTATACTCACCAAAACAGAGCTCCAGAATGGATATCCTGAAACGAATATAAAAGGGAACCTGGGGTACGGATTTTCAAGGGTGAAAAGGAAAACAACTCCAAGAGAAAAGTTCATCACTCCAAACAGGATCTGCATAGCCTATAAGTAGAGGGATAAGGCATGGTAAGGAAAAAGCAAAGTGGTAGGTTTCCTTTTAAAAAATATACAGAATCTTCTTTGGGTTAAAAGGATTTGGTGATTACCTTCTTTTATAAATAGGGGAAGGATAGTAGAAGCCCCTTTATGTTGCTCCCAAGTGTTTTCTTGATTCCTTTATCTGATATTTGGTAACAGGTAAAATGATCTAAATTTGTGCTCTGGAAAATGTAGCCCATGGATTGGCAACATTAGGATCACCTGAGAATTAGAGATGCAGACTCTCAGGCTCTATAACCTATATCCTCTGCTTACTGAATAGAATCCCCAGGTTAGACCATGTCATACTCTCCAAGCAGCAGGGAAATGCAAAGCAAAATCACAAAACGGTAGGACCTCACTTCTGTTAAAATGGCTATCATCAAAAAGACAAGATAGCAAATGCTGGTGAGAATGTGGTGCATTGTTGGTGGAGATGTTTCATTATGGAAAAGAGTATGGAGATTCCTCAAAAAATTAAAAAAAAAAACACAAATAATGAAAAAAAAGTAGAGCAGTGGTTTGACCATTGCTAGGGAAGACCGGTGAGAGTGACATAGAGAATGGAAGGTGTGCCATGTGTGACTGTTTGTTCCCTGCCCTCTTACTCTCCACCTGCCTTCTGAGTCCTCTCATTTACTCCAATAGCAACGACGGCTTTTAAGTAGGTGAGTTTTGAAGGATATCCTTTTCTTCAAGTCCGAGTTTTGAGTAAGTTCAACTTAATAGCCACTATCCATTAATCTAAACTATTAAAATTGTTTTCTAACTGGCTTTTCTGCACCAGCTTCCTTTCTCTCTATTCCAATATTATGTCAGTGCTGAAGTAAGATCGCAAAACAGAACCAATCTGGTTACTCCTCTCAGTTTGTTTGAAACAATGCTCCCGAATCTGGTGCTTATCAAATTCGGAGAAGCATTTACAAAACACAGATTTCAACACCCCCCCCCCGCACCCCCCCCCCCCCTGCAACTCCCTCAAAACTCCTATTCTGTAGTTCTGGAACAAGGCCTGGAGACTTGGCATACACATTTTATAAAGCTTCTTAGGTGCATTGTTGATTTCACAGATTGGAAGCTACTTGTCAATATTATAAAGTCTAAGTAAGGATGGATATAAGATTCCTGGCAATTAGGTCTCCAAATTACCTTCCTGGTTGTTTCCTTTTCTACCCAAAATATTATTTTTCACATTTAAAATAAATGTTGGTAAAATATCCATAACAAAATTTACCATACATACGTACCATTTTACTTAAATTAATAGGCTTTATTTTAATTTATTTTTAATTTTTTTTAAAGATTTTATTTATTTATTTGACAGAAAGAGAGCACAAGCAGGGGGGCTGCAGAGGGAGAAGCAGGCTCACTGATCCTTTTGTCTCCATATTTTGGCCTTTCCAGAATGTCACATAGTTGAAACATAGTTGAAATCATATAGTTTGTTGTGTTTACAGGCTGGCTTCTTTCATTAGAAATGTGTATTTTAGGTTCCTCCATGTCTCTTCATGGCTTGTTGGCTTATTTATTATGAGCACTGAATAACATTCCCTTGTATGGATGTACTGCAGTGTATTTATCCATCCTGATTTTTCTTACTTCTTTTTTTGTTTATCTTTTAATCCTCTTAAAGCTTTCAAGTCTAATTTGCTCACTCCCAGCTCTCTTTTGTTATTCCCAAACTATGCTACCAGGAGCTCTTTACTCATGGTGCTTTCTCTATCTAGAATACTCTGCTTTCCTCCTCCTTTTTCATTTCTACTTATAAAATTACACCACTTCTTTAGTGTTCAGATTAAAGTCCAAATTTGCCATAACGTTGCCCCATTGCTTTTAGATAGAAGTGACTGTTCCCTTTCTGGGTTCCCCTGTCCCTCACCCCCAATCATTTATGGCTCTTATTAGATGCTATTGTGAAATGTGGTATTTAATATTGTTATTTTATTCTTTCTAAAGTATGCATTTATTCTCCTCAATGAGAGAAACTAGGTTGTATTTATTTCTATAACCCCTGTAGTGTCTAACATAGGTTTTTGGACATAGTTCAATCCATTTTTGTTAAAGTAATTTGAACTCTTTAGCGGGAGTTTCAGTACAATTATTATTTGAATAGATGCTAAAGCACTTTAGGCTGATGGCCCTTTTCTGCATGTCAATGGGCCACCTTTCTCTACATTTTTCCCCCCTGGAAAAAAAAATCAGTTTCTTTCTATTTTCCACTTTTGAAGGCTTGAGATTGAAATGACAAATATTTTGTAAGATATAGACACTATCACAGTCTTAAACATACTGAATCACATTTTCTGAAAGGAGGATTGGTAAATAAAAAATAATTAACAGTCGGAACGCCTGGGTGGCTCAGTTGGTTAAGCAGCTGCCTTCGGCTCAGTTCATGATCCCAGAGTCCTGGAATCGAGTCCTACATCGGGCTCCTTGCTCCGTAGGGAGCCTGCTTCTCCCTCTGCCTCTGCCTGGCACTCTGCCTGCCTGTGCTCGCTCGCTCGCTCTCCCCCTCTCTCTCTGACAAATAAATAAATAATATCTTTAAAAAAAATTAACAGTCATGAAATGGAGAAGTGTGTGGAGAGATGAGCATTTACAGTATAAGGGGATTTTCTGCAAAAGCCCCACATATAAAAATATATCATATTGTGAAACTGAATTCTGAGTCTTGATTGGGAAAATGTAAAACTGTAGAACTCAGTAACCCAGGATATAAAATCTGATCTATTGACTTCTACTTGATTTTCCCTTTCTTTTCTCTGAACTTAACTAGGAAAAAACTCCTAGGTCGTCAGTTTGGAGATTTTTACTTTAATTGCAGCTTATTTATTTTATATATTCATCTCCGTAGAACCTTGTACATAATTAGATAAGAAATGTGAGATATACTTCCTGAATTGGATGGAAATAAAAGTTGGAATTAGCTCTTACCTTGAAACATTGTGCCACCAGACATTTCTTTTCCTCTTCTTCTCCCCCATCCCTAGTTCAACTTCTGTTGCAAAGTTATAGAATCTATAACACCCTGCTGGGGGTGGCTGATTAAGCCCATGGTTCATAGACTGACTGAAAAAACAGAAATCTATTTCTCATGATTCTGGAGACTGAAAGTTTGAGATTAGGGTGCCAGCATGGTTGGGTTCTGGTGTAGACCCCTTCTGGGTTGTAGACTGCCAGCTTATCTTTTGTAACTTCACATAGTGGAAGGAGAGCTAGCTACCTCTATGACCTCTTCTTATAAGGGTACTAATCCCATTCCTGAGGACTTTATTGTCATGAACAATTACCCCCAAAGCCCCATCTCCAAACACCATTACTTTGGAATTATGTTTTCAACTATGAATTGTGGGGAACACAAACAGTCCATAACACACCCTCAGTAGAGTATACATTGGGGCAAATCTGACTTACCCCTAAGATTTTCATTTTTGTAGCAAGTGATTTTGGAAAAGGGCCGCTCATATCATAGGTTGTGGCTGTAAGTTCTGTTGACCGCAAGTCAGGAACGTTAATCTCTGGAGGAAATACCAGAAACACAGGATTGTGTGCAGAGTTTGAATCCATGATGGTGCAGTTGATATTTTGAAATGGAAAAATGTTCTTGATGGTACTTAAGTCTAGACCATGTTCTTCTTCTGTACCAAGGCTGCCTGGAGCACTGGCATTGTTGTGCTTTGTCTTGGAATTGTAGAATCATAGAGTCACAGAGTCATGGAATCTCAGGATTGGTCGAGATCTCAGGGTTAATGAGTAAAATACCCAGGACTGGAGGTCAGAGGACCTGCCCAGTAGTCCTAATTCAGTCAGGAGCTCACTGTGACCTTGGACAAGTCACATCCTCTTTCTTGGTTTCAGATTCCATATATGCACATTGATCAGGCTTGGCTAGATGACCTGTGAAGACATTTTAGTTTCCAAATAAGTATTGTGAATACTTACTCTAGTTCTCCGTCTTTAGGAGGTAAGGGATAAAACCTCTCAGGCCCTCAGAATTAAGAATTTACTTCTTGAGGTAGACGTAGTGTCTCTTTAGCCTGTAATTTTTGTTTTTGCCACATGATTTTATTAGCTTTGGCTGTGAACAAACCACCTCAAAATTTATTGGCTTCAAACAACCAGCATTTGATTTTGCTCAGAATTCTGTGGGTCATGTGGGTGGTTCTACTGGTCTGGTCAAGGTCAGCTCTTGTGTGCCAGATTTTCTCTGCATCTGTGGTCATTTGGTGGAGTGGCCAAAGCTAGATGATTCAGCATGGCCTCAGTCACATATCTGGCAGTTGGTAGGCTCTTGGTTCTTCTCTAACTCACACATGTTTTTTAAACTTCTGCTGAATCACGTATGCTAATCTCTCAATGACCTAAGCAAATTGCAGAGACAACCCATATTCAAAGGTAAAGAAACAGACTCCATTCATTCACTGGAAGATTTGTACTGTCATATTGTAAGGACATGGATGAAGGGAGAAGAATTTGTATTCATTTATAAACACTACCTTGTCATTCTCGGTGTTTCCTAATAGATCAGATCTTCCTAAATTAAAAATTGTGATGTGACAGCCTCTAGCCACCTGCCAGTTGGAAATATTAAAGGACCAATCATCTTACAGTTTTTCCTCCGAATTTACCTTCCAGTATTCAGTTTTTCATGAACATGGAATCTTAATGGTGATCTTCCCTTGTGAAAATCCTTTGATATTGGGTTAGTGTTCTCTGAGTTAAGCAAACTCTATTCCAGTATACTTTATGATACCATGTCATCCTTATTTACTCATGTTTTAGCTTTCCTCTGAACCTTTTCCAGTTCCTCTTTCTCTTTCTCTTTTTCCCTAAGCATGATGACTAGAGCAAAGTTTTAATAGCCATTTCTAATAGCCTTTCTAATGGTAGAAAGATTACTTGAAGTTTTTATTATGCTTTAATTCATGCAAGCTAATTCTGGAGAGGCAGTTCTGAAAGACTCAATTCTTAGAGCGTAAGAGCTTAGAATTCCATACCCTTTTATTTACTAGGTATGAGGTCTTGGCTAAGTGATACTATTAATTTACATATTTGTATTACTTACTTATTTATTAAAATTTTACATCTTTTGGGGCGCCTGGGTGGCTCAGTGGGTTAAACCCTCTGCCTTCGGCTCAGGTCATGATCTCAGGATCCTGGGATCGAGCCCCACATCGGGCTCTCTGCTCAGCGGGGAGCCTGCTTCCCCCGCCCCTCTCTCTGCCTGCCTCTCTGCCTATTTGTGATCTCTCTCTCTGTCAAATAAATAAATAAATAAATCTTAAAAAAATTACATCTTTTATCTAAAACTGAGAATAGTAGTTACCTTATAGGGCATTTGGTATGTAGTGGGTGCTAAATAAATAGTAATTACAAAAATAATAACAATCAACATTTTTTACTATTATTACTATTTTAGTCATAGTGGCTAAATGCTTCATTTTATGTTTGCGTTATTTCTAAAGTTTATTTCGGTTGGTTCTTGGTTAGCTAAATGTTCGATGTGTTTTTGTAAGCTTAGCTATAGGAACTTTGGAAATGTCACACTGGGTTGGTCCAGAAGTTATTTTACCTCATTTCTGCATTTCAGAATGGCTGTGGAACTCCATAGCCCTCCTGCTAATAAGGCATCTAGGCCCACTGATACATGGGTAAGATAAATTTGTGCACTATCTTCTCCCCATGTCTTTAGGGTTTTTTTATTTTCCAATCTGCCAAAATCAACTCTGGGGATTGTTCTAGCTCTAAAGTGGTTTATGGAATAATTGTATAATATCCCTGTATTCCTCAATGTTCCCAAATCAGGCTTTCATTCAAGCCTCTTATTGCTGGCTACTCCAGGGAAGTTACAATGATGCAAGTGGTTGATGTTCTCAGATTCATAGTTAATGGGATCAGGCCTCTCCTTGTCACAGCTGCCCTAATTTCCTTGTTAGAAAGTTCCAAGAAAGGCCCTCTGTGCTCTTTATCTTTCTCTTCTCTTCCTGCAGCTGAAGCTCAGTTTTGTTTTTAAATTTCTTATCTTTCTCTCTGTTGCAAAATCTCTCCCGTTTAAAAGATCCAGATTCATATTCTAGACAGTAGCTGTCAGTTAGTGTGACCAGATATCACCTGTGTAGGGGCTTGCATATCCTTTAGATTTCTCTTGCTCTTTAAATTATAAATGTCTTATTCCATGAATGATGATAAAACCCAGTGTCCCTCCCAGATATATTTCAGAAGGGGTAATTAGATACGAGGGAAGGGGGTTATTTTAACCTTGGACTAAAGGGGAAATAAAATCATTGCCCAGAACATCACACAGGTAAAAACACTGAATATATCAGAACCTAAAAATAAATTAAAGCCCTTAATTAGAAAGATATGAAGGATACTGAAGTGTAGGGTTTTTTAAATCACTAACATGGTAAGTTTATCTAACAGAAAAGCTCACTGATGGCAAACACTGTAGGCTCCAACCTTCTAATTAAGCTTTCTCACATTTTCCTTCTGTCATGTGAACAACCACAAATTATTAGAAATGTAAGGGGACATGAAATATAGGAACAGAAATAAAAGGAAAAAATCAGAGACTATATAAAAGAGGAAAACTTGACCCAAAATCCACTAATACACTCAGAAGTGTAGGAAGAAATACTGCATCCATGAAATGAGAACACTATAAAATGGAAACAGAGAACAAATACATCTCTTGAAAATGATAGCCAAAGAGAAAATGTCAGTAGAAGCGTTGGGATGTTCAGTAGAGAAAATTAACCAGAATGTACAAAAAAGGAGCAAGGTGATAGAAAATAGAAGAGAAAATACAATAGAAGTAGTAGTAGTAGTAATAATAATAATAAAATGGTTAATTCAGGAGATTTAACAGCAGTTACAGAGAAAGAGAAAAAACAGGGGAGAAAATAATTTAAAAATTTATATTTAAATACTTAGAAGAATTGATAAAAACAGATCCACATGAATAAATTTCAGAGCAGTTGGTATAAAAAAACATCCTTTAAGATTCCAGGAGGGAAAAAACTGAGTCACACACATAAAGGACTAGAAACCAGAATGGCTTTGGACTTTCCAACATCAATACTAGAACTGAGAAAACAGTGAAGTCTAAAATACTCAGAAGAAAGTTGTTCTAATCTAGAATTAAAAAAAAATTAAGAGTTTTATTTATTTACTTGACAGAGAGAGACACAGTGAGAAAGGGAACGCAAGCAGGAGGACGGGGAGAGGAAGAAGCAGGCTCCCTGCTTAGCAGGGAGCCAGACATGGGGCTCGATCCAAGACCTTGAGATCATGACCTGAGCCAAAGGCAGAGGCTCAACCCAATGAGCCACCCAGAAGCCCCCTAATCTAGAATTTTATAGCCAGGACCAACCATCAAACTTTTGAAGATACATGAACTAAAAAATTTTCAGGCATACACAATTTCCAAATTTTATCTTCCATGTGCTTTTTCTCAAAGTGCTACTGGAAACATAAAAGGATGTTCAAACTCATTAGCCATTAAGGAAAATGTAAGTCAAAGCCACAGTAATATATCTCTACAAACATATTAGAGCGGTTAAAACAGAAAAGTGATGATACCAAATGCTAGTGTGGATGCGGAGAATTGGATCTCTCATACATTGCTAATGGTAATGTAAAAATGGTCATGTCCCTTCAGGAAATAGTCTGGCAGGCTCTTATAACTTAGCAGTTGTACTCTGAGACATTTATCCCAAGGAAATGAAATTTTACATTTATACAAAAACCTATACGTGAATGTTTCTAACAGCTTTATTCATAATTGAAAAATACACGAAGCAGCCATCTAATGTCCTTTAGTAGATGAATGCTTAAACGAAATTTGGGATACAAACAACACTGGAATACTACCCAGTAACTAAAAAAATGGACAGTTGATATACACAACAACATGAATGGGCCTCAATAGAATTATGCTTAGTGAAAAAAAATCTCAAGAGTTTAAGTGTAGAATAATTTTACTTATGGAACATTCTTGAAATTACAAAACAATGGAAAGGGAGAAGAATAGTGGTTGCCGGGAGATAGAGATAGGGTTGGTGGTGAGGTATTAATACAAGGAAGTATCAAGAGGAGTTATTTTGTGGATGTGAAACAGTTCTGTATCTTGATTATTGTGATAGTTCCAGAAATATATACCCAGGATAAAATTATATAGAACTAAACACAACTAAACACACAAACATATACACATGCAAATGTAGGACAAAAAAATGTTAGAAACTGAATAAGGTTTGTAGTTTAATTAATTGTAATGTACCAGTGTCAGTTTCCTGGTTTTGCTATTGTGTTCCAACTATATAAGATGTAGCCACTGGAGGAAGTTAGGTGAAGGAAAATCAGACACTTATTTTTGCAGCTTCAAAGAATTTTAAGTCTATAAGTACCTCAAAATGTATGGTTAAAAAAAAACTTTATAGATCTTGAAAAGTAAAAACACTGAAGTATGAAAGTAAAGTGTATATGTGTATTTGTTTTTTATTGTTATGTTAGAAAATTATCCAGAGAATAGTTCTTAAGAACATTAAAATCAATAAATGTGCTTCCATGTTTTGGCTATTATGAATAACGCTTCAATAAACATAGGGCTGCATCTATCTTTTTGAATTAGTGTTTTTCTTTTCTTTGGGTAAATAACCAGTAGTTGAATTATTGGATTATATGGTAGTTCTGTTTTTGTTTTGAGGGACATCCATAGTGTTTTCCACAGGGACTGTACCAATTTACATTCCTGCCAGTAGTGCAAAGGGTTCCTTTTGCTCTACATCCTTGCCAACACTTGTTATTTCTCGTCTTTTTTATTTTAGCCATTCTGACAAGTGTAAGAGGATATATCATCGTGGTTTTGATTTTCATCTTCCTGGTGATTAGCGATGTTGAGCATCTTCTCATGTGTCTGTTGGCCATCTGTATGTCTTCTTGGGGAAGTGTCTATTGAGGTCCGAGGCCCATTTTTTTAATAAGATTGTTTGGGACTTTTTTGGTGTTGACTTGTATAAATTCTTTATATATATCAGATATTAACACCTTATTGAATATATCACTTGTAAATGTCTTCTCCTTTCCAACCAGTTCTTGGGAACTGTAGGTGTAAGGTAGCATCTGAAAAATCAATTCTTCCAGTTTTACCAGAACAAACCTAACTTAAAATAGGAGTAAGTTAGTTTCAGAAAGAAAAATAGGTTGCCTTTAAGTAAATCATAAATGCTCTGGCTCCCTATAGCCCTTTTCACCTTGTTTTATAAACAGCTACTTTACACATTTACATTCCTTTATTGGCTCCTAAACATATCTGATTTTGTCAGCTCTAGACCCAAACTTATTGATGGGACAGTACAAGGTATCTCAAAAAAAGAAGGAAAGGGGTGGGGGCAATGCCTTTGAAAAGCAGAGAAAAGTGGAATTCTTGCAGATTGGAAAGTTGCCTGTGGGCCCGGGGGGCATTGAGGACTTCTGACTTGCTCCCTAGCATTCTTAGTGGAATGAAAAAACCTCAGAGAGGATGGTTTTCAACTTTCTTACGTTTTCACACTGTAAGTCTATCTAGGCACTGTATTTTTGCAATTTGGGGAAAAAATCTTGTATTCCAAGTGTGTTATATAAGTATCAAATTCAGAGGACACTTTGGATCTAATAGGAATTGAGACAATGAGTTTCTCAGTGGTAAGTGGTGTGTACTAGTCATTAATGAAAATGGGCAGAACTGACTGCATGGGTTGGATTCTCAAGAATATGATTGAGTTGTAAATATCTATTTACTGAACACCTGCATTTGTGAACTAAAAGTTAAACATACAAACAAGCACCACATAAATATGTGCTAATATAGCTGAAGCAAAAAGGAAATTATTAGTATTATTCAGAGTAGTTGAATACAAAGTGGCAACCATGTAGGAAGGGTAAGGTAAGGACACTACCAAGGTTGAACCAGCTCAGGCAGTTCAGGCGGCTCATCCTTACTACAAAGGCAAAAGCGACAAGGAGCAGATTGCTAGTCTCTCCAGCTCCATGCCTCATGATTCTACCACACATAAGTTCACTCACCTCTAGTTGGAGAGCTTAGGTTTTTTTTTTGTTGTTGTTTTTAATTTTAAAACTTTTTTATTATTATATTTTTTTAATAGAAAGTTTAACACTTTTCATGAATAGGTGTCTTTTTTTTTATACTTTTTTTTTTTTAATTTTCAGTATAACAGTATTCATTGTTTTTTCACCACACCCAGTGCTCCATGCAATCTGTGCCCTCCCTAATACCCACCACCTGGTTCCCCCACCCTCCCACCCCGCCCCTTCAAAACCCTCAGGTTGTTTTTCAGAGTCCATAGTCTCTCATGGTTCACCTCCCCTTCCAATTTCCCTCAACTCCCTTCTCCTCTCCATCTACCCTTGTCCTCTATATTATTTGTTATGCTCCACCAATAAGTGAAACCATATGATACTTGACTTTCTCTGTTTGACTTATTTCACTCAGCATAATCTCTTCTAGTCCCGTCCATGTTGCTACAAAAGTTGGGTATTCGTCCTTTCTGATGGAGGCATCTTCCTTATCCATTCATCCGTTGAAGGGCATCTTGGTTCTTTCCACAGAGCTTAGGTTTTTAAAAATGATTGAATGCCTGCTTAAAGCAAGCCTTTTTGTGGAATTCTGCCGAAGACACAGCTATGACACAGTCTTGGGTTATTCACAAGGATATGAGAGAATTATGAGAGTGTATGTGATTTCAAAAAAGGAGAAAGATGGGAGAGAAATCCCTGGAAACACTAATTTTAGACTTTTTGAAATGGGAAGAAAAATGCAGAATCCAACAAGTGATGAAGACCGCAGAGAGAAGGGGTGGTTAGCAACTCCAAATGTACTTAAGAAATTGAAGAAATGTTGATAGCCTTGGAGGATGCAGAGTAACTGATGGTTTTTGACCACAAAACGGACAACCAAAGGTCAATTTCCTTTGTCCATTGAGGTTGTAAGTGCTGATAAATTAGAAATGAGTGCAGGCATACAGAAGTGAGCAGATCTTCAGTATGTGACAGTTTGTTACAACATCTGCATCTCTGCCATTCCCTGCCTCCTACTTTTCCTATCCCTAGGTATGTTTTATCCTCTCCCTGTACACTACAGTCTGTACCCATTGCCACATTGCATCTCATTAACAACTGGACAAACTTAGAGCGTATTTCCTCAACACAGATTTGTGGAGTGAGGAGTTGGGTGGGTGATTGGAAACAGCAAAGCAAGGGAATGGTGGGATTGATTTTTATTTCTCACTGACTCTTGGCTCTTGAGCCCTTCGAAAGCCTACCTGGACTTCTTCCTGGTTGACTTACTGAGCCCCTGTAATACACAGAGGAGGCGGCAAGGAATTGTGGCACCATAGAAAAGTAGGTTCGTTAAATATTAAACTGTAAAACAGAAATAGACTCATAGAGAACAAACTGGTGGTTTGGGGGAGGGTGGGTGAAATAGGTGAAGGGAATTAAGAGGTACAAGCTTCCAGTTTTAAAATAAATCATGAGGATGAAAAGCACAGCATAAGGAATATAGTCAATAATATTGCAATCCCTTTGTACAGTGACAGATGGTAACTACAGGTACTGTGGTGAACATTTTATAATGTATACAATTGTCAGATTGCTACATTGTATACCTGCAATTAATTTTGTATGTGAACTATTCAATAAAAAATGTATTTGGTTGTAAAATGAATTGGTGATCATAAATTGAAACACTCACACAAGTAAGAGAGTTTAAATGTGAATTACTCCTTCAAACACAGAAAGTTCTGATATAGCATTAATATTCGTTGCCATTTTATTTTAATTAAGGACAAATCCTTTGCGTGTTCTGCATGCCCTTTGTTTTCTGCTGAGTGAATAAGGTAGCAACTATACTTGAGAACATAGGTTGGAGGAGACTATATTGTTTTTCCTTATTTTGGTTCCATAATTAGGAGCAGTGTGGCATTTGGGTAGATTTTGCCCGTTAGTCAGAGTCTTCAGATTGCTGTTGGTCTTTTGTGTAACATGAGGTAGAAGTTAAAGGAATATCTTCTTGGTATGAAGTTGAGCAAATTGAAATGTCTTTCTGCACATCTAGTTCTGAATTTATATCAGATGCAGAAGTGAACTGTGTGTCTTGTATTGAGCTTTGGCCGGAGGAACTACACTTAAAATCTGGCTTTTTGTCTTCCGACTGCAGGTTGTATAGGTTTTCGCTCTCATGTTTCATGCTTGTTGGTCTGTTGTCTCTTGTTTGCATGGTATCTATCTGCATATCTTCTTTTCGGGTATCTGTGGATTTACGGTCTTGTTGGTTCTTATCTTGATCCTGACTGTCTTGAAACGGAATGCTTTGTAATTGTTGTCGAGTTATGGCGCGCACAGCTTGGACTTCTTGTTGTAGAGCAGTCTGCTTTAGGGATTCTTCCTCCACTAGATCTTGGGTTTGACGGATTTGAGATTCCCACTTTAGGGAACGTGGCATTTCTAATTGCACTTCCTGCACTTTCCAATCTTTGCTTCTCCAGCCTTGAACTCTTGAACTCCAATCTTGGGACTTCTGGTCTAAAAATTGCCAGCCTTGGTATTCCTGGATTTGGAATTGTCCGTCTTGATGTAGCTGCTCTTTGACTCGCAGGTCTTCGGCCTGCTGGGTGTGTTTCACAAGGGATTGTCCCTTATAAACCTGTAGAGCTCTTTCTTGTCTATCTTTGTATTGTTTCTTCAGGGATTGCTTCTCTTTGTCCTGTTGATCTTCATCTTGTCCGTATGGGGATAGTTGCTTTTGGGGTTGTTCCCATAGGACCAGCTGGCCTTCAGATTGCTGATCTGGGTATTGTTGCTTGTCTTGCTTAACTTGGATTTGCTTATCTGTGGAGTGCCTCTTTGGGGATAGCCAGCCCTTGATGTGCTCGTCTAGGGATTTCCTTTTTGGGGATTCTTGGCCTTGAATTTGTGGGTCTGGGGATTTCTGTTTTGCATATTGCAAGGCTTTGTCTTGCTGCTCTAAATTGTGTGACTTTGGAGGTTGTGAAGTTTTGTTTTGCCAGTCTAAGGCTTGCCACTTTGAGGATTTCCTGCTGTGGAATTCCTCCTTGGATTTCCATTCTTGGGTCAATAACTTGACTTCTGATTGCAAGTCTTGATATGCTACCTGCATAAATTGCTGATTTTGTTGTTGAAGGGACTGCTGATCTAAGCGTTGAATATTAGAGGACTGTACAGCATGGAATGTTGGAGCTTCAAATAGCACGACTTGTGCTGGCAGAGCTGGTACTTGGGAAATCAGATCTTGGTTAGTTATGCCTTGGGCTGGTGCATATGGGGACAGCATGTCTTGGGATGCCATGTTTTTAGATGGTGTATCTTGGTATGGTGGATTCCGGTATGGTATGTCTTGGTATGGTACCTTCTGAGATGGGAGGTCTAGGGATTGTGCATCTTGGGATGATATGTCTTGGTATGGCATGTCTTCCGATGTCAGGCCATGAGGCTGTGTGACATAGGGTTTTGGGGCTTGTACTGGCAGAGCTTGGGGTAGCAAGTCTTTGGGTGGTAACGCCTGGAGTTTTTTAGAATAGGATGGAAAAACTTGGATTGGTGAAGCCGAGGACTGCGGCAATTGGGTTTGATTTTTTGGGGGTTGTGTGACAGCAGATTTTAGGTCTTCATCTTTCAGTTGTTCAGTGTATGGAATATTTTCTGTGGGCTTCTTCTCTTTTGTGAGAGGCAAAACTTTCAGCTTAGTTTGTTCTTCTTGAAGTTGTGAAGGTGGAGGGTTATTTTTAAATGGTTCGTCTAGCATAGATGCAGAAGATGTATAGTAAATATTGCTGCCTCTCCTCCTTGAATGTTGAAAGACTAAAGGATTTTTTGAGATTCTTAACTTGAAGAAAGCATAGCCTCCAATGAAAACAGGTTGCTTGTTTGTTGTTGATATATCAGTAGAAGACTGTTCTTGAAGCTCAAATTGTATTGTAGCATTTTCCACAGGGGCAGGTATTTCACTATCTTGAGTAATATCCGAAGGCAAGAAAAATACAATCTATAAAACCAAGGGGTAGGGAAAACATTAATGTAACAACCAACTTTTGATGTTCTTTTCTTCTTGTATTCACAAATGATTTTTCATCTCTGCCTTAAGATAGCACACAGAACATAACATCTACACAAGGAGTCAGAAAACAAATACCATTACCAGCACTGCCTTTGTCATCAACTCATTGGTTTTATTTTGAACAAGTCATCACCCACCACTATCTCAAATATTGAAAAGGGGGAACTTGATTAAGATTATCTGAAATATTCTTCCCATACTTAATATTATAAAGCATCTCAAAAATTTAAAATTATCTACTTGGTATTCATATAATCAGTTTAAAAAAAAAAGATCTATTTATTTATTTCAGTGAGAGAAAGAGCGGTAGGGAGGGGCAGAAAAGGAAGGAGAGAGAAACTCAAGCAGACTCTGCATTGAATGTGGAACCCAATGCGGGGCTCAGTCTCAAGGTCTGACCTTGAGATCAGACCTGAACTGAAACCAAGAGTCCAATGCTTAACTGACTGTGCCACCCAGGTGTCTTCATACATTCAGTTTTATAATGATTTACTGTCCACCTACTAGATGAAGTAGATACTGGAGATAAAAATAATTGGATGTAGGTTTTGTCTGTAAGGTGCTCACAGTGATAGGTATACCAAGATATAACTAGATAGCAATACAATTTAGCAAATGTTATTATAGAAATCAGTACTAAGTGCTTTATGGGAATGAAGAAGGTGACCTAAATTTGAGTGCCAGGAAATGCTTCATTGAGGAGTGGTATTTGATCCATGTCTTGATGGATGAGTAGGAAATTCCTTAGGCAAAAAGGTCAGATGAAGCAAGATAAAAGTCAAAATCCAGGTAGAAAGAAACAGTGGGTAACAAAACACCAGGTTATGATGCAGCATTGTGTCATGGCAGATGGTAAGTAGTTAGATATTGTTAGATAGAATGCTAGGCGCTGTAAATTGAATGTTTGTGTCCCTCCAGATTTGTATGTTGAAACCTAATCTCCAATGTGATAATATTTAGAGGTAGGCTCTTTGGGAGGGAGATTAGATTATGGGGCTGGGGCCTTTGTAAATGGAATTAGTGCCCTTATAAAAGGACCCCAAAGAGCTCCCTTGCCTCTTACTCCATTCAAGGACACAGTGAGATTACCAGCTATGAACCAGGACTCTGAATATATCAGTTTTGATCTTGGACTTCGCAGGTTTCAGAACTATGAGTAATAAATATTTGTTGTTTAAGGCCTTCTATCTTTGGTATAGCAGCCCAAATGAACTAAGACATAAATAGATACCAAGAAGTGGGAGTGCTACTGTAACAAATATCTAAAAATATAGAAGCAGATTTGGAACTGGGTAATGTTTGGAGACTGGAAGAGTTTAGAGGTGCATACCAGAAAAAGCTTATATTGCTGTGAATGGACCATTAAGGGCAATTGTGAGAGCCCAGGAAGAAAAAAGGAGAGCCAGAGATAAAATCTCAGTCTTCTTAGAGAATATCTAAGTAATCCTGAATGAAATGTTGGTGGAAATATGAAAGATAAAGGTCATTCTGATGAGATCTCAGACAGAAATGAGGACCGTGTTATTAGAAACTAGAAGAAAAGCAATCTTGGCTATAAAGTGGCAAAGAACTTAGCCAAATTATATTTGTGTTCTAGTGTTTTATGGAAGGTAAAACTTGTAATAGTGAATAAAGTGATGGAATTTCATGTAGTAAATGATATTAATAACAAATAACAAGTATTTTGTGAAATAAATAATGAAATTTAGCTGAAGCGATTTCTAAACAGTGCTGAATGTGAGACTTATCTCCTTCGGACAGCTAATAGTAAAATGTGAGAAGAGAGAAATTACTTAAAAATGGAATTGTTAAGCAAAAAGGAAACAGGACTTAATTGTTTGGAAGATTCCCAGTTTAACCATACTGCAGAAAATGAGAACACTAAGAGTCTGCCCAAGTGACTTTTTTGATGAAGAAATTGGTATAGATCAGCCATCTCAACAATACCAGAACCTGTTCTCCAAAACAATGCAAAAAAGACAACAAAGGTGATTCAGAGAGCATCAGGGCTGCCACTCCTATATTGCGCCCAGAGTAAAGGGCCCTGGGAGAAGAATGGTTTTGAAGGATAGGACCACCTCTCTGGTTTCAAGCTAAGCCAGGATGCCCCTTCTCAGTGTCTCCAAGGTGGGCCACTGCAGAGAGCTGCTGCATGACTGCAACCAGCTGAGCCATGGGATCATGACCACCTCCACCGAGATTTCAAAAGACAGTGCTTCCCCGACAGAGCCATGGGCTTGGGACCCCAACCCAGAAGAGCTACAGGCATGGGACTCCTGCCCAGGAGAGCCACAGGGCTCAGGCAGAGAGCTGCTGCAGGGGTAGAGCTCAGGTGAAGAGCTACTGTGGTGCCTTCACACTGAGCCACAGGGAAGATGTCACCCCCCAGTGAGCTTGGAAGTCAGAGCATTGAGCCAAAGAGGATTATTCTTGCCTTAAGGTTTGTTTTGCCCTGTTCAGTTTTAGACATAAGTGAGACTTGAACTTCTTTTATTTTTTAAATTAAAAATTTTTTTTTATATTTCTCCTTTTTGGAAGAATACACCATTGTATTTTGGAAGTTTAGTGTCATAACATGTTTGGTTTCATAGGTTCACAGCTAGAGGAAAATTTGCTTCAGGATGGATCATATGTCCAGTCTTACCCCTATCTGATTTAGATGATACTTATATGAGACTTTGGACTTGACTTTAAAGTTAGTGCTGAAAAAAGATAAAACTTGTGGGCCTATTGGGATAGAAATAATATATAAATAATATATGAAAAGGACATGAATTTGGGGAGTGGGAAGGGATGGAATACTATAGATTGAATGTGTTTCCCCTAAATTTGTAAGTTGAACTTAATCCCCAGCGTGATGGTATTTGGAGGTGGGGCCTTTGGGAGGTGATTAGATCATGAGGGTGAAGCCCTTATGAATGGAATTAGTACTTTTATAAAAAGAAACCCAGACAGTGCCCTTTCCCGTCCCTCCATGTGAAGACACAGTGAGAAGATGGCATCTATGAACCAAGAAGTGGGCACCCACGAGGCTCTGAATCTACGAGCACTCTGATCTTGGACTTCCAGCCTCCAGAACTTGGAGAAATTTTTGTTATTCAAGCTACCTAGTCCATGGTATTTTTGTTATAGTAACATGAATGTACCAAGACTATAGGCCAGGAAATTTGAGCTTTCCTCTACAGACAAGTGAGATCTATGAAAAATTTTTAAACTATATGACAGCAGCTGACACTATCTTTAGCCAATGCTTCCCATTCTTCCCTTTTTTTTTTTTTTTTTTTTTTTTGAGAGTGGTTGACATTACAGACCAATCTACTGAGTCCTGTCAGCCTGTGCCCTTTCTAAGGTCATACACAGAGTCAGAATAGACTACTTGTTCTATTTGATGAAGTGATTGGAATTCTGAGTGATTAAATGACCTAATTATGGTTGCCTCTTTGATTTATGGCTGGTCTAAAATGAATCTTCATGTTCTCTTATACTACACATTGTCATTCCCACCTTCTAATTGGTTTTCACATCTATATTTTATCACTATTAGAAGGGTATTTATGTGATACATTTTTACTCATCCTCAAACTTTTGTTTCATTTGAATTGTAATTTTTTTCATTTGTTAAAAGATTTAGAAGCATGAATTATAAGTTCTTTAACTTTATTCAAGATTTTAAGTGTATAATTTTAAATGTACTCATCGGTGATTACCAGGTGCTGGATAAGTTTCCAAAGTCTTCTCAAGTAATACTTATAATATTCCTATGAGGTTATTTGAGAGAACTGAGTTCCAGCCAGTGTCTAGGAGTCATATACTGCAGTTGAATTCTGGATCCTGTGCTTTTCTCTCCATCTAATCTATCCTAATTTCTAATACATGCTTCTTTATAATAATCACTTCACGACCTTATTCCAGGGTGGCTATCACTAAAGACTATATAAAATAATGCTTTGGGCATGGTGATTGGCACAGAGAAGTTAATCCATAAATATTAAGTATTCCCATTCTCTTTCCTTTTTTTGAGTTCAGAGTGCATATTACATAGTACCTTTGCATTCTCTGCTGTACCTTGCAGAGCATAATTGCTATGCCATTAAAAAGCCCTTTTTGTGGAATTAAATTGAGTAGTTATTCAGTGTGAGTAATTTGTTTTAATATTGCTCCTAAAGGGTTTCGTACTGTCCTGTGGTTGTGTCAAGAAAAGAACAACACATCAAATACCTGGGCTTAGATAATATAATAAAAATGCAAGCTTGAGATGAAAAATTATAAAAGTTGATGCTCATTCATGATTAAAGAAGTTCCCTACAAATGAGGATAAATTTAGTTTATGAAAACCCTATAGGTAACATCATATTTAAGGGTAAAATGTAAAACTTTCAATCTATGGTTTGGAACAAAAAAAGATTGGCTATATTCAGCATTTAAAAAAATTGTACTGGAGGCTCTACACAGTGCAAAAGTCAAGAAAAATAAGGAATAAAATTTGTAGATACAAATGTTTTCATTTACTAGTATAACCACTATCTACTTAGAAAATTCTAGGAAATCTATATAAATGCTACTAGAATTAATAAGTTTATTAAAGTCTTAGTATGCCGGTATATAAAAATAAATTGCATTTCTATATGTAGGAATAGATATTAGGAAAATAAAGTTTTAAAATACATGTACAATAGCAAAAAAAAACATGAAATAGGGATAAATTTAACAAAATATGAAAACTACAATATATTGCTGAGAGAAATGAAAGGAGATGTAAGAAAATGTAGACATATTCTATGACATGGGCAAGCAGACTAAATATCACTAATAAGTAAATTTTTTCCTAAATCACTTATAAGTTTAGTGAAACTTCAATCAAAAGCCTAACAACATTTTTTTAGGAATTGATAAACTAGTTCTAAAACTTAAATGGAAATCTATAGGATGTAGGCTAGCCAAAAATGATTTTGAAAACAACAAATTTAGAAGATTGACACTATCTGATTTTAAGAATTATTCTAGGGGAACCTCAGAGAAGAAAGCAGAATAGGAAGCTCCTGGAATCTGCCTGTTCAGAGACAACAATTGTACTGGTAGAAGCACTCTGAAATAACTATTCTGCAGCTCTGGATTTTATGTGTGAACACTTGCAGCTTCCAGATGGAAGCTTGGCTGGTAGATTCATGGCTTTTGTCAGTCACTTTAAACCTTCAGCTAGGTAGTGACTACTTATCTCCCACTCCAAGTCCCTGACAGGCAGCTGGGAGGTGGCAACCCATGCTGTTGGAGCCAGGGTAGGCAATTAGGGTCATGTTTTCCAAATATCAGGTTTTCTGTATTCTTACTGTGGCTTGCTGCTTCTGACAACTGATATGTAGGCACAGAGGCTAGATGCCATTATTTCAACCCATATTGGCTGAAACAGCTTCTAGAGGAAATTATTCAACTTCCAACTATTTTTGTTTGTTTTTTTTTGGTTAATTTTGTTTTCTTGATATTTAAGAACAATGGTATTTATGGAAGAATGTAGAAACCCACCATGCATCCCCAGAAAATGGTGCAGGATCAGAAAAGACCTGAGAAGACCTGAAGCTTTCCTCTCAGGCTTATCTCTGGCACAGAGATGTTTTACAACAATAAAAACAAACAAACAAAACCGCCCAGCAAAACCCTAAGGCACAAAACTCTGATTTCCAGAGTTAACACATTATAAGATTCAAATATTGACTTTTCAATAAAAGAAATCTCAAGGTATACAAAGAATCAGGAAAGTATGGTCTATTCAGTGGAACAAAACTAATGAACACAAACATACCCAAGAAAGCCCAGACTTCATGTTTACTAGACAAAGACTTTCAAATAACTCTAATAAGGATGCTAAAAGGGCTAAAGAAAGTCATAGGAAAATGATGTATGAACAAAATGAGAATATCAATAAGGAGATGTAAATTATAAAGCAGAACTCAAAGGAATTTCTGGAGCCAAAAAGTACATTAAAATATACACTAAGGGGTTCCAAAACAGATTTGAGGAGGCAGAAGAAATAACCAATGAACTTGAAGATAGAACAATTGAAATTATTGAGGAATTATTGAGGAACAGAATAAGAATTTACAAAAGTGAACAGAGCCCAAGTGTCTTGCTATAAGGCATATAGAAAACAAAAAATGGTAGAAGTTCTTCTTTGCTAGTATTTACTTTAAATGCGAAAGGTTTAAACTCTCCAGTCAAGAGACAAGGACTGGTTAAATGGATTAAAAAAAAAAAAAAGAAACAGTTCAGTTATATACTGTGTACGAGAGACTCACTGTAGATCCAAAGGCACAAAGAGATTGAAAGTGAAATTATTGAAAAATTATTTGATGCCAATAGCAACCAAAGGAAAGCTTGGGGAGGGGCTATACTAATATCAGATAAACTTTAAACCAAAAAAATTATAGGAGACAATGAAGGATTTATATATTCATACAAGTTTCAGTAGAAGATGAGGATATAACAATTATAAACTTCTACCCATCTGATAACAGACCCTCAAAATATATGAAGCAAAATTGGTAAAGTGGAAGAGAGAAATAGACTATTCGACAAGAATAGTTGGAAGCTTCTATACTCCACTTTCAAAATTGGTAGAATGACCAGACAGATGATAAGTAAAGAAACAGAGGGCTAAACAACACAGTAAATCAATTAGACTTGACAGAACATTCCAACCAACAACAGCAAAAAGCACATTCACGTGGGATATTCTTCAGGATGGACTACATATTATGCCACAGAACAAGTCTCGATAGATTTAAAAGATACTGTACAAAGTACCTGTTCTGTCCATACCTGGATGAAGATAGAAACTAATAATACAAGGAAAACTGAAAAAAATTCACAATCTTTTTTTTAAGATTTTATTTATTTATTTGACAGACAGAGGTCACAAGTAGGCAGAGAGGCAGACAGAGAGGAGGAAGCAGGCTCCCTGCTGAGCAGAGAGCCCGATGCAGGGCCCGATCCCAGGACCCCGGGATCATGACCTGAGCCGAAGGCAGAGGCTTTAACCCACTGAGCCACCCAGGCGCCCCCAAAATTCACAAATATTAAAGAAGAATTAATACTATTCCTTCTCTTAATGCTTCTAAAAAACTGAAGAGGAGGGAAAAATTTCCAATTCATTCTATGAGGCTGACTTTACTCCGATACCAAAGCCAGATAAAGACATTGCAAGAATAGAAAATTGTCAGTGTTCCTATCAAAATTCCAACAGCCTTTTTCTCAAAAATGGCAAAATCATTTCTCAAATTCATATGGAATTCCAGAGGGCCCAAGTGGTCAAAAAATGTCTTGAAAAAGAATAGTGTTGAAAGAATCACACTTCCCAACTTTGAAACTCAATCCCAACTACAGTAAATAAGACAGTACGGTACTGGCATAAAGGCAGACATATAGACTAATGGAGTCAAATACAGAGTCAAGAAATAAACTCTTATGTATGGTAGATGGATTTTTTTTTAAAGATATGTTTATTTGAGGGAGAGAGAGAGTTTATGGGAAGGGGCAGAGGGAGAGGGAGAGAGATTCCCACGCAGATTCTGCCCTGAGCATGGATCCTGACACAGAGCTCGGTCCCACGACTGATCATGACCTGAGCTGAAACCAAGAGTCAGATGCTCAACTGACTGTGCCACCTCATGGACAGATTTTTGACAAGAGTGCTAAGACCATTCAGTGGGGGAAAGGATAGTTTCAACAAATAGTGCTAGAAAACCATATATCCACATGCAAAAAATGAACTTAGAGCCTTGCCTTACACCATATGTAAAATTGAACTCAAAATGGATCAAAAAATCTAGTGCTAAAAGTAGCCAAATCTACAAAACTCATAGAAAATATTGAGGGACTTCTTCGTGACATTGGATTTGGCAGTGATTTCATAGATATGACACTAAAAGCACAGACAACAAAAGAAACAAGTAGTAATTGAACCTCATCAAAATTAAGAACTGTTGTGCATCAAAAAATGCTGCCAAGAACAGGAAAAGACCACTTAGAGAATGACAGAAGATATTTACAAATCATATATTGACTAAGGGGTTAATATCTAGAATATAAAAAGAACTCCTACAGTTCAACAACAACAAAACAACCCAATTAAAAATGTGCAAAGGAATATAATAAACATTTCTCCAAAGAAGAAGATATACAATCAATAGGTACATGAACAGATGCTCAACATCACTAATTGCTGGGAAATTTGAATCAAAATCATGATGAGCTGTCTACCACCGTATACCCATTAAGATGGTTATTATAATGAAAAGAAAGGAAATAACAAATGTTCATGAGGATGTATGTGGAGAAATTGGAACCCTTGTTCACTGCTGATGGGAATGTAAAATGATGCAGCCATTGTCAAAACGTTTTTGCAGTTTCTCCAAAGGTTAAATACAGAACTATCACATGACTCAGGAATTACACTCTTAGATATGTATCCAAAATAATTGACTAGAACAGATATTTGTACACCAACATTCTTACCGGCATTATTCACAATAGCCAAATGGTACAGAAAAGCGGTGTCCATCAATAGTTGAAGCTAGACAAAATGTGAAATATACACAAAATGGACTACTGTTCATCTATAAAAGGAATGAAATTTTGATAGATGAGTATGAATGAACCTGAAAAACATTATGTTTAGTAAAGCCAAACAGATACAGAAGGATAAATATTATATGATTCCACTTTTATAAATTATTTGAATAATCAGTAGATAATGGAAAGTAGATGTAGAGACATAAAATAGACTAGGAGCTACCAGGGGCTGGAAGGAGGAGGAAAGGGGCATTATGTTTATGGCACAGAGTTTGTATTGGGATAATGGAAAAGTTTGGGCATAGATAGTAGTGACGGTTACACATCATTCTGAATATATTTAATGCCACTGGATTGTATACTTAACAAATGGTTAAAATGATAACTAGTATGTTATGTATATTTTATCACAATAAAAAAAGGTTACTATACTAAAGCTGCAGAAATTAAGACAGTGTGGAATATGTGGAAGAATAGACATATAGATCAATGGGACAAGGTAGCATCCACAAGAGACCTATAAATAAGAGGTCAGTTATTTTCAGCCAAGGTGCCAAGGTAATGGGGGAAACCAATGCATTTGCAACAAATGGCATTGGCACAGCTGGGTATCTCCATGGTGGGGGTTACATGAACGTCTTACCTCACTGCTGCATAGCATGTAAAAGTTAACTTGAAATCTGTTACAGACCTAAACACAAAAGCTAATTCTACAAGAAAATAGAGAAGAAGATCTTTACAATTTTGGTATAGGCAAAGCTTTGTTAAAACACAAAAAGGACTAACCATAAAAGAAAATAAATCATAAATCGGACTTGAACAAATTCGTTATTTGAAAGAAACTATTAAGAAAATAAAAAGGCAAACCAAGGCTGGGGAAAATGTTAGCAATACACATATCTCAAAAAAGGACTTTTATTAAGAATCATTTAAGTTCTTATAACTCAATAAGATAATGTAATAAAAGTTGGCTAACGATTTGAACACACATCTCCAAAAAAAAAAGAAAAGATATACAAATGGACAATAAACACAAAAATAGTCATTGACAATTGTCATCAGGGAAATGCAAATTAAAACTACAATGAGATTCCACTATATGCCCACTAGAAAAGCAAAGTTATTAATATAACTGGCAATTCCAAGTGTCCGTACTTATATAGAGCAACCCGGCAGGAAGAAAAGGAGTTATATCTGAACAGGGATGACTGGATAGCAGAGAAGACAGGAAAAAGAAGCGTAGTTATCTCAAAAGGTAGAGTGAACCATCAATGTTATATACCTCTCATATATTGCTGATAAGAATGCAAAATTTTTTACAGCCGCTTTGGAGAACTGTTTGACATTTTCTTACAAAGTTAAAAGTCCCCTTGCCATCTCACCTAGCAACCAAATCCAAGATACGATGCTCCAAGAGAAACAAAACCACATGTCTACACAAAGACATGAACTCAAATGTTCATGGCAACCAAGTGCCCATCAGGAAGTACATGGATAAACAAGCTGTGGCATGCCCTCACGTAAAAGGAACACAGTGTTGATACATGCAACATCATGGGTGAAGCTCATGAATGCGTTGCTTGGTGAAAGGAGCTGAGACACAAAAAAGAAGACTTATTTATAATCTTATTATAATTATACTTATTTATAATTATATTTAATTATATTTATTAATATATTAATATATATTTAATTATATTATATATTATATATAATATAATTATATTTAGTATAATTATATTATAATTATACTTAATTATAATATAATTTATTTATATGAATTTGAAAAAGTAAAAACTAATCAAGACAGAGATACTGACTGTGAAGAGGTTCCAGAGAATCTTTTGGAGTGACAGGAATGCACTAAATACTTTTTTAATATTTATTTATTTATTGGAGAGAGAGAGAGAGAGAGAGAGAGAGCACAAGCAAGGGAACAGCAGAGGGAGAGGGAGAAGGAAGCTCCCCGATGAGAGAGCCCAGTGTGGGGTGGATCCCAGGACCCAGAGATTATGACCGGAGCTGAAGGCAGACACTCAATCAACTGATCCACCCGGGGGTCCCAGGAATTCACTATCTTGATTATGATGGTAGCAAAACAGGGGGTTATAATTTGTCTTAACTTCTTGAATTAGGTATTCTTTTTTTTAAAAAGATTTTATTTATTTATTTGACAGAGATCACAAGCAGGCAGAGAGGCAGGCAGAGAAAGAGGAAGGGAAGCAGGCTCCCGCCTGAGCAGAGAGCCCTATGCGGGGCTCAATCCCAGGACCCTGGGATCAGGACCTGAGCCGAAGGCAGAGGCTTTAACCCACTGAGCCACCCAGGCGCCCCTTGAATTAGGTATTTTTAAAATGGGTGCATTATACTGTTAGTAAACTATACTTCTATAAAATTAATGTAAAAAAGAAAAAAAACCCGCCTAACCCAGGGCGTGGAACTGTTTTTTGGGATTCAGAGAACAGGTTCTGGAGCCTCTTCATTTTAGTCAGAACCCTGATGTTCTGTGACACCAGAGAGGGTGCTCTTTGTGCTTTAGTTCTTTCATAGGTCAAATAGGGAGTCTTGATAGGTTTGATAAGTATCACTGTTAAATATTTTTCTTCTCTGCTTCCGCTCTGGTGAGGGGATTGTCTCACACACCCTTATGGCGTAGGAATAAGCTCCTCATGACATAATAATATAGGTTCTCATTAAGTCTGTTTCTCTTCATTTATTTTGCCAGGGAGATAAGGAGCTGTGTCTGAACAGAGTCTACCAGATATCGTAGAGGGCAGGAGAATTAAGCATCGTTATCTCCAAGTGTGGAATGAGCCATCAATGTTAAGCTTTTCTCTCTTTGACCCTCTTCACCTTAGAAGTTCTAGTTCAGCATCTGAGAATACTGCTCTGGCAACTAATAGACCAGAGGTCATCTTGCAGCATCCCAGCAGGAACCCATTCGTCTAACAACACTGAACGCACCTCATCAGAGTTTGTCCAGCACTTGCTTCTGAAGGAGGCGATAGTCACCGCGATGCTGAGCTCCACTATGCTGATGATCAGTAAGACCGACAAGATTCCCTGCAAGTAATGAGGACGGCGTTTGGAATGAAAGCTCTATCATTTTAAAGATATAAGCCAAAGACTATTTATACTGTATGACCAGTTAGGGGAAAACCCACATTTTATATGCTCCCGTAGCCATCAATGATTGAACAATTTTCATCTTATGTCTTTTTGATAAGCAGAGATAACAAACTCCAGTGCTTATAGGAGCCAAGCAACCATCCCAAATGAGTGGAACAGTTAGGAGGGGAGACAGTAGAGAATAAGGGTATTCCTAGAATGTGTCCATTAATCAGTTCTGAGCAGTAGTTAACCACGTGGGAACATGGGCCCTGTGATGTTTTTTTTCTTTCCTAAGGAAGCTGGATATGCATATTTTTAATGTGAAAATTTCCAGCTATTCATTGACTTGTGTGAACCAAATAGAACATAGCTGCAGGCTGGATATAGCCCACAGATTGCTGTTTTGCACACTCTGCTTTAAGTTAAGAGCTCGATCAAAAAGCAGGGTAAGAAGCAGCGTGGTGTCCAGAAAGCCTGGGCTGGGGCACTGTAAGAACTGGGTGCAGTCAGGCCATACTTAATCTGGTCAAGTAACTGGGTCTGTCTGAAACTTGGTTTTGCTGCAATGCCTTCAGAGGCTTGGGTATTCTTCCATTTGTCGGTAAAACTGAGATGTATGAAGTGTCTACTATAAATTTGCTGTTGGGGAAGATAGACCCACCCCTGGCCATTGTGGAACTTAGATCATAATAAGGGAGGCAGACAGTGGAAAATAATTAGACAATTGTTTACTTAACTAAGTTGTGATAAGCGCCATGAAAAAGTATTGGGAACTACACCCTACTATAATGGGAGATCCCAACAAGCCTGCACTGGGAGGGGTAGAGGGCAATCAGGAAGGACTTCTGAGGTTCAAGAACAAGGAGGAGTTTTAATTGGGGGGTGGTGGGTGGAAAAGGGTAGGAACCAGGCCAGAAAACATTGGAAGCAAGAGAAAGCTGGTCTTATGGTCCTGGGACAGTGGGTATTTAACACATGAAGGAATCTGAGGAAGTGCTGGATGTGTGGAGTAAGAAAGATAAAGACCTGGAACAGTGTTGGAAAGGTAGGCAAGGTAGGTGTTACAGGGTCTTGTAAGCCTTTTAAGATTTGGATTTCAATTCTGTGTTTCACAAAAAGTCACTGTGTAATATGCTCAGACTTGCATTTTTAAATGATGGCTTTGGTCATGGTATAGACAGTGGATTGGTCTTTGAGACAGAGGTCCACTCAGGAGATGTCTAGAGCCCACTGTTCTGGCTTTTTTTTAAAAAGTTTATTTGTGACATTTAAATTAAACCAAGGAATAGTGGAGTCATACACGTGAGATTTTGGAACAGATTCTTCCTGATTCTATATACAGAAACTAATCCTGCAGTTGCCATCCGAGCAGAGTAAAAAATCTGGACATTTAACACTTTCAGTGTTTCTGAAAGTGTTTCTTCCTGATACATACTTCCTGATACATACTAACATAATGTACAGTAGTGGTCTCCTGTCCACTAGATAAAAGAGTAAGCGATTATAATGCTCTATGTCTTCGCCCAATTAGGACAGTATTATGTTCCTCATATAGTTTTCTGGCTTTCCTTAGTGACTTTTTTTGAGTCTAATTCTGGAATTTATCTCAGAACATATGAGCATTCTTTAGGCTTGCCTTTATGGATGATTGTAAGGATTCAATAAGATCTCGTATCCAGGAACTGGTAGCTCTTTTCTCTTTCCTTCTTTTTTGGGGGAGACACTTCCTGTGATTCTTTTTCACTTCAGTCCACACAGGTCAAATCTCATTAACATTTTAGGAACAAAGCCTTCAAGGTGTGGCTGACAGAAATAAAATGAAAGCCAGGATTTCATTGGGGAAGTAAAGGGCAAGGCCTTTTGGAGTCCTTGACATTCATAAAAATGATGTCATTGAATGCTTACTAGATACATACTGAAAACTACACCTACAGTTGTGTTTCCTGGCAATAATGAATCATCTCGTCTGCTGCAATGAATACAATTGCTACATTTGTGTAAAATAACTTATGTTCTAAAATTATTAGAATACCTTATTAAGTGGCTCAAACACCTGCTCCCACTATATTTTGTTTTTAGTATTAATTGGGTAAACTGTATTTTTTAAGGATTTTATTTATTTATTTGAGAGAAAGAGATTGTGTGAGAAAGGGCACAACCTGGGGAAGGGACAAAAGGAGAGGGAGAGGCAGACTCCCCACTGATCAGAGAGACCCATGCGATGCTGGGTTTGATAACAGTTCACTGAGATCATGACCTTAGCCAAAGGCAGCCGCTTAACCAACTAAGGCAACCAGGTGCCCCAATTGGGTAAACTTTTTAGATCATTTTGTCCTCACTAATTCTTTAAAGATAAAATTTAATCCAATCCTTGTCAGTACTAATGGTAATAAACAAAACCTATTGACTGTTTACACTGTGACAGGCGGTGTTCTAATTTAAGTAATCCTCATGACAACCCAATGCAGGACATATTCTTAACATCTTCATTTTCCGCAAAAGAAAACTGGGGCTCAGAGAACTTACAAAAGTCGGATTCAGATCCTGAATCACAATATAGTTCTCAACAGTCAGCTCAAATGCTAACTCAATTTCCATTATTGGAATCAAAATTAATGAACTGATGCATCGTGAACATAGTTCACATAAGATTGTACAGATTCACGTTACAGAGTAGGACCACTTACATTGAAAAGAACTCTACCTATGACACATATTCCTTCGAGGGAAGGCATCTGACAGTACTTGTGTTGATATCTGTAGCTGATAATGGTTAGAGTAATCCCAGCCACCGCAACCAAGGAACTGATGACATTCATGGCCATGACACCTTGTCCCTGGAAAATAGTTTTTAAAATAATATTAAAATAAATAAAACCCAACCCAAACCAAAAATACCTTGTAAGAAATTCTTAGTGCCTTTGTCTTTCCAGATACTCCTCAGGGATGAATTCCTCTGTTAGGTCAATATGCCTGAAAAGCATGATAAGTTAAATCCTGAGTCATTGAAGTCAGAAGAGAAACTAAGTTTTAGAATGAGCTAGGAAGACAAGAACGAGGACAGGTAGAGAAGAAGGAGTGCTCTATGGCTAATGCTAAAGAAAACATTCCCTCTGTCCTATTGCATGGTCTTTCATAATCTACAAGCAAAATGGTGTGTCAGGAAATATCTTCACCTTATAATTAGACCTGATTTTGAGTCCTATTAAACTAGGACCTTGTACAAAGTAACTTAATCCCTTGGAAGTCTCAATTTTTACCCTCAAAAAAATGAGAATAATGTCACTAATTTATCCACTTATTCACTTATTTTAACAAGTGTTTAGTGTGCCCCAACTATGTGTCCAGCACTGCCTTAGGCCATAGACACAAAGATCGACACAGTAGATGAGATCCTGTCTTTGTGTGGCTTGCATTCATTCTCCCAGGGATTTGAGCAGTAACCAACCAAATCACTAACATATTTACGGATTGCAACAAATTTAGACTGGGGTTTAGTGATTTCCTTGATTTCAGTGTCTCAACATGTAAGTTATGAAAAGTCCTGCTTGCCCCATTACTATATAATATATATTATATATTGTATATATGATATACATATTATATTATTTTACATATATATACATTTACATAATATTTTACATATATGTTATACATATATTACATATATATTTGTATATAAATAGATATATATTTTACATGTCATTCATATATATATACACATATATATGTATATATATGTAATAAGACAGCCCTCTCCCCTTTCCTGACCTTCCTAAAGGAAAAGAAAATGCCAGGAAGGGGGAACTGTCTTATTCATACCTACTCCCAGCACTGCTATTGCTTTCTTATTTATTTTTTAAAATTTTTAAAATTATTTTTATTAACATATAATGTGTTATTTGCCCCAGGGGTACAGGTCTGTGAATCATCATGCTATTGCTTTTTTAAAGGAAAAACAAAAGCCTCATATCTCAATTCAGTAGATCTTTACTCTATCTTGATTTATGTATGCCTATTGTGATGGGCAAGGCAGTGGTGCATTTACAGAGCCTTTCCTGTCCAGGAGCAGCTGTGGCTTAGTGTGGCAGGACTTGGAAGTATACCTATGACTTCATGCTTAGCCCATGCACAGGTCTTTATTACACAGGCATTTTTGGTAGAAAATGCACAGGGACATACAAATGTTCTGTTTCTATCAATCCTCAGTCTTTTGCTCTTTCTGAGCTCTGTTCTGGCTCCCATAGGACATTTTTTTTTTTAGATTTTTTAATTTATTTATTTGTCAGAGAGAGAGAGAGAGCGAGCACAGGCAGACACAGTGGCAGAGGGAGAAGCAGGCTCCCTGCGGAGCAAGGAGCCCGATGCGGGACTCGATCCCAGGACGCTGGGATCATGACCTGAGCCGAAGGCAGCCGCCCAACCAACTGAGCCACCCAGGCGTCCCCCCATAGGACATTTAATGGACTAAAATTTCTAAGTAAGCAATCCCCCATGTGCTTTTGGCTTTATGGTTTACAAACAATATCCCAGCCTTTGTCTCATCTGATCCTCATTATGGCTTTGTGATGTAGGCAGATCACTTCTTACCCCATATGACAGCTGAATAAGATTCAGAAACTAAGTGATTGTGAGTAATCCTGTAGTTGGTGGAAGAGCTGGGATGGAAAACCAGATCTTCTGATGCCCAAAATTCAGTGTTCTTGCACTGTGTTTTCCTGCCTGCCTTCGTCTGTGCAGCTCTCAGTGAGTCAGGGATCGGTCTGCCTACCCTTAGTTTATTCCTGAGCTCTGAAGGGAATCGATATGGAGGGGAAAAAAGCATCTGGACTTATCTGCATTGTCTGTATCTATTTCTACAGGTAGAGAGAGATGGTGGCTTTCATGCTCTCAGAGCTTTCCTATGGCCTATCGCTATCCCTAGAGGAAAGTGGCAAAGGACCATAAAAACACAGTTAAAATGGCTTTAAAAGAACCCTTACATCTCCAGAGCCTTAAAAAATGAATTGTTAGAAAGTAGTACAAATGTCAAGTATCTTTTATACATAATATATTTTTTAAAAAAGATTTTATATATTTGAGAGAGAGCATGAGCAGGGGTGAGGGGCAGAGGGAGAGGGAAAAGCAGACTCCCCACTGAGCAGGGAGCCCAATGCAGGGCTCAATCCCAGGACCCTGAAATCATGACCTGAGCCGAAGGCAGATGCTTAAGCCCCTGAGCCACCCAGGCACTCCTGTATGTAATATCTTATTAAATTCTCAGAATAACCCTTTGAAGTAGGTACTTTAGGTACTTTTCCTTCTAAGCTGATACAGGAATGAGTGTTAGCCTTGATTCCATCCCAGAATGATCTGGCATCAATGTCAGACTCTTTCCTTCAGACTTTGGGCAGGTCCCAAAGAAAATCTTCTGTAGGTAGGGGTGAGGGGCAGGGAGATTACAGCGATCCTGGGACTGTTTTTGGTTAGAGTAGGGTTTTTCAAACTTGGCACTACAGACATTTTGGGCTAAATCATTTATCTTTTGTAATGATAGACTTTTCTGTGCATTTTAGGATGTTTAGACACATTCCTGACTTCTATGCCTGGGTAACAATAGTACCCTGCAACCCAGTTGTGACAACTAAAAATGTCTTCAGATACTGTCAGATATTTCTGGGGGAGGAGACAAAATTATTCCCAGTTAAGAACCATTGAGTTAGAGGAATGTAGACTGGTTTCCAACAAGTAACTCTCTCAGATTACTTGACCAGGGAAATGGGAACTAGTAGAAGGGCAAAGGCTAATGGCAACCCTGACAAATAGCAATGTCCTGAACTGCAAATTTGGTGTCTAAAGATTTTCCTGGGAGATCCTTTATTACTAAAGACTTTATATACAAAGATGATGCAAAGCAAGTAGAAGGTCATAAATTACAAAGAAGTCACAAAAGTAACTTACCTGGCATTTTCCCTTATCATTTGTTCCTGTGATGAGGCATCCTGTAATAACATACTGTTAAGAAGAAAAGATATAAAAGTTAACAGGTGATGTCCTTGACTCCCTTACAATAGAATCTCCAAAGTAAATTATATTGTAATATCGCATATTGTAATTTCCTTTGGAGAGTCTATTGTAGTCTATATCTGTGACTCTCCTCGACCATATAGTCTTTCGACCTGAGCATCGCGGAGGAGGAATAGTAGGAGGAGGAATAGTAGGCACTGATGTAAGATGAAATATTGTGTTGGGCATAAGCAGCACTAAACAACACCCCTTTTGCCAGGGTCAGCTGGAAGAGTCAGGCTCCTCCTTAACGTCCCAGACATACCACCCAGATGTTTTGCCCAGATGGGCTCTAAACAGGAAGATAATTCTGGGCTCTGGGCCTTGTGGAGAGAAGGGACAGGTGAGCCGTGTCTGTTCTAGCTGATGGAGGGAGAATTTCTCATGCCACTCCTTTATCTGAAATGTAAAGAGTCTACCTATCTATGGACCCTCAGGGTGCTCTTATATCTTGGCTCAGCGTAATCCTCATCAAAATATCCAACAACATTTTTCACAGAACTAGAACAAATAATACAGAAGTACTGAATTTGTCTGGAACCACAAAAGACCCTGAACAGCCAAAGCAATCTTGAGAAAGAAAAACAAGCTGGAGGTATCACAGTTCCAGATTTCAAGGTATCATACAAAGTTGCAGTAATCAAAACAGTATGGTACTGGCACGAAAATAGACATAGAGATCATAGAGAGCCCAGAAAGAAACCCATGATTATAGGTTCAGTTAATCTGTGACAAAAGAGGGAAGAATAAATAATGGGGAAAAGACAGTCTCTTCAATGAATGATGCTGGGAAAACTGGACAGCTACATGTAAAAAAGAATGAAACTGGACCACTTTCTTTAGCACCATATACAAAAATAAATTCAAAATGGATTAAACACCTAAACCTGAAACTATAAAAATCTTAGAAGGGAACATAGGCAGTAATTCCTCTGACATTGGCCATAGAAACATTTTTATGGACATGTCTTCTAAGGCAAGGGTTTAACAAAAGCAAAAATAAAATTATTGGGGCTACCTCAAGATAAAAGCTTTTGCACAGTGAAGGAAACCATCAACAAAATTTTAAAAGATAACCTACTGAATGGGAGAAGATTTTTGCAGATGATATATCCAATAAGGGGTTAATATCCAAAATATATAAAGAATTTACACAACTGAACACCAAAAAAAAAAAAAAAAAAAGCAAACAATCTGATTAAAAAATGGGCAGAGGACCTGAATAGACATTTTCCCAAAGAAGACATACACATGGCCAACAGACACATGAAAAGATGTTCTATGTTATTAATCAGAGCAAATCAAAACCATAATTGGGATATCACCTTACACCGGTTAAGATGACTAAAATAAAGAAGATAAGAAATAACAAGTCTTGATGAGAATGTGAAGAAAAAGGAACTCTCATGCAATGTCACTGTGGAAAATAGTATGGAGGTTCTTAAAAAAATTAAAAGTAGAAAAACTATATGATCCAGTAATTCCACTACTGATTATTTATCCAAAGAAAATGAGAAAACGCCAATTCAAAAAAAAATAGATATGCACCCCTATGTTTATTGCAGCATTATTTACAACCACCAAAATATGGAAGCAAACCTAAGTGTCCATTGATAGACAAATCGAAAAGGAAAATGTGGTATATATGGTGGAATATTACACAGTATTGAAAAGGATGAGATTGTGCCATTTGAGACAACATGGATGGAACTATAAGGTTTGATGCTAAGTGAAATAAGTCACACGGAAGAAGACAGATACCATGTGACTTCACTCATATGTGGCATCTAAAAAAATATGAATGAACAAACTAAAAGCAGATTCAGTCCTATAAATACAGAGAACAAACAGTTGCCAGAGGGGAGGGGGTGGGGGAATGGAGAAAATGGGTGAAAGGGAGAGGGACAAACAGGCTTCCAGTTATGGAATGAGTAAGCCATGGGAGTAAATGATACAGCATAAGGCATATAGTCAGTGATACTGAGTTAGAGGTGTATGGTGATGGATGGCAGCTACACTTGTGGTGAGCATAGCATAATGTATAAACTTGTCAAATCACTCTGTTGTACACCTGAAACTAATGTAACATTGTGTGTCAACTACACTCAAGTAAGAATTATTATCTACTCTCAAATTCCAATTCTGTATTTGCAAAGGAGAAAGTTGGATATTTGCTCGTCTGAATTCCCATTGGTAGTAAGGAGCAGATGACTTATCCTACACACAGGGCTTTGGAAACTTTTAAACACTGTACACCTAGAAGCGTCACTATTGTGATGCTGGTAGTGCAATGACCAGATGGAGTGACTTCTCTTGCCAAGAAGGGACTGGCTATCTGGTCTCCTTGGGGACCATATTCATAGGATTCATTATTCCAGGACCTGAGGCAGCTCAAACCAGTCTTGACTGTAATTTGTCAAAAGCTCCTGAGAATACTCACAACAAATGCTCCCCAGAATGGATATCCTGTGAGGAAAACGAGGGGAAATTTCTGGGAGAAACTGATGTAATTAAATGCAAATATAGTTCCGACGCCCAAAATGATCAGTGCCAGGAGGATCTGGATAGCCTGTGAGGAAAGAAATGGGTCCATGAGATCACAAGTGCTCCAGCCTTTTTGGATTCTTCTAGGTTCCTGGGACATCCTGCTATTTTTATGTCACACTTCCCTCCACATGAACGCCTTCCTCTTCCATGTGCCAACGGCCTTCCGATTTGCAAAAAGTCCGCTGTCTCTTTCCTCATCACGCTTACCTGGTTCCTTCACATTCCTAACTCTCATCCTTCCCTACCTATTATATCCCCTCTATTACCAATTTACCTTGCACCAGATTTAACTATAAACCTGACCTACTTGCAAGCTTCTTCGGGACGGACTGCAAACTATTCACTCTTACCTTTTTCCCTTCTGTACCTCCAGCATCCTATTATCCCCACCCCCCACCGCACATATTTTCCACATTCAGTATATGCTTTTGGAGTTACAGCTCAAGCCCACTTCTCTCAAAGTCTGAAGTTTGTTGACCTAGAGTGTAGAAGCTGGGGTGAGCTCTCTGTCTCATCTGCTCTTTGGGCGAAGGCTTGTCTAGAGGTACGACTAAACCGGTGGGTTTATCAGCCTGTTAGGAGTCTGCACCGTGGTGATCTTGGGGTTGGCAGCTCTTCTCAGGACAGTTCTCCTCAAGCATTCTGGGTTTTCTCCAGGCCACAACTGTGGAGCACTCTACCAAGGGTTGTGTATTTTCCTCTTGTACCAGGGATGGAGGCTGTGTGTACAGCCTTTCTCTGGGTACATTTATGACTGAAAATTTTTTTGTCTACCTCGTGGCTCACTACAGAGCTTTGAATATAATTTTCAAAGAACTCCCAATGTCGGGACGCCTGGGTGGCTCAGTTGGTTAAGCGGCTGCCTTCGGCTCAGGTCATGATCCCAGCGTCCTGGGATTGAGTCCCACATCAGGCTCCTTGCTCGGCGGGGAGCCTGCTTCTCCCTCTGCCTCTGCCTACCATTCTGTCTGCCTGTGCTTGCTCGCTCTCTCTCTAACAAATAAATAAATTAAAAAAAAAAAAAAAGAACTCCCAATGTCAATGACAGCACAAAGGGGCAGTTTAACCTCTCCATGGGTGGCTTTTAGCCCCACGGGAGGTGCTACCTCACCCTGAGGTCACTGCCTCAATAAAATATTTGGAAAAATTACACCAGTTTCCTATATCCTTTCTGCTAGGATTCAGAGAGCAGTACTAACTCCTCATGAAACAATCCCAGGATTTCCTCAGTATTAGGAAGTTACAGCCAAACTGTGGAAGGAGCCCAGATGTCCATCAACAGCTGAATGGGTAAAGAAGATGTGGTCTATATCTACAATAGAATATTACTCAGCCATAAAAAGGATGAAATTTACATTGATGTGGTTGGAACTGGGAGGTATTATGCTAAGTGAAATAAGTCAGTCAGAGAAAGACAATTACATATGGTTTCACTTATATGTGGAGCATAAGAAACAGAGCAGAGGATGATAGAGGAAGGGAGGGAAAAGTGAATGGGAATAAATCAAAGAGGGGGAAAAACCATAAGAAACTCTTAAGTATAGGAAACAAACTGAGGGTTGCTGGAGGGGAGGTAGGTGGGGGGACGGCATAACTGGGTGGTGGGCATTAAGGACGGCAGGTGATGAGAAGAGCACTGAGTGTCATGTGCAGCTGATGATTAACTTAATTCTACATCTAAAACTAATGATGTACTATATGTTGGCTAATTGAATTTAAATTTAAAAAAAGAAAGATGTTTTCTAAATAAATAAATAAATACTCTATTTCCCAGAGTTCCATAAGCCCCCAGGAGCATCTCTAAGGCATGCTTATAAATAAGACATATCTAAGGCAAACTGTGGGCATTTTCTAAGCAGAATATTTATTTCTCTTATTTATCAAAATCTAGGGAAATGGTATTATTGGCTACATATTGGCTCTTCTACTGAAGATCAAGTTATTTGTACAAGCAAGTGACTTAGAGGTTTTTATGATTAATCAAGAAGGAAACATTACAGACAAAAGGTGAGAGAAAAGAAGGGGAATCAAATCCCTCCCTGAAAAATATCCCTCCCTGAAAAAATCCGTATGGTCACACCTGGAAAAATAGCTTCATTTCTCCCTTCCAGGAAAACCCATGGATGGGAGAGGACTTACCCCTAAGACTTTTGGTTCTCCCTTCAGGAAATCCAACAGTGAGGCATGAGGTCCATAGGGAAATGCAGTTAGTACTTTATCATTTGGTTGTATAGTGATCACATGGGTCGATCTTTTGACCTCGGATGATGACTCCATGTTTCAATGGTAGAACTCTATTAAAAGAGTGAGTGATTGAACATTGCAGCGGAAATCATGGTCTTCCATCAGTTTCTCATGGAGTCCTTAGCAGTGAGCCTTTGTGACTGCTCGCCTCACTCCTAGAACCACAGAATCACAGTCATTGAGTCACAGAGTCTTAGAATTCTAGAGCATATCCAGGCCCTAGATCCAGGTGAAGGATAGTCCAGTTTTCCAGAAGACCAACTTCCTTGTCAGTTTGATTACAAGCGGAATCTACAAAAATAAATAGATGATGTATATGAAAACAAATCCCAGTACCCGTGTTCAAGAGTGCTTTGTTTTAACATCTGTTAAACAGTTCTATCCTTTTAACAATTCTATAGTCCCAAAACTGAGGTATGGAAAGACTACATTGCCCAAGGTAACATACAAAGGGATTGGGAAAGGAGCCAAACTCCACCTGTCTTATCTCTCAAATTTGTGTTTCTTCCACCCTCTTTCAAAAGGAGTTTTCCACTTGTAGTTGATGAGTTGTCTCATTTGCTGTTTGATCCTATTCCTTCATAGTGTAAAAATCCGTATTTAAGGAGGTATAGGGCCGGATGTAATGGCCACTTTATGAGAGCATATTTTAGCTTTCAGAAAGGCAAGTAAAGCTAATCCTGCTCAAAGCCTTCCTGATTTCAAACTACACAAGTACGGTAAAAAGAACAAAAAGTGCCTTTTGGAATTGTGCTTCCCACATTTAATTGATTATAATTCTGTATTTTTTATGATTTTAACTATTAAACCACAAAGGTAAATGGTTTCACAAATCCAAAAAAATTGTATGCACAAATGTTGTCTTGAGTAATTCCTAGTTTGTGACAACCATGCCTAGCAGGGTTTCTCAGCCTCAGCCCTGCTGGCATTCAGGGTCTAATAATTCTTTGCCGTAAGGAGTTGTTCTGTGCATTGTAGGATATTTGGCAAGATGCTACTACCGAATCCCCAGTTGTGACAGCCAAAATTGTCTGCAGACATTGCCAAATGTCCCGTGGGGGTGGGGGTGGGGCAAAATCATTTCAGGTTGAGAACCACTTCTGGAGAGAAATAATGGCAGACTGTTCTCTCTTATTTATTTATTCTTTTTTCTGATAGAATGACTCTTTGTTTTCACATCCAGGGTACATATTTCTCAATACAACATTTCCCTACCAACATCTATTCAAGTAAATTTTAATTTATGTACCCAAAGCACAAGGCAGCCTTTCAAACAAAACCAAGTGTGGGATCCGTCTGTATTTAAATTGTAAGCAGAACTGATAGATCATCAGAATCATGTAAAGTTATGAAAAGCAGGCTGGGTCCAAAAAGGGGAAGTGCCCCCAGGCTGGCTCTGACTCAGACCACAGCCATGCACTGCCAAAAAAAAGCCAACCGTTGTGATTATGTGGCATTGAAGGAATCACAGGATTTTAAGCATTTTTATAGCCTGACATGTTAATTTACTATTCACACGTAGATATTTTATTGCCTTTTACTTATATTTTGAGAAACCGGATGGGAGTTTGGGTTTACTGAAAGCATATGGTTTTTCCCTTAGAATGCTGGAAAAGAGCTGTCTTCGCGCAGCATACCTGGTTTTTAGGAAGGAATAAGTGATATGCAGCAGAAGACACTTCAAATTTCATTGCCTTAGTTATTTCAAAAACAGCTCATTTTATTATTTCATTATTTATTATGT
The DNA here is from genome assembly GCF_963455335.1 of Martes martes. Classification (NCBI taxonomy): domain Eukaryota; kingdom Metazoa; phylum Chordata; class Mammalia; order Carnivora; family Mustelidae; genus Martes; species Martes martes. The sequence continues at coordinate 10,933,570 of NC_137898.1, forward strand.
TTATTTATTTCATTATTTATTATTTATTATTATTTAATTTATTTTAATAAATTAAAATATATATAAAATATATATAAAAATAAAAATATTAAATAAATAAATAATAATAATAATAAATAAAAATAAAAATATATAATATATATAAATAATAATAAATTTAATTTATTATTTATTATTCATTATTTATTGTTTTTATTTATTTATTTATTATTTTATTTATTTATATAATTTATATAAATAATATATAAAATATATATAATAATTTATATAAATTATAATTTATATAATTATTTATTAATTAATCTATTATATTTATTTATTTCATTATTTATTATTTATTATTATCACAGCTCATTTTATTATTTCAACTAAGTTATAGTTGTCAGCTTCAGCTCTCTGCCCCTGCTTCTGACTTTCAAGCTTCTTAAAGATGGGTTGTCTCACATCAGCCCACAGACTCAGACCAGAAGGAACTAGGCTATTCCATGGAAAGGCGAAATGACAGGATCTCTGTGGGATAGCTACAAGCAGGGAGATATACTTTGGGTCGAAATGGCATTCCCTCTTGCTTTCCACCAGCAGAAGGCCACTCAGCATGTGACAGGTAACACTTAGCATGTGCCAATGCTGCTTTAAATAAAACGAGATATTTACTCCCTCACTAAATTCCTCCTTCTGCTTATACTATCACATCCATTTTATTTTAAATTTTTTTTAAAGATTTTATTTATTTATTTGATGGAGAGAGAGAGATCACAAGTAGGCAGAGGCAGGCAGAGAGAGAGAGGAGGAAGCGGGCTCCCCACCGAGCAGAGAGCCCAGTGTGGGGCTCAGTCCCAGGACCCTGAGATCATGACCTGAGCTGAAGGCAGAGGCTTAACCCACTGAGCCACCCACACGCCCCTATCACATCCACTTTAAAGAAGAGGAAACTGAGGACAGATGTTACTGCTGGTAAGGGTTGAAGCCAAAATCTGAGCTTGGCTTTCCCCGCTTTCATTTTCTATGCAACAATCTATTAGTTTTTCTTTTTTAATTGCTATTATCTACCACAAATTTTTAGGAGCTCAAAACAACACACATTTATCATCTTATGATTTTCATGGATTGGGAGTTGAGGCATAGCCTGGTTGGGTACCTCTGTTCAGGGACTCACAGGGATGCCTACAAAGTGTCAAACAGCATGTATTTTCATCTAGAAGCTCAAGAGGGGAAAAACCCACTTGCAAGGGCAGTCAGATAATTGACAGAATCTATTTCCTTGTGCTTGTATGACTCAGGGCCCTGGGTTCTGCCAGCTGAATGCCCTGGTCCTCTTTTTCTCAACATGACTGCTTACATCAGGCCAATATCTGGAATATTATTCCAGATAATTCTGGATACATTCCAGATAGCATTATCTGAAATATTATTCCAGATAATTCTAAATATAATTCTTCAAGTATTCTGAAGAGCTTTCCTATTAACAGAAAAACAAAAAATAAGAAATACATCTTGGATTAAATATTTTATTGCATTGCTTGGCTTATAGAATGAGGAGGAATCTCCAAGGTCCTCCATCCCCTGTGTAAAATACTAACACACACACACACACACACACACACACACACAGGTTTGAAAACACAAACAGGAGCTGAAAACCTCAGCAGAGAGTAGTAAGGGAGTATCCTAGCTTACAGACTGGTGGGGGCAGACATAAAATTAACAAACAAAGAAAATACATAGTATGACAGATGGTCATAAGTGCTTTGGGGAAAAAAGGAAGTGAATGGGAGAGAGACCCATAATTTTGTGTGGGTCGGTGCGGGGAATTTTACTGCAATTAGGAGATTTGAAAAAAGACCGAAAGAAGTGAGAAAGGAAGCAATGGAAGTAATTGCAGGAAAAGTACTCCAGGTAGAGGGCCTGCCAGTGTAAAATTTCTAAAGAAAGAATGTGTTAAGGAACAGCAAAAGGCCCATGTGCCTGGGGGGGATAGTCAGAAGGTCAGAGCAGATGGGACAGTTCAGATCCTGTAAAGACATTTAGGGACTCTGGCTTTTCTTTGGAATGGCACAGAATGGGTTTGAGCAGAGGAATGACATGGTCTGATTTTAGATGGGGAAAAAAATCTGTTATCTGCTCTATGGAGAACAAACCAAGTGGTGTGGGTGCCCAGCCAGTTGCCCATTGCAGTAATGCCCATGGGAGATGATGAGCCAGAGGACTCATGAGATGGTGAGAAGTAATCAGACTCAATATTTTTTGAAGTTTTAATGATAGACTGGATATTGTGTATGAAAAAAATAGAAGAGCCAAAGACAACTCCTTGGTTTTTGGAAGATGATGTTTCAAAGGAAGTTGACTATGGAGAAGTGAGGGGCCTTAATAACTAGACAGGCCAAGGAGTCAAAAGTAACTTTTTCAAAAACATTTTTATTCAATTATAACATAGAAGCGAGAGAACACAAGTCACATATGTACGACACCAGCATCCAGATCAAGGAAAAGAACGTTTCTGCAAGGCCATAGGGAACCCCTGGGTTCCCTTCCTATAACTATCTACCCCCCAAGGGTAACCACCATCCTGCTTCTAACACCACCTGCTAATTCAGCTTGTGTTTAAACTTTATACACATACAGTATTTACTCTTTTATAAATGGCCCTTTCCCCCCTGAACATTATGTTTGTGGGATTTATCTATATAGCTGCATGTAATTATAGTCTGCCCATTCACATTACTGTTTAGTACTCCATTGTATGAATATACTACAATTTTTATTTCTCTCTTTTATTGTTTATAGTCATTTGGATAGTTTCCTTTTGGAGGCAATTATGCGTATTGGCTCTATGACCATTTTTGTGCATGTCATTTGGAAAACATGTATGAATTTCTGCTGCATCCTTGTCTTGGGATAGGACCCAATGCCTAGATCCAGGGGACAATATTGGGACCCTCTTTATTAGGTAGGTCATGTTGTTTATTGTTTTTTCCAATACAGTAATAAAGTGGATATTCATTCTATATGGCTAATTTCTTATTTGGTCTAGAATTTAGATCGGGAAGAGTGTTATGATAAATTATAATCTTTGAAGCCACATATTTAAGAATAAAGTCATAAAATGAGACAGAATACTGAGCCACATTTAGTTGGCAGAAATGCACTTCACCTGGCAGAAATGGACCCATATATTTTTAAAGTACTTTTAATTTAAAAGTTCCTGCAGTCCCTAATATCCAGTGTTTAAGCAAAATAGTGTGAAAATAATATAGGCTCAGAGCCTGCAAAGCCATGTGACTCGGCCGCTTCACACTAACACAAGAATGCACATTTTCTCTTCTTATTCATGGGTAGGTGAATCACTTTCTGTTCAGCTTACCCACCTGGGCTTTTGAGAGATTATTTTCAAGAGCAATGAAATCGCTCACACTGAGCAAGTGCAACACAAAAGTTGTTTTCTGAAAGTTTCTTTCAAAGTCTATAGTAGCTGAAATTTCAGGAAATTCTAATCACGCTTTGCCAGGAGTGCTGGATTTCTCCTTTTTCTTCTGAAGCATTACTTTCATACATGACCTTGAAGAGCTTTTTGACATGTTGAATATGACCTTGGCAAGGAAAATGTGCTCTAGAAAAGAGAAAATGTATTATTTTATTATTATTATTTTTAAAATTATTATTATTTTAATTAACATATAATGTATTATTTGCTTCAGGGGTACAGGTCTGTAAATGAAATCTTAAAAAAAATTATGGCTTTTAGAGGAAAAGCGAAGATTTTTAAATTGTAATGTCACGCCCTAAGAGGGGTTAAGGAAGAACACAGAAAAGCATAAACAGAACAGAGATGCCTTAGTAAGATCTCATCACATAGCAAGAGAATGGAGCCATGGAGACTCTACCAAGGCAGGTGGCTGTGTCTGTGACAAGAAGGAGGAGATGCTAGTTTTCATTCTCAGCCAGTTCGTCTGTATCACTCATTCTCCAAGTGATTTTATCCAACCCTCACTTCTTTCATAAGGGCTGGGGGCTCGTGATTTCTGGTTTTTTTTTTTTTTAACATTTTATTTATTCATTTGAGAGAGAAAAAGAGAGCATAAGTTGGGGGAAGTGCACAGGAGAGGAAGAGGGAGAAACAGACTCCCTGCTGAGCAGGGAGCCTGATGCATGGCTCAATTCCAGGACCCCGAGATCATGATCTGAGCCGAAAGCGGACACTTAACCGACTGAGCCACCCAGCCATCCCGGGGCAGATGATTTCTAAAGCCATTCCAACATCATATTAAGTGGTTCTCTAACTGACTTGCTGGCCAGAAGTCACCCACTAATAATCTCACATACCAGTGTCATCATGAAGGGGAACCCATTCTTAGAACTCTCTCCTTACTATGAAAATCACCTTCTACATGAACCTCAGGACCAACAACTGACTCCTTTTTCTGACACTTTCTCAACCTGGATCATCGCAGCTCGAATGTTGGGACCCAGCAAACTTCAGGTGACATACCAGAGTACTCACGCCACGGTTGTTGGAGTACACCTCTTGCCACCAAAGGATGGAAGCATATGCAGCCAGTAAGAGCTCCAGCGCAGTGAAGACCAGCATCACCACCAGCACCCCCTGTGAATCAAGCCAGGGATGGTTGGTGCCTGACTGCAGAGGGGAGCCTGGGGCTTGAAAGCTCTAGCAGTGGACAGAAAGGGAAGCGGCAGTAAGAGTAACCCTTCCTTTATCTCTAGTTTTTTTATGTTTATCTTTGTTATGATGTTTCTAGTGTGGATTTGTTTTTATTTATCCAGGAACAGTCTCCGTTCATACCTTCCATCTGAAATCTCATTTTTTTTTTAATTTTGAAATTTTGCCGGTAATTTATCTTTGTAGATTTCTTCTCTCCTTGGCCATCCTCCAAACAAGAGCTGGGACCAGAAAACCTGAGAAGTCTGCTTTTCTGGTCCCAGCTCTTGTTTGATTACCTGGCTGCAGGATCCTTCTTAGCTTCTGGAACATAAGATGCCTTTCTTCCTTGATTTTTTTCCTTCTTTCCGTCCTCTCTTCTTTCCTTCTTCCAAACTCAGATATACATTTTCAATGTTTTGATGTGTTACTTTGCTTAGGTTATCTTTGTGTTGATAAAGAAAGAATGGGTGTTTGGGGTCAGTCCTTTTGCAAATTCTTTGATTTTGCAGGAAGTTCTCTGGTTGTCTAAGATCAGGAGACAGTTTGATGTATTGAGAGTAGTTTTCATCGAGTTAAACCCTCAGTGTCCTGGCAGGGAGGATGTCTCCTTCACCCTCCCAGCTTTGCCTGATGTCTGCCTTGCACCAGGGTAGTGCTGTCTCCCAGGCTTCCTTGCACTGATTTCTAACCTGATGCATTTCTGTGCCCTTTCACTTCCTCAAGCTGTAAGCCCTTCTACTTCCTCAGAGGGGTTGCTTTTGACAGCCTCTGGGTCACATGGGCAGAAACTTGCACATATTTTCCGGGATCCATGAGACAGATCCAAGGGAAGAAGAGATACTAAATTTGTCGCCCTGGCTCCTTGCTAGAGGAGTCACAAAGGAAGAGATTTTTCTCCTTAAAAGGCCAGAGCTTATGGTTTTAAAACTATGAACCTGTGGATAAAGGATTGACTAAGCCAGGATTTTTACCAAACAGGTGATGACCATCCAGCTTGGGGGGAATTTCGGCAAGAAAACGCTGCCCAGAGATGTTGGCATTTTTGCTAGGAGTGGAATCCACTGATGGGCCATCTCCCATCCCCTTCTCCCTCTGCTAGCCTTCCTGGGCCAAAGTACAGTAATTATGTGCTTGGGCTTAAGTCCAAGTTCTATAGCTAACTTACTGTGGCTACATTAATCGCAAATCAAATAAAATTCAAATAAAGAGGGATATTTCTGCCGGTGTTGAGGGGGAAAGAAGCCTGCTCAACAAAGGGGGCACCCCGAGAGCTAAACCTATTGAGAAAGGAATATTTTTTAATGTAAGAAGGACTGTTGACCACCTCTTCTTTATCCATTTTTCTATGGATGGGCTCTTAGGTTGCTTCCATATCTTGGCTATGGTAGGTAATGCAGCAGTAAACGCAAGGGTGCATGTATCTTTTCAAAAGAGCATCTTTTTTTTCTTTGAGTCAATGCTCAGTAGTGGAATTACTGGATCGTATGGTATTATTTTTAATTTTTTTAGGAAACTTCATACTGTTTTCCCAAGTGGCTACACCATTTCACATTCTCATCAATGGTGCGTGTTGTTCCCTTTTCTCCACATCCTCACCAACACTTGTTTCTTGTCTTTCTGATACTAGCCATTCTGACACACATGGAGTGATACCTCACTGCAGTTTTGAATTGCATTTCCGTGATGATTAGTGATGTTGAACGTCTTTTCATGTGTCTGTTGGCCATCTGGTGTGTCTTCTTTGGGAAAATAGCTATTCATGTCTTCTGCCCATTTTTAAAAAAGATTTTATTTATTTATTTGAGAGACAGAGATCACAAGTAGGCAGAGAGGCAGGCAGAGAGAGAGAGGAGGAAGCAGGCTCCCCGCCGAGCAGAGAGCCCGATGCGGGGCTCGATCCCAGGACCCTGAGATCATGACCTGAGCCAAAGGCAGAGGCTTTAACCCACTGAGCCACCCAGATGCCCCTCTTCTGCCCATTTTTAAAGTTGGATTATTTGTTTTTCCAGTGTTGAGTTGTGTAAGTTTTTATGTATTTTAGATATTAACCCCGTATAGGATATGTCACTTGCAAATATCTTCTCCCATTTAGTAGGTTGCCTTTTCTTTTTGTCGATGTTTTCCCTTGCTGTCTAGAAGCTTTTTTATTTTGGGTGGAGTCTCAGTAGTTTATTTCTGCTTATTTTTCTTGCCAGATGAGACATATCTTGAACCCACAGCCCTTCTTGATTTCCTATTTTTACTTGGCACAGTGCATCCCCTATATTTTGCAGTCTGATGATAGGACTTTTTCAACCCCCCCTTTTTTTTCCCGTCTGCTTCCAGGAGTTCAGATCAACAAGATATAGACTGCTGAAAAAGCAGAAATCATGCAAAAGAGAGAAGCTGAAATTTCACATGACAGGATATTGAGTCTGAAGCTACTTACTGTTAGACTGACGCTATCCAGGAGACAGCCCTTGAATTCATATATCGAATAATAGTACATCGAATAAGGCAGTGTGGATAGATACTCCCTTTCTGAGTCACACCGTTGAGAGGCAATCTCTAGGGCTGCCAGGCCATCAGCAAGCAGGAAGAGGCCTGCTCCAGCAGTGAGAGAACTCACTGCACTTGAGGTCAGGCTGCTTACGGCCTGAAAAAGATAAATCTGTATTGGGATCTCATGGCTGAAGCAGCGTGTGAAGCTGTTATCCTTCCGTCCATTACACTACAGTGGTGCTTCCCTGAGTCTGTTTCCTCTCTAATCTGTGTGCTCCTGGGGACACGGACTGTGTTTTATTCACCTCTGTATCCCTCTTCACTATCTAATTTATCACTTGATATAATTAACAAATGTTTGTTGAGTGCAGTGCATGAATGCATGAATGATTCCTTCTTCAGGGTAGGGATTCTGGCTCCTTGGCTCTCTGCAGACAGAGGTGGCCCTGCTCAAACCACTACCAGTCTATTCCTTGACTTCCTCAACAGCCTTAGAATCATTCTGTTGCTTTAAGATGTTCTAGAATATGGCCTTTGGTGGCCTCTGTACCTTTTCTTTCCATAAAAGAGAAAACTGGAGAAGCTGGAATACTTACTTATAGGTGGGTCAGGCCTGAGAACCACATGGACCACACTCTCTCCTGGGTCATGTTCTACATTTTAGAGTAAAAGTTTCTCACAGAAAATGGTTCCTCTGCAAAGATACTGATGTGCTAGATTCTGTGCTAGGTTCCCAGTATATGTTCTTTTCTACTTAAACAGCATTATAGGATACTGTGTGGTGGGAAGGTGGTTGCTCTTCTGTCTTCTCCCTGGACCTGGTAGCTATGTGGCTTCAAGTGCTCAGTTACTGAAGGAAGAGCAGACAGAGTGGGTAGTGCCTTTGCCTAGAGCTGCCACATGGGTAATGGAGCCCACATGTTGGCTTTTGTCTTATGTACGAGGTCCACATCATGCTCAAGTATAGTTTTCCCTTTTACGGTGTTCAGGACACTTGGAAAGCCACCTGTGAGATCCAAATGTTCATCTTCCACATTTTATAAATGAGAATACTGAAACCCAGAGAAGGAAGGAACTTTTTTGAGCACACAGATGGGTCAGTGACAGCGCTGGGACAAGAGTATAGGTTTCCTGGTTCCAAGTCCTGAACTCTGACTCCATCCAATGGGGTAAACATTTCAAAATTCTGTCCACTGATTGTGGGGTTTAGATTCTAGCTTCAAGTACCAGGAACACATACCAGCTTCATATACCATTTTAGGTTCCCTCATCCATGGCTAACTACACCTTGGATCTTCCTGAATCAGGATGTGGCTTTTCCCTGAGTCATCTTTGTGAGTGTGTGGAAAGGGAAAGGGAAAGGTTGCAATGAGAGGATCAAAGACCCCACCCACACATTCCCGACTTTTGTCAGGAAAGTGGCTACAGTCTGCTAATTTCTTGTTTCTGAGGGGGCAGAGGAGCTAACCACAGGATCTAAGCCCACACACCTGTGCCTCTGACCTTGCCATTTAAGGAAATTGATTCATTATGAGACAGGTTTTTCCAGAAAAAGGAGCTCTAGGTTCTAGCTGGGATGGTCATCTACCCTATTCAGGGCCAAGATAACAAACTATAAAGACTCCATTGTGTATTTAAAAATTTCTACTGTTTAAACAACGGAGGTAAATCTCCAAGCTTGGAATATGATCCAGGAGGACATTGTGTAGGGGAAGAGCACTGGTCTAGAAGATAGGGAATTTGATGTTAACACCTGGTTCTGCCAGTGGACCAGCACTGAGAATTTGGGTTCTCTCCCCTGCTCAGAGCCCTGTTTTCCTAACTTGTGAATGGAAACTAAACTAGGGTAATTAATTGTCAAGCTCCCTTTATTCCAATGAGCTGAGATTTGATAGTTCTCATACTTACAAAGGGCTTAGTTGCTTTTTTCCCAGAAATAATCGAGAGGGATCCAGTAATGGCAAACTGCTCAGGAAAGAGAGAAATAGTCAGTTCAGTTGTCTTGTGGAAATGTGGAAATCCACTCTCAATGCTTATGTTGACTTTGAAGAAATCCAGAGGATCTGGATTTATGCCAGCAAAAATCGCTGTGAGCTGAGGTGGCCTAGAGATGAGGTGTACACGGAGGGAGGAGAGTAGTGCTGAATTACAAGGTGGGAAGAGTGGAGGTTGAGAAAGACCAATGACTTGAAGGGATAGGAAGGTGAGAGCAGCCAAAAGAAGCACTTAGGAAAGGGTCTCTGATGGCACAAGGTACAGAAACACATGGGCTTCAAGTATTGGTGTAGGGGACCTATGTTAGACTAGGAGCTGAGGAAGGTGGGAAGTTACAGGGACAGATGTGAAGAGTCATCCTGAAGCCCCAGAAGTCAGTATTTGAGACCAGTGGTGTTACAGATCCAGCTGGTGGAGGAAGAATGTTTGGAGAAGCTGAAACATTGGTTAAGCTTGTGTCTTTTAGGGGTTGGGTAGTCACAGACAAAGAGGGTCCAGCATGACCTATTTCTGCCTTTCATAAGGGAATGTGGGAACCACAACTACTGATCAGATAGAGATATAGGACAAATTATGCTCTGGGGGCAGGAGCACGGCTTCTTTGCCTCACTGCATAGTTTGTGTTCACACAGAGGCTATATCCATACAGTGGTGGTGCCTTTGTAGAGTTCATTTGCCCAGAATGTGTGCTTTTTTCTCCTTTTGTATAAGATACTACATGGGAAATAAGTGGCCCTTTGTGGGAGGCATCACTAGGCCCTGGCTCTCTTCAAAGAAAAAGATTAACTAGGACCTTCTCCATGAGTGATTAAATGGAAGGCAGCAAAAAAGTTTTCCAAATTCTCAGGATTACTTCTGTACAGATAACAAGAGTCTTTGCTTCCCATGAATTTTACCATTGCCAGTTTAATTCTCTGCAATCTGTGTAATCTACCAGTAGTGCTCATTCTATTTTTTTTTTTTTTTAAAGATTTTATTTATTTATTTGTCAGAGAGAGTGAGCACAGGCAGATAGAGAGGCAGGCAGAGGCAGAGGGAGAAGCAGGCTCCCCGCTGAGCAAGGAGCCCGATGTGGGACTCGATCCCAGGACGCTGGGATCATGACCTGAGCCGAAGGCAGCTGCTCAACCAACTGAGCCACCCAGGTGTCCCTGCTCATTCTATTTTAAAAATGATCTTTTCACTCCCTACCAGGCAGGTGGATTATTCTTAAACTGGAGGAAATCCAATGGCCTTATCAAAAGCCCAAAGAAGAATGTGAAAAATCTTCCATTATTCCAGAGGTAGGCTGTGAGGCCAGGTAAGAAATGCTGGACTGATATGTCCACTGTATGACCTTCTTGTGCCCTGCCCCAGTGAGCCACTCCCTGGGATGCTGACACAGGAGGAGGGATTAAACCCCTCTGCTGCTCTTCCTGAATTGGAGAAATGTGACATGGGACAATGACAGAGGGAAAGTCAGAGGCCTGGCTGCCTTCTCCTCTATCCCTACCTCTTGGGAGTCATGGAGTGACTTACTACCTACTTAGCATTTAGAAAGCATGTTGTTTTTTGGAGACCCCACTCTACTCACACATGGAGCTCCTACAAATGGATATCCCGACATCAAAATGGTGGAAACTGTTGGCTTGAAGTGGGAAGAGTAGGGAGCAGAAATCAAAATGGCCCCCAAACTTGAAATCAACAGGCAACACAGGATCTGGATAACCTACAAGAGACAAGAAGGAAAATTTTAAGAACACATGAACAGATGAAAGTGACTGTTTGAATGTAAATTCTGTTTATAAAGAGTATAAAATATGCTATAATTTGTCATATTAAAAAGGAAAAAAAGGGGCACCTGGGAGGCTCAGTCAATTAAGCCTGCTTAAAATTCTCTCTCTCCCTTTCTTTCTGCTCCCCCTGCTCCACTCATGTGTGCTCAATCTATCTCTTTCTCTAACAATTAATTAATTAACAAATTTTATTTACTAAAAGGGGGAAAATGTGTTACAAGGAGTCAATAAGCATTTTCTAAGAGAAAGAAATCCATGTATAACTAAGCTCTTCTCTTCTGATAGGATTATTAAATTAGCAAGTCAGGAAGTGATCATATGTACACTTTAACTTTGTTTTGAAAAAGATAATTGACAATTTGTTATTCTTATTGTTCTAGGAAAAGCAAATGAAGAAAATTTTTCTGGACACTAGTTCAGTTAAATGGATGTAGGAAGCAAACTTATCAAGGAAGAATTAATAAAGGACACAATTTGTTTATTTGAATTTATTTCAGTTGAAATAAAATAAGGCAGAAAGTCTCTAGTGCCATAATCCATTTTGCTCATCATTGGATTTTAATAATAATTACTATTTTCATGACATCAGTGATAATTATGATAATCTATATTTGTTGAACACTTTCTACACTCTGATTATTCTTCTCATCTTATTTATGGGTGAGAAAAATGAGGCACCAGGTTAAAAATAGTTTGTACAAAACCACACAAATGGTCAAGTGGGAGAGCTAGGTTTTAGCCCTATTACTTTGATCTAGAACCCACACTGTAACCCACTATTTAATGCACATGCAGTTGAAAGTTGGTATAAACATAGGAGAAATAACCTAAAGTCAAGAGAATTCAAAAATTCGTATAATTAATATGTATTAAATATCTGTTTTGGGTCAGCACCAGGGAAATGAAGCAAATGAATATCGCTGCCACTGGCCACGTATTTTGTGCTTTACAGATATGTTCCTTGGAAAGTATAGAATGAGTTAAGAGTAAAGTAACATGAAATGAGGTCCAAAAAGTAGTGGCAGCAGGGTGCAAACCACATAGGACTTTGTAGGCTATTTTACGAATGTTGCCTTTCATTCTGAGTAAAAAGGGAAGTGAAGTGGATAATTTTGAGTGAAGAGATTACATGATCCAATTTATATTTTTAAAGGATCGTTCTACCTGCTGTGTTGAGAATAGATCACAAGGAAACAGAGCAGGGAGATCAATAAGGAAGACGTTGCATTAATTCACATGTGAGATGATGTTGACTTGACAGAAGATGTTGACCGTGGAGATAGCAAGATGTAGTTGGATCCTAGATGCGTGATGAATATTAAACCTGTAGGATTTGCTGAGAGTTTGTGGATTATGAAACATAGGAATGAAGGTTGCCTCCAAGGGTTTTGGCTTGAGCATCTGAAATGATGGAACGGACATTGATCTGAGCTGGGGAATGTTGGATGAGGGGTGGGTTTGGGGACAAAGATGATGATTTCAGTCTGGGACAGGTTAGGGGAGAGATATCTAGTAGATATCCCAGGTGTTGGGTATATGAATCTTAAGTTTAGAGGAGAGAGCCAGGTAAGGGATATAGCACCCCCCCCAAGTTGTATGTGAAGATAATATTTAAAACTGCATTACCATATGGGGTCACTATTGCAACAGATACAGAAACAAAATGGAATTAAGGACTGAGCTATCAAATACTGCAAATGTAGGATCTGAGAAATAAATAGGAATGGTAAAGGAGTATAAAAGGACAAGCCAAGAGGGAAGGAGGAAAACCAGAAGAACATGGTGTGTAAGAAGCCAAGTGAGTAAAATATTTCAAGTAGGAGAGTGTAGTCAGCTGCGAAAAAAAATTCTATTAGTTCAAGAACATTAACAACCGAGACTCAAAAATTAGGTTACTAATGTGGAGCAAGGGGGACAAATGCCACTGGGTGTGATTCAAGAGAGAATATCATTCTGGAGGAACTGGAAATATGAACTTCCTACCCCTTAGAGGAGTGTTGCTGGGAAAGCACGTGGCCAGTGGGCAATAGTTGAAGGGAGTGTGAAGTTATAATTATTTGTTTCTGCTTTTTTGTTCTCAAGATGCGAGAAATTACAGTAAGATTCTGTGCTCATGGGACTGATAGTATTTTAGTATTTTAGGAAACAAGGTAATCAGTGGAGAAGGAAGAAGCATCAGAGGTTTCAGGAGATAGAATGTATGAAATAGTTTTCTGGGGTAGTAGTTAAGTGAATAGAAGAAGGAAAGATCATGTTCTTTTCAGACAGCTTTTACCATCCATCTGAGGTTACGGTCATAAACCAGAAGTGGAGTCCACATTAGGTTTTCAGCCAAGTTTAGTTGTATGAGTTCAGGTGTAGAATAGGCAAGTGGGCAGAGCTAGAATTAAACCAATGTTGCAGTTTTTCTGGGAGATTATGCCTTAAGTTGAGGAACACAAGGCTGTTGAGGGTGTTCACAAGTGAGAGTGAACTATGGGATCTTGGTTAGGTGAGAAAAGCTCTATGAAATAGGGATATTATCAATAAGTCAGTGAGGTTAAAGAAAGAGTCAATGTAGAGTTGGAGGGAGTTGATCTGGAAAGGTCAGAGTTGGTGGAATATGGGGTGCTTAAAACGTAGGTAACAGTGGCTTTATTGCTGTTAGTATTGATAAGGCCCAGGGTATGACTCATAGAATGTTTGACTAAGGAAGGATGGACAAGATACCTGGGGAGAAGAGGTCAAGGAACAGAGAGGATATAATACTGGAGGGATCATAAACATGAAGATTGAAACAGTTAAGTCTTACGATAGCAGGATGACAAACATTAATTGGTTTTATTTTCAAGCAACACATTCATCAAAAGATTTTTCTAAGGATGATCACTTTTCAAATTTTCCAGTACATCACTTAATGTTATTTCCTAAACACTGATTATTTTTATGTTTTTAAACTAAACTCAGTCTTCTGAAATTTTAATTCTCCTACCAATTCTCGATTATTCCTAATACTGGAATTACCTAATAGAACCTTTTGGAGTTCATGACTGTTTAAATTGCTTGAGATAACTATTTTTTCCCATGCTCAAAATATAGATAACCTTTTCAAAATATAGATAACTTTTAAAAAATATCTTTTTGGGGGGTAGAAGACTGAATTAGGATTTTTCAAGTAATACGTAAAAAGAGTCATTATGTGGTTTTTTAAAGGAAGTGGGAGTGAGCAGTATCTGGGTTGGTTAGTGAGGGGTAGCTCAGTTGGTTATGCCTGTGCCTGAGGTTCAGGTCATGATCCCAGGGTCCTGGGATCGAGGCCCACGTTGGGGCTCCCTGCTCAGCGGGGAGCCTGCTTCTTCCTTTCCTCCTCCTCCTCCCTGCTTGTGCTCTGTCTTTCTGTCAAATAAATAAGTAAAATCTTTAGAAAGAAAAGTGGTAGTGAATTACTTAGTTGGATGACATGAGATTCTAAAGTAGGAGCTTTTAGAGATGGAGAGGAGAAGATTGATCTAGAAGTGTCCCTGAGAAGCAAAGAATGGGTTGCTTTCATTTCCAGGCCCAGAAGTGAGGGTAGCAGTGGAAACAGTGCCCAGGAGTTTCTGTTTCCACAAAAGATTTGGAGGCTTTTGAGAAACACATTCGGAATGAAGAGGATTATGCAGTTAACTGATCCTGAATTCCAGAGGCCACAAACTAGGCAGGTTTCCAAAGTTGGCAATGAGTAGGAGTCAGGTCTTAAAAGGGATATTCAGAGCCAGGTGGGAATTACAGTCCTGGAGAAGGGAGTTGGGGGCAATTGGAGGGGGAGACGAACCATGAGAGACTGCGGACTCTGAGAAACAAACCGAGGCTTTTGGAGGGGAGAGGGGTGGGGGGTTGGCTGAGCCTGGTGGTGGTATTAGGGAGGGCACGTATTGCATGGAGCACTGGGTGTGGTGCATAAACAATGAATTCTGGAACACTGAAAAGAAATTTAAAAAATAAATAAAAATTTAAAAACATAATAAAGTCCTGGTATGAAGGGTGATAACCTGATGACCGGAGACACTTGGATGTCTTATAGATAGGTGAACAGGGAGAACATGTACAGTGAGGTTAATCCAGACTGTCTCATCTCAAAATGGTCAAGAAATAAGCTCAAAACAGAAAAATCTAATTTAACCTTATTGAGTAAAATTATGCGTTTAAATCCAAAATCAACTATATTAGAGACAAGTTGCAAGATACTTTTTTTGGTACAAATTTCAAGTAGAGACCTAGTGGTTTTAGTTTATAGAAAAGCCTGAGTTGGATAGAGTCTTCCCATAAAGCCCCATTTCGTGTCCCAGTCAGCCTGGAGTCAGACAGAAAAACAATGAAAGACTCTCCCAGATCCACTGTAGATCTGTAGTCAGAAGACATTCACCACATTTCCCCCAGGGTTCCCCTTGCAGCGACATCAACTTACTCCAAGGACTGTAGCTTCTTCTTTCAGACTGTTCTGTGGGTTATCTTCCTTTTGGTAGCTGTGCTTGGGTTTTTCTCTTTTGAGGATGATAATGCCATTTGGAGTAAAGGAGTCAAGGGCTCCTTTGGTCCCGGGCTGGAACAGCATGATGCTGGTGGTGCTGGAAGAGGCAGTGAACTCATTTAGGACCCAAGGTTCAACTTGAAGGTGTGAAACCATTAAAGATTTTTCTCCATTGCCTAAGGGGTGACCTGTCCTTTAGGAACAAAACTGAAGGTGGGGAGCAGTGGAAGCATTGGAAGGCCAGCATGCTTGGCACAGTCCATCCACGTGGACAGGAAGCATTGTGGACAGGAGGCCCTGGAGGAAAACTGGAAACATTTTGAGGAGTCCCACAGTCGAGAGGTAAACAATTCGTATAGAACCTGCCTTGCAGCCTTGAGTGTATCCACCTCACTGTCCTTCCAAAAAGCTCTGCTTCCAGCCCCCCTCTCAAACCCGGGTGCCGCTAATTCACCTGTGCTGCATTCCCACGCCCATGTCCCGGTATTGTACTTTCACGCTGCACCTGTACTGCTCAGTCTTCCATCAGAGTCTTGTTTCCTTTCCATTCAGGTGTTGGTTACTCCTAGTCCACCTCTCTTTCTTGTATCGGTCCTGTCCCACACGGAATGACCCTTTGCATATATTAGCTCAATGAATATTAATATGAACATTTATTTAACTCCTGCTAATTCCGGGCACTACACCATAGTAGCTTTAATCTTTATAACAACTTGGGTGTTACTAACTCCACTTCATGCATTAGAAACTCAGGACTAATAAGTTCAAGTGACTTTCTTTATATGAAATATACAAAGTGTTCAGCCTGGTGCACTGAGAGTGTTTAACACATGGTAGCAAATAAAATTATTATTATCTTTTAAAAGATTTTATTTATTTATTTGACAGACAGATCACAAGTAGGCAGAGCAGCAGGCAGAGAGAGAGGGGGAAGCAGTTTCCCTGCTGAGCAGAGAGCCTGATGTGGGGCTCGATCCCAGGACCCTGGGATCATGACCTGAGCCAAAGGCAGAGACTTAACCCACTGAGCCACCCAGGCGCCCCAGAAATAAAATTATTATTATCCTATATTTGCATAACAGTCTGAACCAAGTCGATCTGGCTCAGAAGCTTGTGATAGTTTTCTCCATACTGCATTAATTCTCCTCATCTTCCCTTCTTTCCTAACATTGACAGTTCCAGTGTAGACTCAAGAGGCATGTCGCCTGCTGCCCACCAGCTCAGCAGTGTTGCTGAGCCTCTGTGGTGTGAACAGCAGAGTCCAGCCACTGGGATGCTCCTTAGATCTGTTCTCAGTACAACATTCTCCCCCTTGAAGGCTGTAGTTTGGATAAAGGCTTGTGATAATCTGATGGTGCCACAGTTCTGTTCCCTGATCCTTCTCGTCAACATCCAGGTTCTCCTGGAGGGAGTGCATAACCCATAAAGATTGGAACTGGCATCTATAATCTCATTACTAGTGAGGGAGATGGGAAGGGACATCGAGCTGGAAGTCCAATGCTCAGTGTCAGTTTGCACTTTTGAGCGTTATGTCTTGGAGAACAGTCCTGTGCTTGTGTTCTATACTCATCGGTTATTACTAAACATAAGCAAGTTGTTTTAGCCACTTCATAGGTTCATGGTGAGGGAGAGATGAGATGATGAATGTAATGGCTTCAACATAGAACAGAGGCACATGATATACTCTCAATACATATTAGTTGTATCTAAAACTCAGTAGAATTACAGCTCAGATATTTATTTGCTGGCCACAGGCAGGTTATTTCCCTTCATTTATCCTGTTTTATTATATATAAAATAGGGATGATAATGCTATCATGAAGGACTCCTGTGAGGGTGTGAATGAGGTAATTTAGATGAGTGCCTTTTGTTGTGTTTCTGTGATCTTTATCGGGTGCTCCATAATACTCAATAAAAGATTTGGTGACCTCTGTCCCATTTCTATGCCTAGATCCATGCCCTGGTCATTTCTTATGCTCTCTAGGCATCAAATACATTTGAAAAGTTATTATAAATACAGTTCTCCTTGTCTAAGGATCTCATTTCCTTTTTTGGGAATTTTGGAATCTGAACAGAAGTATGGTCAAGGTAACATGACTAAGGAAGGGACTAGTGTTGACGCTGAATCCTTTATAGTAGAACTGGGGTAGAGGGCCATGGGTGAGCATTCTAGCACATCTTTAAAACCAGAACAGTAGAAAAAGTATCAGGTTTGGAGAGATTCTGGGTTTCACAATCAAACACTAGTTCCTGGGGCACCTGGGTCGCTCAGTGGGTTAAGCTTCTGCCTTTAGCTCAGGTCATGATCTCAGGGTCATGGGATTGAGCCCCACATCGGGCTCTCTGCTCAGCAGGGAGCCTGCTTCCCCCACCCCTCTCTGAGTGCCTCTCTGCCTACTTGTGATCTCTGTCAAATAAATAAAATTTTTAAAAAGAAAACAGTAGTCCCTAACAAAATGATAATAATTGCTAACATTTACTCAACATCCACTTAGTTTGGCACTCTGGTAAGAGCTTTGTGGAGAGTCTTATCTAGTTTACACGACTCTCAGAGATAGGTGCTATTGTTACTTGAATTATACACATATGAAAATGAGGCTTAGATTTTCCTCTATGGTCAGGAACAAGACAGGGATGTCCACTCTGAACATTGTTATTTAACATAGCACTGGAAGTCCCTGCCACAGCAATCAGACAACAAAAGGAAATAAAAGGCATCCAGATCAGCAAGGAAGAGGTCTAACTTTCACTATTTAAAGATGACATGATACTCTATATAGAAAACCTGAAAGACTCCACCAAAAGATTGCTAGAACTGATACATGAATTCAGTGAAGTTGCAGGATATGAAATCAATGTACAGAAATTTGTTGCATTTCTGTATACCAATAATGAAGCAGCAGAAAAAGAAATCAAGGAATCGATCCCATTTATAATTGCACCAAAACCCATAAGATATCTAGGAATAAACCTAACCAAAGAGGCAAAAGATTTGTACTCTGAAAACTGTAAAACTCTGATGAAAGAAATTGAAGATGACCCAAAGAAATGGAAACACATCCTATGTTCATGTTGAAAGAACAAATATTGTTGAAATGCCTATATTACCCAAACCAGTTGACACAATGAGTGCAATCCCTGTGAAAATACCAACAGCTAGAGCAAACAATCCTAAAATTTATATGGAACTACAAAAGACCCCAAATAGCCAAAGCAATCTTAAAAAAGAAAATCAAAGCTGGAGGCATCACAATTCCAGACTTGAAAGTTTTATTACAAAGCTGTAATGATCAAGGCAGTATGGTACTGGGCACAAAAATAGACACATAGGTCAATAGAATAGAATAGAAAACCCAGAAATGAACCCACAACTATATGGTCAACTAATTTTCAACAAAGCAGGAAATAACATCCAATGGAAAAAAGTTCCTTCAACAAATGGTATTGGGAATAGTGGACAGCAACATGCTGAAGAATGAAACTGGACCGCTTTCTTACACCGTACACAAAAATAAATTCAAAATAGATGAAAGACTTAAACGTGAGGCATGAAACCATTAAAATCCTAGAGGAGAACATAGGCAGTAACCTCTTTGACATCATCCGCAACAACTTCTTATTAGATATGTAACCTGAGGCAAGGGAAACAAAAGCAAAAATAAACTATTGGTACTTCATCAAAATAAAAGTCTTCTGTACAGTGAAGGAAACCACCAATAAAACTAAAAGGAAGCCTATGGAATGGGAGAATATATTTGCAAATGACACATCAGATAAAGGGTTAGTATTCAAAATATATAAAGAACTTATAAAACACAACACCCAAAAAACAAATAATCCAGTTCAAAAAACAATCCAGTTTAAAAACAACAACAACAAAGAATCCAGTTAAGAAGACACAGATAGATATTTTTCCAAAAAGACATACAGATGGCCAACAGACACATGAAAAGATGCTCAACATCACTCGTGATCAGAGAAATACCAATCAAAACTATCATGAGATATCACCTCACCCCAATCAGAATGCCTAAAATTAACAACAGGAAACAACCAATGTTGGTGAGGGTGTGGAGAAAGAAGAACCCTCTTACATTGTTGGTGGGAATGCAAACTGGCACAGCCACTCTGGAAAACAGTATGGAGGTTCCTCAAGAAGTTGAAAACAGAGCTACCCTACTACCCAGCAATTGCACCATTAAGTATATACCGAAAGGATACAAAGTACTAGTTCAAAGGGATACACGCAACTCAATGTTTATAGAAGCATTATCTGCAATAGCCAAATTATGGAAAGAGCCCAAATGTCCATCAACTGATGAATGGATATAGAAGGTGTCATATACACACACGTGCACACATGCGCACACACACACAGACACGCAGACACACAGAAACAGACATACTATGCGATGGAATATTACTCAGCCATCAAAAGAATCTTGCCATTCACCACAACATGGATGGAGCTGGAGAGGATCATACTAAGCGAGTAAGTCGGTAAGAAAAAGACAAATACCATATGATCTCAGTCGTATGTGGAATTTAAGAAACAAACGAACAGGGGGCGAAAAGAGAGGAAAATCAAGAAACAAACTCTTGACTATAGGAACAAATTGATGGTTACCAGAGGGTAGGTGGGGGAGGTTTGTTTAACGGTGATGCGGATTAAGGAGGGCATTTGTGATGAGCATCCTGTTGTATGGAAGTGTTGAATTACTAAATTATACACCTGAACCTAATATTACACTGTATGTTAACTAACTGGAATTTAAATTAAAAAAAAAGAAAGAAAAAATGAGGCTTAGAGAAGGTAAATGGTTTGCATAAGATTATATGTATAACATATGATGGAGCAAGATTTGAACCCAGGAAATGTAATGCCTGGGCTCTTCTATGCTACTACTCTCCAGGTTCATGTTCACTCACAGGAGCATTTCTTTTCTTTTCTTTTCTTTTTTTTTTTAATTAATTAACATGATATATTATTGGTTTCAGAGGTACAGGCCTGTGATTCATCAGTCTTATATAATACCCAATGCTCATTACACCACATGCCCTCCTTAATGCCCATCACCCAGTTACCCCATCCCTTCACCCTCCTCCCCTCCAGCGATCCTTAGTTTGTTTCCTATGATTAACAGTCTCTCATGGTTTTTCTCCCTCTATGATTTCATCTTATTTTATTTTTCCTCTCTTTCCCTATGATCCTCTGTTTTATTTCTTAAATTCCACATATCAATGAGATCACATGATAATTGTCTTTGTCTGATTGGCTTATTTCACTTAGCACAATACCCTCTTGTTCAATCCACGGCAAGGTTTCCATTTTTGATGGCTGCATAATATTCCTGTGTGTGTGTGTGTGTGTGTGTGTGTGTGTGTGTGTGTACCACAACTTCTTTATCCATTCTTCTGTTGATGGATCTGGGCTCTTTCCATAGTTTGGCTATTGTGGACACTGCTGCTATGAACATTGGGGTGCAGGTGCCTCTTCTTTTCACTACATCTGTATCTTTGTAAATACCCAGTAGTGAAGTTGCTGAGTCATAGGGAAGCTCTATTTTTAACTTTTTGAGGAATCTCCATACTGTTTTCCAAAACGGCTGTACCAGCTTGCATTCCCACCAACAGTATAGGAGGGTTCCCCTTTCTTCACATCCTCGTCAACATCTTTTGCTTCCTGACTGGTTAATTTTAGCCATTCTGACTGGTGTGAAGTGGTATCTCATTGTGGTTTTGATTTGCATTTCCCTGAACCCGAGTGGTGTTGAGTATTTTTTCATGTGTCTATTAGCTATTTGGAGATCTTCTTTGCAGAAATGTCTGTTCATGCCTTCTGCCCATTTCTTGATTGGATTATTTGTTCCTTGGGTGTTGAGTTTGATAAGTTCATTATAGATTTTGGATATTAGCCATAGGAGCATTTCTGACCTTGGACATTTGGTCCCATATTCCTGGTAAATTGGCTTCTGTTGAGTTCCTGTGGTTTACTAGCTCAAAGGGCTAAGTAGACCCCTTTCTCTTTCTAGTCTTTTTTTTTTTAAATATTTATATTAATTTATTACAAAATAAACAAGATACTAAAAACAATAGACTATTCAAAATTTTATGAGGATACAAAATACTATATATATTTTTTTATTTTTATTTTTTATTTATTTTCAGCGTAACAGTATTCATTGTTTTTTCACCACACCCAGTGCTCCATGCAATCTGTGCCCTCCCTAATACCCACCACCTGGTTCCCCCACCCTCCCACCCCGCCCCTTCAAAACCCTCAGGTTGTTTTTCAGAGTCCATAGTCTCTCATGGTTCACCTCCCCTTCCAATTTCCCTCAACTCCCTTCTCCTCTCCATCTCCCCTTGTCCTCTCTATTATTTGTTATGCTCCACCAATAAGTGAAACCATATGATACTTGACTTTCTCTGTTTGACTTATTTCACTCAGCATAATCTCTTCCAGTTCTGTCCATGTTGCTACAAAAGTTGGGTATTCGTCCTTTCTGATGGAGGCATAATACTCCATAGTGTATATGGACCACATCTTCCTTATCCATTCATCCGTTGAAGGGCATCTTGGTTCTTTCCACAGTTTGGCGACCGTGGCCATTGCTGCTATAAACATTGGGGTACAGATGGCCCTTCTTTTCACTACATCTGTATCTTTGGGGTAAATACCCAGCAGTGCAATTGCAGGGTCATAGGGAAGATCTATTTTTAATTTCCTGAGGAATCTCCACACTGTTCTCCAAAGTGGCTGCACCAGTTTGCATTCCCACCAACAGTGTAAGAGGGTTCCCCTTTCTCCACATCCTCTCCAACACACGTTGTTTCCTGTCTTGCTAATTTTGGCCATTCTAACTGGTGTAAGGTGGTATCTCAATGTGGTTTTGATTTGAATCTCCCTGATGGCTAGTGATGATGAACATTTTTTCATGTGTCTGGTAGCCATATGTATGTCTTCATTGGAGAAGTGTCTGTTCATATCTTCTGCCCATTTTTTAATATGATTATCTGTTTTGTGTGTGTTGAGTTTGAGGAGTTCTTTATAGATCCTGGATATCAACCTTTTATCTGTACTGTCATTTGCAAATATCTTCTCCCATTCCGTGGGTTGCCTCTTTGTTTTGATGACTGTTTCTTTTGCTGTGCAGAAGCTTTTTATCTTGATGAAGTCCCAGAAGTTCATCTTTGCCTTTGTTTCCTTCGCCTTTGGAGACATATCTTGAAAGAAGTTGCTATGGCTGATATCAAAGAGGTTACTCCCTATGTTCTCCTCGAGGATTCTGATGGATTCCTGTCTCACTCCCTATGTTCTCCTCGAGGATTCTGATGGATTCCTGTCTCACGTTGAGGTCTTTTATGCCCACTCTCACCACTCTTGTTCAACATAGTATTAGAAGTCCTAGCAACAGCAATCAGACAACAAAGAGAAATAAAAGGTATCCAAATTGGCAAGGAAGAAGTCAAACTCTCTCTCTTCGCAGATGACATGATTCTTTATATGGAAAACCCGAAAGACTCCACCTCCAAACTACTAGAACTCATACAGCAATTCAGTAATGTAGCAGGATACAAAGTCAATGTCCAGAAATCAGTGGCTTTCTTATACACTAACAATGAAAATACAGAAAGGCAAATTAGAGAATCGATTCCATTTACTATAGCACCAAAAACCATAAGATACCTCGGAATAAACCTAACCAAAGAGGTTAAAGATCTGTACTCGAGGAACTACAGAACACTCCTAAAAGAAATTGAAGAAGACACAAAAAGATGGAAGACCATTCCATGCTCTTGGATGGGAAGAATAAACATCGTTAAAATGTCTATACTGCCCAGAGCAATCTATACTTTTAATGCCATTCCAATCAAAATTCCACCAGTATTTTTCAAAGAGCTGGAGCAAATAATACTAAAATTTGTATGGAATCAGAAGAGACCCCGAATTGCTAAGGAAATGTTGAAAAACAAAAATAAAACTGGTGGCATCACGTTACCTGATTTCAAGCTTTACTACAAAGCTGTGATCACCAAGACAGCATGGTACTGGCATAAAAACAGACACATGGACCAGTGGAACAGAGTAGAGAGCCCAGATATGGACCCTCAACTCTATGGTCAAATAATCTTTGACAAAACAGGAAAAAATATCCAGTGGAAAAAAGACAGTCTCTTCAATAAATGGTGCTGGGAAAACTGGACAGCTATATGTAGAAGAATGAAACTTGACCATTCTCTTACACCGTACACAAAGATAAACTCGAAATGGATAAAAGATCTCTTTCTAGTCTTAATCGCCAGTCTCTTGGGGTTCAGCCACTTTGTCACAAATTGCAGGATTTTCTCCTTTTTAAGGCGGACCATGAGGACACTGTGCTAAGTGGAACAAGCTGGTCGCAGAATGACAGATACTGAGTGACTGAACTTACATGTGGTACCTAAAATAGACTCACAGAGGCAAAGACTAGAATGGTGGTTGCCAGGCTCTGGGAAAGGAAGGAATGGGGAGTTGCTGTACAATGGGTATAAACTTTCTGTTATGCAAGGTAAGTTCTAGAGATCTGCTGCACAGCGTTGAGCCTATAGGTAGACCTACTGTATTATACATTTAAAAATCTGTTAGAGAGTAGATATCATGTTAAGTGTTCTTACCACAATAAAAACCTAAAAAAAATTTAAAAATCCCAATTTAGGATTTTAAAAACAAAAGTCTCTAGTTCTGGGTCCTTTCCTATAGGAGTTCTATAGGATTCCTTCTTATATTTTTCAGTCCTCATACCCAAGGACTACAGGATATACTTGATTCTAGTCCTGAGGCTAGGACCCGGAAGCTTCCTTGGTACAATTACCATACTCTGGATACCATGTACCTTTATTTTCTTTTATTATTTTTTAATTGTTCTGTTTGAAAGAGTATATAACATAGCAAATACAATGAAAAAGGAAATACATTTTGAAGAAGAAAATGAAGTTACTTAAATCCCAACTTCTACACAATAACTAGCATTGCATATATATCCT
The DNA here is from genome assembly GCF_963455335.1 of Martes martes. Taxonomy (NCBI): domain Eukaryota; kingdom Metazoa; phylum Chordata; class Mammalia; order Carnivora; family Mustelidae; genus Martes; species Martes martes. Next base: position 10,957,994 of record NC_137898.1, read on the forward strand.
TTGCATCCTTGGATTTTTCTCCTTCTTTTTATGTGTTTACACACATTCAGTGTTCTGCATAAACAGAATCATTCTATCCAAGCCATTTAGAAATCTTTCTGCACTCAATATTATTCTGTGGACATCTCTGACACTAATGAATGTAGGTGATAAAAATCCTAAATTTAAGAGCCAAGTGGTACATTCTGACACATGATACAATGTGGATAAACCTTGAAGACAGTATGTAAAGTGAAATAGCCAGTCACAAAAGGACAAATATTGTATGATGGCACTTCTGGGAGGCAGCTAGAGTATTCAAGCTCATCAGGACAGAAAGTAGAACAACGGCTACCATGGCTGGGAGGAGAGGGAAATGTGGGTGGTTAGTGCTTAATGGGCACCGAGTTTCATTCTGGGAAGATGAAAAGTTCTGGAGTTCATTTGTGGGGATGGTTGCATGAAAATAAAGATATACTAAATACCACTGAACGATACACTTAAAAATGGTTAAAATGCTAAATCTTGTGTTATATATATTTTACCACAATAAAAAAGACTGTATCCAAATGAATGATGTTTCAAAATTCATTTAACCAGTGAAGGTTATTTAGATTGTTTTCATCTCTCTCTCCCCCCACCCCTCCTTTTCTCTCTCTCCTTCCCATTATGAATAATGCTATAGTGAACATCTTTGCACTTCTGTGGTACCTCATCTATTCAACTAACTCCTCAGAGTAACATTTAGAAGTGGATTTGCGGAGTTTAAGGCTATGATACATGTATTGCTACTTTTTAGGGGGAATTCTATAGAGCCAACATTCTTTGTGGTTTCATAGGAGTCTCCAGACTGATGCCATCATCCCCAGTCTCCAAAGTCTGAGAGGGATGCTTGGTCCCTCCACATTCATCAAGTGGAGGCAAACTTGGGGTGGCCCACAACTTTTCCAAACAGTTCTAAAACCCCCACTTTGGAGACAAATCATAGCTTAGAAGACAACTGCTCTGCATTCAGCAACTTTCTCTATGACAGGAATAGAACGGAACCTTGGGGTCCTAATGCGGGATCCAGTCTAATCGCACAGTATTTTCTGAGAGCATATTCTGTGTAAAAATGAGTGACATGCCAAGAAATGCAGAGACTTGTAGAAAATCATCACCTCAATTCTTGGAGTGAACCGAAAGATTGTTTCATCCAATTCTTTTGTTTGGAAAGTAGGTAAACTTAATCACCAGAGCAGGGAATTAACTCACCAGTCATGCAGAGACTCAGAAGAAAGAATAAGAATCTGATTCCTGGCTGGTTATGCCAAGGATAGTCATCTCCCCCCAAAATTCAGGATTCAAACCAAGGTGCCCACCTGTTCTTATAGTCCAGTCCTGCAAGTGGTGGTTGGTGGGCCACCTCTCTGCTGGGGAGCTCTCAGCCAGAACTTCCTACTCAGTGTTCCTGCCAGAATGATCTTGCTCCTCTGTTCTCCAGCCTCTGAGACTTCCTGCCCCTTTCTCAGAACAGTAGCTATGATTACACAAGATATGAGCTTCGGTGTACTTACAGTCAATGCATGAAAAGTACCTCTGCTTTCTTTTTCTAAATTTCAAGGACTGGAAACTAACACAAAATACAAGTAACATGTAAGAATAAATAACTTGTGAAGACTAGTGACTTGCATGATCCCAGTTAGAATTCATTTCCCCCATCCCTGTAGGTAAGCCAACTAGTTTATCTGAACCTGAGTTTTTGGTCTACTGAGCAGGGATGGATAATAATGATTCCACTGTTGGCTGTCGGGAGGACTAAAGAGAAAAGATGCAAAGAGCTTACAAAAAGTAGGTACTCAGTAACTAGTGGTAACAATGATATTCATTTTGGATTTGGGAGAATTTATTTATTTTCCCATTTCCCAGGCTCTTGGCAAATTGAAAGCAACCTTTGGGGACTTGCTGCCCAACTGTCACTTCTTTGGGTGCTTTTTTTCTTCTCTGCCTCTGGTTTCATATCTTCCTAATAACTTCATGCTCAGGCAAGTCCAGGCACATCTTGGGAAGGATACAGTGGATGGGGGTCAGAAGCACAGCCATCTAGACTGCATACACGCTCACATGCTGGGAAGTAGGGGTATTGAGGGGACATTTTTGCCACCTTAACATTCCTTTTAAGACTGCTTGGAGAACAACCTCTGCTCAGAAGGACAGAGATTAAGATGGCTCTGGGAAGTGTGACCTGCACACCAAGAGCTGGCAGCATGATGTGTTCCATACTTCCTCAGTTTCCTGAAGGTGGCAAATCTGTCCCCTGAGAGAGGAACAAAACTAAGCCAGGGGTATTTAAGGAACTCATAAAATCTTGGAGAGAATTTTAGTCCAGTCCTTTCATCTCCAAGGGAGGTAATACTACTGGAGGAGCCTACCACAGATGACTCATCATGTCAGTGGAAGAAGTAGGACTGGAATCCAAGTCTCTTGGCTTCTGGGTCAGGTGTGCATTGGGACAACAGTCTGTCACTTTGTCATCATCTCCATCCTCATGGCATCATCATCATTGAGGAAAACCCTCATGGTCCAGAGCTTCCTCTGGGTCTGTGACCTGCTTTGAACAAATTGTCAAAGAAAGACATAGGTCATTGGGCTTCTCTCACACCTCTTCTGAGTCTGAGAAGGAATTTGTGGGGAAATCAGTTAAATAACCAGTTTTCTCATATATAAAATGATAATAAAGAGGTTTTTAGAATTTCTGTGAGGAGTTGGTCGTATATCAAGTCACTTATATAAATCTATAATGTGCCCAGCATAAAGTCTCACATATATTAGAATTCATAAAAATCTGTGTTCTTTGCCCGACATCTTCTCCCAGACCCTTTATAGAAAAGTATATTTCATGTCTTGATTAATCTCTGGGATCTATGTGTAGTTTTTCTACACATACTCTAAATCCATGCTCCTGTGTATTGATTGGGTATCCTCAGTCCTTTCCAGAGTCCTAGCACTCCAGATGGCAAATGACTCATGGTGCTAAGCTTGCTTCAAGGGTGAAGTCCAAGAATTTCCCAATTTCCCACCCTCTCTGGTCTAGGCTGACCCTGAAGTTAGTAAGTATGGAAGTGCATCTCAGATCTATGATCTAGAACAGAGATGACTGAGATTTCTTTTCTCCAGAAACAAGGGATACAGACTATCCAGCAGAGGTTCCCCAGAGCACGGTTCATTGTCCTCGTTGACATTTGAGCTCCTCCTTCCCATCTTCCTGCTCAGCTATCCTTAACTAACATAGGCTTTCATCCTCATGGGAGCTGTATGGTGGTAGTAATTTGGGTGCTCCACTATTGGGAGGCAGAAGAAAGATAACAAAGAGGAAGGTAGAAATTGACACGTTCCCATGAATCTCCCACAAAATTCTTCTCAAGTCTCATTGGCCAGAAACATATCATATTGCCATTTCCATCCATAAGCTAGAAAATACCAGTTTTTTAGTTGTGCACTACACCATTCCTGAATAAAGTCACCATGATTTTATAAGAAAGATAAGGAGACCCTACAGTGAAGAAGCAAATTATCTTGCTACAATTAGTGTTGAATTTGCAAGGTAATTTCTGTTGAGGTGTGTGTATTCATCTTGGTTAGCTGGATTATTTACATAGTTCACATAAGCTGGTTATGAACTCACTTGAAGATATAGCTGAAAATATTTAAAAAACTATGAAATGGCACATTTAGGACTTGGGAAGATTTCTTCCTATTTTCTTAAACTAGGTACTGGCAGTGTAAGGATATGAAACTATTTTACCACCATTCTGCTGATATTAAAATACATTTAGAAGAATTTTCTATTTCATTTTTAAACATACACACACACACCCCTTTATTATATCGAATTTTAATCACACTTCAAAGACTAAAATTTCTTCATTAGTTTTTTTCCCATAATTTTGGCTATCAAATAATTTTGAGTGTGGAAGGTGAATATTTCTAGGAAATAAATCAAAACTGAGTATTGTGTCTCATAATAGCTGATTCAACCCACTGCAGCTGATAAATGATTATAAATGTTGAACAGCAGGACTTGTTCTAAACAACTAATTTTCCCTATCCAGAGTGCTAGGTTTCAGTCTTCAGTTTACATAACCACCATGAAATGTCCTTCTTACCGGTTGGAAAAATCCTTACTTTCCCCACTCAGTGATTTCTTAATGAATTCACTTTCTGTGGTGCTTCCTTACCAGGCACATATATAAATACATAAACGTTGCTTTCCTCCCTCCCTCCTTCTCCCCCCCTTCCTTCCTCCCTCCTTCCCTCCTCCACTCTTTCTTTCTTTCTTTCTTTCTTTCTTCTTTCTTTCTTTCTTTTTTTCTTTCTTTCTCTCTTTCATGGTTGGTAGCTCTGATGATGTTTATTTTGCTCTTTGACACATGTCAAATCTTTTTTTTTTTTTCAGGATTGCATTTATTTGTCAGAAAGAGAGAGAGAGAAAGAGAGCACAAACAGGGGGAATGATAGAGGCAGAGGGAAAAGCAGACTCCTCTCTGAGTAAGGAACCCAATCCTGGGATCATGACCTGAGCCAAAGGCAAAAGCTTAACTGACTGAGCCACTCAGGCCTCCCAACACATGTCAAATCTTATCAGATAAAATCTTATGAACCTTCTGTGATTTGAGATTCTTAATATTGGTTAAATTTTGAAAGAACTACCTTATTGATATGGAATGTTGCCTTCACTTTAAGTAAGTGGTACTCAGACAAAATCCCCTCACTGTTTAACCTATTATAATCATACTAACTTTTGCCATTAAATAGTCAACTAGATTTATTGCTACAGATATTTCCTATTTACTTAATATGCAATGATTGTCATATAAAATTACATTTATTTATGGTTATTTTTATTTTAACAAATAATACTGCACAAAAATATACAGTGATGACATTTACTTTTTTTAATGTGTTTATTTAAGTAGAAAAAGTGAGTTAGTTAAAATTGCTAAATTACAACTGGTTTACAGTTATGGTTCTTTAATTAGAATTTGGGGATAGGGCACATTTTCTAAGATGGAAACTTAAGAAATCCCAGTTCTTCTCTGAGGAGCATACCATGGTGTTAAATAATTTCTCAATTTCTCAAGCCTGAGTGTATGCAACATGGAGAGCACAAAAGTAATATGTCACTGGAGCACCTGGGTGACTCAGTTGGTTAAGTGTCTGCCTGCGGCTCAGGTCGTGATCCCAGCGTGCTGGGACTAAGCCCCACATCCAGCTCCCTACTCAGTGGGGAGCCTCCTTCTCCCTTTTCCTCTGCAGCTCCCCCTGCTTGTGCTCTTTCTCTCTTGAATAAATTAAGAAAATCTAAAAAATTAATAATAATAACATAGCACTTTTTGGGTTTTCAAAATCTTTGTAACTTGTATTTGGATCATTAGGACTTACAGAATTCAAAGAAAACAACCTCATTCTTTCCCCACAACTGTCTTATCCAGACATTCTCAGTAGGACTACATGTCCACAGCTTTTTATTTAAAATCTTAGGTAAGTTGCTTAAGGGAGTAGAGAATTCTAGCCACTTGAATATTTAAAATGTACTCTTTTTTTTTTTTTACATAAGAATCAAATTTCAGCTGTCATTTACTGTGAAAGCTTCTCTCTCAGTTCCGGTCTGCTCTAGACAGGACATCTATTGTGGGGAGGAGGAAAGAGTACTCTCTTTTTCTCTCTAACAGCCCTCCCCAGCTTGCTGATAGGGATTTCTGCTCCTTGCAATCAGGAGCAGGAGTGAGGAATGCTGAGGGACAGAGAACATCAACTGGTACTTTCCCACCATGATGTCAGGCTGCTAGGGGCTGAGTGCACCAGAGCTCCATCACTGAGATTCCTTGGCTTGGCCCTCCCAGCACTCTAATGCACTTCCTTAGCCAGTGGTTCATGATTCCGCCTACGTCCCACCCCTGGGTGTCCATCAAAAATCTCCAACCTCTTTCTCTTCAAGGTCTCCTTGCTTCTCTTGGTATCCTTTTGGAGCAAGTCTAAGACCACTCAGGTGGAGTTAACTTTCACATGGCTGACTTATGGAAGGACAGGCCATCCTAATACAACCTGCTTCTCCTGCTAGCTGTGGCAGACTGACTCTAGGGTGCTCTAATGCTTCCTGCGTCCTGGTGTTCATGCCCTTTGTGATTGCTTCCCCTTGAGTAGAGGTGAGACCTATGACTTGCTTTGAATAAATAGAACACAGCAAGGTGACAGAATGCTTGCATGATCACATTGCAAGAGATTGTAGCATGTCTTAACGGTGCCTCTTTCTCTTTCTTGCTGGCTTTGAGGAAGCAGACAGCCATGTTGTGAAGCTCCACGTGGCCAGGGACTGTGAGCAGCCATTAGGAACTTAGAGTAGACTCTAACCAACAATCTACAAAGACTTCCAGGCAACACCCTGCCAAAAAAAAAAAAAAAAGGGGGAAAGAAAGAAAGAAAAATAAAGGGTGGGGGGCCCTTTGTTCTACAGCTGCAAGAAATTGGATTCTGTCACCAACTCTGGAAGCTTGAAAGTGGATCCTTCCCCAGACGAGCCTCAGTTGAGACCAAAGCCCTGCCAACACCTTGACTACAACCTTGTGAGACCCTGAAGTGAAGAGCCCAGTTAAGCCATGCCTAGTCCTGACCTGTAGAAACGATGAGATAATAAAGGTGTGTTGTATTAAACCTGTAAGGTTGTGGCTTTTTGGAGTGCAGTGACAGGTAATAGTGCAGCCACCAGAGTTGAAAGCTCAAACCTTAGCCTCTTTTGGTTCCTCGGAGTGTGTTAGATTCAAGTCTACCGTCTTCCCCAAATTGTGAGTCTCCCCATTAAGTTCTTCCCATTGCAGCTCCCATTGCAGCATGTTTCTGAGCCTAGAGGTGAGAAGAAGTCCTCCTTCCTTCCCCTACAGTGGGAAGAGGGGAAAAAACCCATAGAACCTCAACAAGTTTCTTCCAATGAAATTTTCAGTAAAGTTTTCAAGTGCTATCCTGTGGCTAATGAAATTCTCTGAGTTCCAACTCAGTATTTAAGTTTCTTTTTTTTTTTTTTTAAGATTTTATTTATTTGACAGACAGAGATCACAAGTAGGCAGAGAGAGAGGAGGAAGCAGGCTCCCTGCTAAGCAGAGAGCCCGATGCGGTGCTCGATCCCAGTATCCTGGGATCATGACCTGAGCTGAAGGCAGAGGCATTAACCCACTGAGCCACCCAGGAACCCCAGTATTTAAGTTTCTTTTATAGGCTGGTTGAGAAAACCATTTTTGGCTATTTCTTTTGCAATTTCTGTTTGGGTGAATGTCATTTCAACTCCACTGGCAAATCACAAAGGGGTGGGGGTGGTGATGGGCATAGTCACTCCCAGGGCAGGCAGTAAAACTGCCTTCTGCCTTATATCATCCATGTGCAAGCATTCTAAACAATATTGATAATAAAATACTCTCTGGGAAAAAAAAAATCTTTCATTGATCAAAATTCTAATATAAAAGTGGCTTATCCCTGGGGCAGATCCCTCCCATGGTACTGTCATCTGTTGTCTTTGGGCCTTGGATGAGACGGAGTACAGTCCCCTATGTGAGTCCCCTTAACGTCCAGAGGGACAGTTTTGCCTCTAGTCTTTACAGTGTCTTCTGCCCTTCTCCTGGACACTTGGCTGCCATCTGCTGGTGTTACGGGATCACAGGGTTCTTGTCTCACAGAGTGAAAGAATGAATGTTGCGGGCAAAGGAGATAGAGTTTTATGAAGCAAGGATACAGAAAGAGCTCTCTCCAGTGAGAGGGGTCCCAAATGGATTGCCACTGAGGGCTTTTGGTGGCCATCTTTTACTGAGAACTGCTGGGAAGCTTGTGGCCTTGAGATTCCTGTGCCCTCTTGGTTTGAGCATGGACTATTGATAACACCCTTAATGACTTAATTCTTTGAGGTTTGGTCACTTTCTATGATGATACTGTAGCCACCAAGGAAAAATATTCCCTAACATCCAGGGCCAGGAGGTCTGTTTCCTTATCTTTTGTTAACTAACTGCCTTAGTGCTTCTGCCTGCCAGGAATAGTTTTAGAGTAGGACCCCCTCACTCCCCACTGTCTGTACCTTAACCCTTTCCCTATACACCGGGAAGCTGTAAAAAGCACATAAATCCATGATGGTTGCAAAAGTGAAGAGCTTCGCAGTTTTGTGTTCCACCTGCACACTCACAAGTGGTGGCCCTGGGCACGTGTGCAGGTGCACCTGTGTACACGTGACTTCAGAAAGCAGATGGAACATTTGGCCCTATCTAATATGTAAAGAATTTGATGCAAATTTTCCACCACACATTGCTTTTCTTTTTTGTCTGGGCCAAGAGGAATGGTACTGGAAAGTCACTTGGGTGGGTCTCGGGATAAGCGTGTGGCGGGAAGTGGGGACAGCAGAAGTCGGACTCTCTGGAGACAGACTGTGCATGGGTGGACTAGCTTTATTGTCTAAGAAGCCAAAGCCAGGAAAGAAAGGAAGAGAAGGAAACCCATGAATACTGAGGAAGGGATGGTGTCAGGCACTGTTCTAAGTATTGGATCATTATTTCTCGCCCTGTGAGTCCACAAGGCTAGTATCCTGTGTTCCACTCTCCTGTTGCCTAGAGAGAGGAGGACACTGAGGAGTGAAGGTACTCACTCAAGGTCATTTTTTTGTTTGTTTGAGGAAGTAAGTAGAGAGGCTTCTAGAGGGAAGGTTCTCAGGCACCTGATCTGTAGGGTTAGATGTACACTCTGTGTCCTCTCTGAGCCCACCCCGACCCTGAATGAGCTCTGGAGGCAGACCCTTAGCAAAGGGACTCACAGCAGTGCCTGGGTCAGTGGCCCTCAGCTCCAGGAGAGGACTCACCCCACTGGCAGCCTCTATGCTGAGGCTCCCACAGAAACAAATGCAGATGGGCAGTTTCTGTTTTCTGCCAGGGCATGAGGAAGGGGGTTTCCTTTGCTTCTGCCTTTGAAAATAAAAATGAATCTTTCAAGGCAGCTGCAACTCTGCCATTAGCGCTCACCCTGGTGGTCACCATAGAATGTCACCTCCTAGTCACTGGTTGAGTCTGAGACAAGGGTCTTGGCCTCCTGCGTTTGCAAAAACATTCCTGGTGCCTCACCTGGGGTGAGGAGGGAAAGGAAAGCATGGTTGTGTGTAACTGCTGGGAAATGGAAACTTGGTATATTTTCCTGAGACTTGTCTTTAAACTACTTTCAGTTTTTTGAGAAGAATTCCATTGCTTGATTAATATTCTCAGGCCTTTGGATTCCGACTGAGTTACATCACCTGCTTTCCCGGTTGGATTCTCCCGCTTGCAGGCAGGACTGCGGGACTTCCCTGCCTCTGTAACCACGTGAGCCAACTGCTGCGATACATCTGTTCTCTCCCTCTCCTCCCCTACCTGCTTCCCCTCCACCTGCCCCTCCTCCTCCCCCTCTCCCTGCCCTCCCCCTTCCTCTCCTCCTCTTCTACCCCCTCCAACTGGGTCTGTTTCTCTAGAGAAATCTAACTGTTAAAGTACCACAGTGTCTCAAAGCCCACCCTCTGAAAGAGAAAGCAGCCCCCCCCCCCCCGTGCAGACAGCATTAAAAGGTGCCTAAATTCGATTTTAAGTTATTTTAAATTCATCCATCATCTGGAGTTGACTGGCATCCTGGAGGATGGAAGCCGAGGCTGCTTTTCCCCCACCCACCTCCGTCCTTCGGACACTTCCGAGCTACCACTGTGGCGCGGGGAAACAGTGTCGTGGGTCTAGGTTCACTGCGGGGCTCTAGAAACAGAGCTTCTCGCGGGATAACTGCTCAGAAGGTTGGTTCCGCACTCGTTTTCTAAATTTTGTGAATGTGGACCTGAGGAACGTTGGCATGCTGCTAAAAGATCTCCACAGAGAAGCTAAGGGAAGCATCTCTGGGTGAGTTAGACCAGAAAATGCGGCAGCATGAAAATGGGGCCTCCTACACTCCCCTCAAGTCCATTCCCCACTGTGGGCTTCCCGCCAGCCGGTGATCGCGCCTGGAGGTGGCTGTGGTTTTGAGGAACTGACTCCACCCCCTCTCCTGCGCGCTCCGGTTCCAGGCTGTCAGTCAGCGCCTTTGGTCCCTCCCACCGCAGTGATTGGTTCAGCAAGGACATGGGACCCAGCGCGGCCCAATCATGGGATGACTCTCAGCAGTCGGGTTTGAAGCTCAGGCCAAAGCAAATGTTTAAAAAGAACCCTTGGTATAAAATCCGAACGTCTAAGGTGCAATCAGTCAGGAGTACAGAATATCACTTTTTGCTTCCTTCAGTGTTTCGTGTGTGGCACGAGGAAAACGGGCTGCGAGGTCCTCCTGTAGCCAGTGAAACAAAGACCGCACGGAGGGGCAGAGACACAGCCCTCTGCAAAAGCCAAAACCCTCTCTGAATTTCTCTTAGTGCCAATGGGTACTCATGCAGGTCTTTCATAAAAGCGAAGTGGTGTAATGCAAACTTTTGAAACATGGGAGACAGCTGTATTCCATTGGATCTGGAATATTTTAATCTAATTACTCTGCCTCATACGTGTGTATGAAGCTTTTTTTTTTTTAATAACTAATGTAGTTTCTCTCTTTTGCTTTTAGGAACACAAAATTGATTTGTTTACTGTCACAAAAACCACCATCTCTCTAATTCAGATTGTAATTCAGGTTGATAAATTACCTAAATCCTTTACTCTGGGCCCTAGAAGTGAAGGATAGAAAATAAGGAGAGGAAACCAAGCTGTTCTTGAGGAAAGACGTGGGAAAAGGAGCTGGAAAGAAACAGTCAAGGTTTTCCTCTCCAGTACAACCAAGGAAAAAACGGGCTTCCCTCCCACCAGGAAATATTTTGGCTTCCCCTATGGGGACTTCAGGTGGTAAGTTTTTCTAGGCTGTAGAAAATTGATATTAAGCTGAGGAATCCATTACAGGCTGTGACATATAATTATTATTTATTAATTTACACTTGATTGTGCAAAAGAAATATGTTAAGAGGATGTCTAGTACTGATACCAAGCAGGTACACTGCCTGCGATTGCTACCTTGTCTTTCTTTGCTCTTGCTCCGAATTCAGATCATCTTCCCTGCCACTTCATTACTGTCTGAATGTGATGGCATTCTGTTCCATGAGTGAAGACGTGCCTGAAAACAGGTTTGTGGAAGCTCGTCTTCCCTGCTTCACGCAGGTGGTCACACCGTTGTCCATCCATTCAACATTCATCCAGCAAATATTAAATGTGGGAGTCCCTGGTGCCAGCGGCAGTCTGTGTGAGCAGAATCATACATGTTTGCGCTCCTGTGCTACCACCACCCTGGGTTACTGTTCTACGTGAGCCGCCGTTCACAATTAATCATCGTATTCAGCCAGTATCTGTGAGGTGCCAGCCGCTCGCCGGCTGCGCTGCAGACTAGCGGTGAATGATGAATGATACGTGATGAGTAAGATACTGTCCTTGCCCTTAAGCATTGTACAGAGAGCATTGTGGGAGCACACCGGTGAGAGGAAGGGGAAGAACAGGCTCTTCCAGGTGACATGTAGATGGCAATTTCAAAGAAGAGCAGGTGCTTGTGGCCGTATGGTTTCTAGGTGGGCAGACCATTGTAGGCAAAGGTCAGGATGCTGAAAAAAGAAGCAATGTTGTGATTCTGTCACAGAGTGAGCGGTGAGAGACCCAGCTGGGAGGGGTGCAAGGTCTTGGATGCCCAGAGCATTGAATGCCTCCTGGAGGCACCGAGATTGGCCCCAGGGGCGATAAGCAGCCATAGGATTTAAGCAGTGGGGTGATAAAGTCACATTTGTATTTCCAGAGGTCCCTAGTACAGTAGTGTTTGCATGGGTAAGGAGAGGCAAAGATAGGTCACAAAATGCAACATAGAAGGTCAAAGGATGCCATGTTAATATTAGGCAACAAAAAGTCCTTATGACCAAGTCATATAATATACAAATAATAAAAAATAATTTAAAGATTTTCCTAGAGATAGGAGAAACGAACAAAAACACAATAGTCATGAGAGTTTTTATCCTGCAAGTTTTGAGAAATACAAGCAAAAACCATTATTTGAGTCATAAAATGCTTGAATAAACCGATATAAAAGAAACATGCCTTTAAGCTTATTTGGTACGTTGATGAAAATTCACCATAAATTCATCCCAAAGAAAACCTCATTAAATTAAAAAAAAAAACAAACAGATCATCACACTCACTAATCATGTTGCAATAAAAGGGAAGATATATAACACAAACATTTGTTACCACTATAAAAAGATTCAAGCCTAATGAAAATTTATAGCTTCTCAAACCTTCAATAACCGGATTTAAAGTATGAAGTGAATATATTTTGTCCACGTTGCAACAAAAGTGTAAAGTAATCAGGAATTCACTGAAAGCATGAAGAATTTATATGAGGAAAGATATACATTTTTTATTACAGGACATCAAACAAGACTTGGTTACATTAACATATTTCTGGATGTCAGTTATTCCAAAATTTAATTCAAATGTAATACACTTCCGAAAAAAAGTTTCTTGTAGAACTTGACAATGATTTGAAGTTCATCTGGAATGAGTTTATCTAGCCAAAAGTATTTAAAAAAGAGAAATGCGGCAGGAAGGATAGTATTATCAGAAATTAAAGTAGAATATATGTTAAAAGATACAAATTGTGGGGCGCCTGGGTGGCTCAGTGGGTGAAGCCTCTGCCTTCAGCTCAGGTCATGGTCTCAGGGTGGTGGAATCGAGCCTCTTGTCGGGCTCTCTGCTCAGTGGGGAGGCTGCTTCCCCTTCTTCCTCTGCCTGCCTCTCTGCCTACTTGTGATCTCTCTCTCTCTGTGTCAAATAAATAAATAAAATCTTTAAAAAATATATACAAATTGTGTGCTGCTGGTGCTGAAGTGAACTGAATGGTAAGATAGAGTAGAAATCCCAGACAGGGGCACCTGGGTGGCTTAGTCGTTAAGCGTCTGCCTTTGGCTCATGCTCAGGTCATGATCCCAGGATCCTGGGTTTGAGCCTCACATCGGGCTCCCTGCTTTGCCAGGGGCCTGCTTCCCCCTCTCCCACTCCCCCAGCTTGTGTTCCCTCTCTTGCTGAGTCTCTCTCTGTCAAATAAATAAAATCTTTAAAAAAAGAAAGAAATCCCAGACAGCAGCCCTGTCTCTATATGAAAATAGCATATAAAAAGTGTTAGTAAATGTCTATTGAATGTACTCAATAAATTACTTTCAAACCATGGGAAAAAATATAGCTAGGCCTCAAGAAAACTGGTGCAGTTCTCAGAATCCAGCCCAGCTGCCAAACGAAGAAAGCCCTATAACCTGATAGAGGACCGTATCCAAGCTTAAAGTTATAGACCTTCCTGCGGCTGGTTGTTTCAGCAACGTAAGCCGGGATGCACTTTTCACTCTTTCTCCATCGAAAGGAAAAGGGATTCATAGTTTGGGGGATGAATTAGGATGGAGGATCAGGGGCACCCTCAAACACTGGCATTAGGCATGGCTGTTCCCCATTGACTACAAACACGTGTGGAAAACACCGCACCATCTTAAGATGTCCAGAAATACAAAGACACACTGCTCTGCTAGCCCCTGTAGCGCTGACTGTTGTCATCTCCCTGCCTCTCCTCATCACCCTCTGCCCCTGAATATCCCCTCATGAAACTTCCGCTGTGGGCTTAGCCTATTCCTATATCCCAGGCTGCTACACCCAGTTCTCCTGTCCTGAATTGTTTGTTTGTTTGTTTTCTTCCTACACATGGGACTTCCTAGTCCACCCAGTTCTCCTGTCCTGAATTGTTTGTTTGTTTTCTTCCTACACATGGGACTTCCTAGTCCGTTTCCTTTGGGTAGCTTTTCTCTAAGCTTAGGAAAGCACTCATCTTTATTGCCACTTGACAAGCACCTTCTTTTTTTTTTTTTAAGATTTTTATTTATTTATATGACAGAGAGAGATCACAAGCAGTCAGAGAGGCAGGCAGAGAGAGAGGAAGGGAAGCAGGCTTCCCACTGAGCAGAGAGCCCGATGCGGGGCTCGATCCCAGGACCCTGAGATCATGACCTGAGTCGAAGGCAGAGGCTTTAACCCACTGAGCCACCCAGGCGCCCCGACAAGCACCTTCTTATGCTATGCATCAGCCCTTAAACAACTCGGCAATTTAGTGATTGTTAAGTCAACTTTGCATATGTGACAGAACAGTGTATATAGGGAGTGTTTAACGCATTGGATGACACCAAGGAGGGATTCACACAAATGCATGTGTTTTCAACTACGGTTAACCTGCCCTCACACTGCCAACGAGCTGTTTCACCGCATCCTTGTGGTTCTTTTTGTGCCCTCTTCCTGTCTGTGGCCTCATCATTACCAAGTTTATTCAGTCTAGTACAGAGATTCGTGGAAGGAAGAAACTTGAGCTTGAAGCCAGAAAACCTAGGATCTTGCACCTACCAGCCGTTTTGACCAAGTTCCCTGAGGTTAGGCAGTGCCCTGAATGACCCTGGGCTGCCCCCTTGTGTGATAAACTGGGTGAATTCAGAGCCCTGCACACTCCAGTTCCTTCTTTTGTTCTAGAGCACTGCTAATGTCATGGAGACCCTCGCTGAGGAGTTGCTTAAATGACACACACACACACACACACACACACACACACACAGTTCTTACAGAGTAAAGGTGGGGAGTGGGCTCAACCTGAGAAGCCAATGTGCATCTTACAAATACAGAAATCAGAGCTAAAAGAGACTTGGAGATCTCTCTACACTGAAATAGGAGGAAACTGTGACCCCGAGAAAGAAAGTGACTTGTATTTTGAAGGTAATGGATTTACAACCAGTTTCCCCAACTCTCTCCTCAATAACTTGACTCCTTTCCTTAACGTTGAGTTGACATACTTAATGGAGCCACAAGAGGGAGACAGAGGGCAAGGAAATGTGCTCCGCACGCCCACATTAGCCCCAGGGTCTTGGGGAGGCTCCTGGAGGCTCTCTGGGAAGGCAGACCTACAGCTGTGGTACCTGTGCTAGATCTGGTTGGATCCCATTTCTATCCCATATTACCTGTGGGCTTAGTGGATAAATTAATTCATCTGAGCCTCTGTTTACTCATCTGCTAAGAGGAGACACTGTTCTATAGAAAGATGTTTGTAAGGATAATTGAGATTGCTGACAAAAAATGCAGCACAAAGTTGAATCTTGAGATGGGTGTTAATGATGCTGACAGGTAGAGCGATAATGCTCTCATTTCAAAGAGTGGTTTTTGTCCCTCCATCCCATCTCATCCCCTACACTGTGGGTAAGATGAAAGCACTCATTCGGACTTGGTCTAATTATTATGTGCTCTAGTCTCCTCTTTTCTCCATCTTCACAGTCTGGGAAGTCTGAGCACCTGCCAGATGGAGGAGGGCATGGATTAAGGTAGAGGGAGAGACCAAGATGAAAATCTCACCTGATCTCCTATTCTATATGATTTAGGTTGTGGGTGGAACACCTGAGCCCTTGTCATGTCCTGTTTTCTGTTTTGTGGAAAGGGGACCTTGCTGAAGAAGGTGAGAGTTGGGGAAGGCCCCAGGATGAGTGGCCCGGTGGCACCACCAACGTCTGGCTTCCTTTCGTCCTGGTGGAGACCACTGGCCTCTGGTGTAGATAACAGCCTGACCCAGACCTGGAGGCTCTTGCATACTAGGACTTGAGGATCTGGAACACATATCATGGAAATATGTCAAGGGCAGACATTGGAATAACTCATGATCTCTGGGGCTAGGAATGTCTTGCGGGGGGGTGGATGGAGCCAACCTGGTCATTTCCAGTGAAGCCGACAGATGAGAACAGATGCTCGATGCCGTAGAGTGGATCAGTGGAAGAGCTGAGAGGAACATTAAAAAGGTGAAATGAAACCAGTTCCATCACAGCTGGGCCATTTACCACTATTGGAGACTTTGGTTTGGTTTTGATTCTCTCACTGTGTCACACAGGACAGAGCTTCACTGGTTTGTTCTAACACTTCTCCAGCCCTGTCTCCCCCACAAGAATTTTAAATTACACCCCATCCTAGGCCAGCAATTAAATAACCACCTTGGGTCCCTGTGTACCTCTCAGCGTTCTCACTCTCTATTCAATATGGCTAATAAAGGAATTTTTTTCAGGAGGAATTGAGGTGAATACAGTTTAATCTAACATAATACATAAGTACTATTATTTTTCTGACTAATAATGTTGAACGTGGTGAGTGGAATTGAGCAATTTTCTGGAATTGGATACTACAGATCCCTAGAGCTCACCAGCAATTCTTGGGGCAGAGGAAATGGAAAGAACAAAGTTCTTCAGGCGAGGAAGAGCCTGGCGCTCCTGAGGAGGCATGTGTGTGACACGGAGGGCCGGGGGTGGGAGAGGACCAGACAATGCTGTCTGCCCTGCCTGGGAACTGGATCACAAAAGGGCTTGAGGCCACGCTGCGGACTTGAGCTTTTATTCTGAGTGAGGTGGGCTGCGTTGGGGGATCCTGAACGAAGGAGAGAAAGGATCCGACTTGTGTTTTCTCAGGGTCACTCTGCCACCATGCTGTGTTGAAAAGAGACCACAGGAGGGCAAGGGCAGAAGCGGGGAGAACCGTGAGGAGGCCATGCCCAGGACCGAGGATGGTGGTTCACATCACTGTGAGGGGGCATCACTGCTTTTCAAAACAAACCCCCAGGGGTGGGGTAGGCACTTCCCTGTCCTTCACTCCATCACGTTCAGTCTTGTTGAAGCCCCAGTTATCAGCCAGGATCTCCCCAGGGAACATAACTCACCCCACAGGATTCATTTGAAGGGACTTTAATGAAGGCCTAAGAAGGGATGGAAAGAAGCAAAGATGAGAACCGGCAGGATGCTGCACCCCTTCTAGGTCTAGAGGCATGAGAAGAAGAAAGCGTTCCTTCCTGGAGTCCAACAAGAGCAGGAGTCGGTCAAGGAGCTGCTTTGCTGGCTAGCCGTGAAGGAAGGAGTTCCAGCAGGGGCTGTGCCCATGCAGGGAGAGCATAGGGGAAGGAATACTTTGCTCTTAATCCTCCAAACAACTGCACACGGTTTGCTTTCTGATTCCAAATTTACTGGAGATTTGAGGTTTTCCTTGAGGCACAGCTGGTGAGTGGCCAGATTACATCTAGAGCTCACGTCTGCTGCCCTGGGATCTCTCCATCATGCCACAGGGACACCCCCCTCCCCCATCCTGGGAGAAACGATGAAATGAAACTTGGCTTTGGCTCACAGGCATAGTAAATGTGGAAACTCAAAGTACAGGTGGGTGAGAAGACAAAGTATCTGCTCACTCCCTTCCCTCTCCTCCAGGGAGGAGAAAGAGGTGACAGTGAGTCTACATCCAGTTTTGGATTGAGCAGCTTTCTGGGTCTGCTGGGGTCTCCATGGCTCACCCTGACATTTTAAGTAGCTTTGATACCTAGAGTCACCTTCTAAGAGGATGAAGGCTGCAGCTCACTTAGAGTGGAGGAAGGGGGCGCACGTTCATGACCCTTACCTCCAGGAGCCCCGCCAGGTTCTCAGGGTAAAGACGGGAGAATATTGCCCTGGTGCTTCTGGCCTATCTCAGGCACCATCTGTTCTTGGTGACAGGACACACTGTGACTGGGGCAGACGCTGACCTTGCAGCATGGAGTCCGGCCTGCGTGTGCCACTGCTTGCACGCAGCTCAGGTGAAGGGTGAAGAGCCTGTTCGGTGGCCCCAGCATGGATCAAGGCCTGGGCTTTACGGATCAAGGTGGTCAGGTCTGCAGAAAGAGCAAGCACGAGACACACGTGGAAGGTGGCATTGCCGGCGGGGGAGGAGGTTCAGATCAGCGGGTCCACACTGACAAGGAGGCAGTCAGATAGAGCGAGAAGCCATGGTGGCAGCTAACCAGATGTGGAACCACGGGGGCTCAGGTCAGCTGGTCATTAGAATATGTCTCTTTTGGTTCCTCTCTTGGAGGATGAAGGAAAAAACCTCACTGACGTTGCTTTGAGCTTAGCAGCTGAGCAGAAATGAAAATTTGGGCCACCTCCCTGCGAAGTCCTGTAGCTTCTCGTCTTTGGCCCCGTTGCTCCTGAGTCTTCACAGCAACGAGCTCTGGGACAGAGTCCAGCGGGCGCTTTGCTGGTTTTCCCTTGTTACCCCTGGCCATCTCCGTTTCCTGTTTGCTCCCGCTTGTAGGGTTTTCATACTCTTTTCCTAAAATTCATAGCTAGAGCTCAAATCTTACTGAATCAGTCTTCATGGGCCCATCAAAACGTTCCTATATAGAGCGGATCTTAAAAGTTCCCATCATGAGAAAAAAAATGTTTGTGACTATGTGTGGTGGTGGACATTAACCAGACACCGTGGTGATCATTTTGCAATACATACAGGTGTCAGATCATTCTGCTGTACACCTGGAACTGATATAATGTGGTATGTCAACTATGTCTCAAAAAAAAGGAAGTATTAAACATAGAAATACAACCTCATAATTCACTGGGAGAGCTCTTGTCCTGGGGTGGGGTAGGGAACAAGTTGCAATCAGCTGGCATTTCCATAGCACTTGACAGTGTACTAAATACTTTCACGTCCTTTGTCTCACTTTACCACAGACACCAGAGCCCAGGAGGGCAGACAGATAGATTCCTGATGCTGGGGCTGTGAAGAACTCTTGGGGCTCACCCTGTAAGCTCGGCATAGAAGCAGAGGTCCCTACAGATGAAGCATGAGGGCTCTTCAAAGACCCATCTCTCTAGTTCCAAATCTGGACTTAGCCCTTCTTTGCTGTGTGATCTTAGCTTTGTGTCCCAGCTTCTCTGAGCCTCAGCTGCAACTTGGTGCTAATGATACCTTCCTTGTAGAGTTGTTGTGAGAATTAAAGGAGATATATCTAAAGCATCTTGTCCAGCACCCTGCTCAGAATAGACCCTTAATTCACAGCAGCCAGTCCCAGATTCAGGTACCCCCAGAGTCCGCCTCTCTGTTACTGCAATGGCTCATTCAGCCCCCAGCCCCAGACCCCTTGGCTTAAAGGGAAAAAAAAAAGTGTGTATATAGTTTTAAGTCACCTGCTATTTTATTTATTAAAACAAGTGATAATGAATGGCTGCTGGGAAAGAGCATTTGCTTGGATTAGTGAATATATTAGGGGAAACTTGAGATAACTGATCATTGAAGGTTCAGAATTTAGAGGAAATGACACTGTGAGAAATGTCCTATCAAGCCAGTGAAGTTGGATTTGGAGAAATGCTAAGATCTCGTATTTAGCTCTTTGTGGAATTTATTCTTCCTGCTCCAAGGTTATAAGATAACATCCAGTGTACCAAAAATATGTCTTTAAACTCCTGATAAAACTGAAGTGTTGGGAGAATTACTTACCGCAGATTGTTGGTGTTTATTATTTGCTGGGAAACTCGGTGTTCAAAACAAATGAGATTAGATGTCCCTGAAATTGTAGCCTTTAGAATTCACCTTTGGAAAAAAAAAATAAGAAGCATTGCTTTCGTCTGAAAAACATTTTCTAAGAAGTTCAGGGAAAAACCCAAATTTACTTAGTTGGCAAAATGATTGCAGAGCAGTAAATGAGCAGAGTTGAGGGAGCTGACAATGGTAAAGAAGGGAAGACTAGGGGTACCTGGGTGGCTCAGTGGGTTAAAGCCTCTGCCTTCGGCTCAGGTCATGATCCCAGGGTCCTGGGATTGAGCCCCACATCGGGGTCTCTGCTTGCAGGGAGCCTGCTTCCTCCTCTCTCTCTCTTCCCATCTCTCTGCCTACTTGTGATCTCTGTCTGTCAAATAAATAAATAAAATCTTAAAAAAAAAAGAAGGGAAGACTATAACATGTGTGCCTTGCTTTCATGCTGGGGCAGGTTGATTGAACTACTGTCACGGAACAGACTCTGTGTGTATGGATCTCTAACAGTTACGTATTAGTCACGTACAGGCACAAGTGACTGAGGTTACATAGTAAGCATTTTCAGAGTGATTTCTTAAGAATAATACTTTTCTTTCCTGTGTATTTACTATTTGCAGAATCATTTTGTTCATAATCGTAGAGGAAGCCCACACAGGACAATATGTTATGTTTGTGTTTCCAATTTGGAATTCTACAAACACTAGAAAAAAACCTTTTTTTAAAATTTTGCTTTATTAAAGCAAAGCAATATCCTTCCTAAATTCAACATAATGAAGAACAGTTCATAAATATATCACCTCAACTTTATATGACCCTCAGTTTCTAATATATTTGTCCTCACATTTTTTCCTCTGCTCTAATCTTTAATACCAGATGTCTCAATCTTTTCCTTTGTCTTTTGCTGAAGTTGGAATTTAATTTCCTCTGATGATCTATCTCAATTCCCTCCTAAGGCATCACCTACAGCCACTCCCTCCTTTGACCCAATAACATTCAATAGAAATGTCCCTGTGTGGTATCAGATACCATTAAGTGAAATCAAGAAAAATAAATAAGACACTTTCCCATCCTCACAGGTATAATAGACTGGTAAGAAAACACATCATTTTTAACTGATGGCTAATTTGGTGGATTAAACTAATCTGATTCTGTTGCTTCATGAAACCTAACAAAAATAACAGTAAGAGGTAGGAAGAACGTTATAAACGTACAAATTCAAAAAATAGGAGAGAAAGGGGTGTCACGTTTTTTCCAAATGTTAGTAAGCAAACGGATAAATAGTAAATACCTTAGCAGCCCACAGAAAGTGTGAATCTGACCGGTAGAGCTAGAAGTCTGGAAAAAGGCTGATCCTCATTGGTAGAAGTCAGTAAGTCTCGAGAATTGCAAGTGCCTCTGGCTGGATGTATCACGGGATACGGTGAAGGGCTGGTTCTGACTGAGAAGCTAGTGAATTAGTAAATCAAGTAAATTCACTAAGAAGGGTGAACTAAGATCTCAGAAGGTCTAGAGGGTAATCATTTCTAAGTGGAACAACAGAATACGCAGTTCCAGAAGGAATGTCTCCAGAAAAATTAAATGAAATATTGTCCTCTGAATCTGCAAAGATTGAGGGATTTGCGTTCATGGTGGGGTACTTGGGAAATAATTGCCAAGGTGTAGGAAAAGCTAAGCATATGAAATGTGAGGCAGTTTTAAGTCCTGGAAAAGAAGTGGTTGAAAGAAGATACAATCATAACATGCATAGTAATTTACCTATTCATGACTAAAACACCATATATTGATCCATCTAAAAATTATGATAGAACTCTATTGGGAGAATGAGGGAAAAGAAAGTGTTATTACGGGGAGGGGTATCCAGAGTAAGGGAGGAGGATGTAGGGGTGAGTCTGTTGTCTTCAATAATGGGAAGTTAGTTATAAAAGCCCTGAATTAAAAATAATGTTAAATACATTGTCTTAGGGGCACCTGGGTGGCTCAGTCTGTTAAGCATCTGACTTTAGCTCAGGTCGTGATCTCAGGGTCCTGAGATCCAGCTGCCCCCTTGGGCTCCACGCTTGGCAGGAAATCTGCTTCTCCCTCTTCCTCTGCCTCCCCCATCTCACTTGTGCTCTCTCTTTCTTTCTCTTCCAAATAAATAAAATCTTAAAAATAAATAAATGCATTGGCTTAGAAATATGGAAGTAAACACAAAATGAAACAACTAAAAATTTAAATGCTTGCTTCTAGAGAAAGGAAATTAGTTGAGACGCTGGTAACGGGAGACTAATGGTCTCCTTCAGGCTAAATCTAATGAACATTTTTTTGTTAATGTCTTGCTTCTCTGAACTTTCTGGTATTACTCAGAATATTTCTTTCTGTTGAAATACTGCTGTGTACAGTTTATGTGTATTACCTAAGATAATCCTCTCAATAACCATATGACATATTACCTACATTTTTAAAAAGATTTTATTTATTTATCTATTTTTTTTGACAGAGAGAGACACAGTGAGAGAGGGAACAGAAGCAGGGGGAGTGGGAGAGGGAGAAGCAGGCCTCCTGCTGAGAAGGGAGCCTGATGCAGGGCTCCATCCCAGGACACTGGGATCATGACCTGATCCGAAGGCAGACACTTAATGACTGAGCCACCCAGGCGCCCTGACATATCTACATTTTACAGGTCAATAAACTGAAGCTCAGAGAGCTTATTGGTATCATGCAAGGAATGGGACCCAAACCTAGCTCTGTCTGATTCCGGAATCTACACTCAAGATTACTAGTACTGTGGCCTCTTCTCTTCCTCTAAAGATAATTTGATCTTCAAAATTGCCACATACTATATGTTAGCTAACTTGAACATAACAAATCAGAAAAATGATTGCCATGTGAATTTATTTCAGTTACTATTTTTTGATAGTGCTAATGCAGCTACCTTCTACAGCATCCTCTTGATCCATACGAATTCCATGCATCCAAATGTAGCTCGCCCGACTCTTTAGCTTCCTCTGCCAAGGGCAAGTTCGTCAGTGTCCTGTCTTCAGACTTCTTTGGGGCCAAGTTAGACGAGAATCTTAAGCCATTGCAAACTTAAAGGGTCATCCGCTGGTTAACACATGACCTTGCTTATTCTTTGCTCTAGTGGCAACTTGGGGTTTGCCTATGGTTTTCTAAAGCTCAGCAAGTAAAATTCCAGACTTGCCTTCTAACGATTGCTTCCCCCGAAACCTCCAGAGAGTTCCTTTGCTGACCATGCACTTGTCTGTTTATGAGGACTAATGTGGGAAATGCCAAAAATTTCTGTAGTCCTATAAATTCCCTTCAAAAATCCTCCTTTTTGATGATGAATCTGTAGGCTTTTCTGTAAAGGGCTGCTGGGTTTGATGATCACTGAGTAGTTTTACTAACTTTTTTTAAGTTCTTGAGAAATGGATCCAAAAACTGTCTTTCATTTGGGGGTACTTGTTGGCTATTACTTTCCGAATTGTGTTTCAAATAAACTCCAGGGCCTATAGGAAAAATCACAACCTACCTCCTATTATTTTCATTTTTCTCTTCCGTTCTTCTATGATAGGTGGAATGTGTTAAGATAATGAAATTTACCGTTAGGTAAGAATAAAGAGACTGGGTGCAGTAATGAGTCTATCTGTGCTTTATTCTCCCCCTGGGGGGGGGACAAGTGCATTTTTGTCTCTGGGGGGGTAGTTACATTACATTAGATGTACACATTTAAAAAAAAGAATAGATAATAAATGATGGATAAAGATTTTGATAGATGGTTGTTAAGTTTGTGAACTCGATATTCAAGGAATGGAAGAGTAGACATATGGTCATGACTTGACCAGCCTCTTTTCTAATTTTTCTGAACCGTATTCAGACTTTTTTCCTTTAAGAAATACCCTCAATTATTGCAAAGGATATTAGGATACCTGTATTTTTCCTCCTGTTTCTCATGTGGGAGTCATGTCATTTTTGAGTTCCAGTTGTTATATTTTACATGAAAAATCACTCAGCCTTTAATCTCTTACTGCTTTATCTGTTCAATGCTATTTTGTGTTTTACTCATTATTTCACATTGGCTTTTTGTTTTGCTGGGTTCTATCCTTTAATAATTCAAAACAGCTCTGAGGAGGCCTCCTGTGTCCAGTTGTTCCTTCGATAATACTTTTTTTGCCCTTATTTTTGAGTGTTACTATTCTGTAGGACTTCTCATAGTTGCCGTTCATCATGTCCTTCCAGAAGATAGTGAAGTTTCTGTCCCTTCTCAACTTAATGATCCATGGAATCTACCTATTCCTGTTTTAACCCTTTAGAGTATCTCAAGGGACTAGTTTTCAACTGAAGCACTTTGAGAAACACCAGAATAACCCGTTTTGGAACCAAGTGGTAGTAGTAGAGGTGACCTTTGTGGGTTGGGCTTGGCCAACGGCAGGAATTAGAGAACAGGAAGAGAGACAGGTTGAAGACTTTGTATAGCCAAGAGCAGCTCGCCGTCTTGGGGAATTTTTCCTTAATTATTGAAAATGATAAGGAAACTCAGAGAAGTGAACCCGGTATGGGGGATTCTTTTTATTTAAGAATATTTGCTGATTCTGTTGGGTGTCCATTGGTACCGAAATATGGCTTTAATTTCCATTTCATTTATTTCTAATGAAATTAAACATGTTTTCATATCTTTTTTGACGATTTGGGTGTTCTGTTTTTGTGAAATGCCTGGACGAGTCTCTTAAACAATTTTCTCCTGAGTTGTCTCTTCTTTAGCTAATACTTGTAAGAGTTCTTTGTATTTTCAGGATACATATCCTTTCTTGATTATATATATTTAAAATGCCATCTAAAATTCAGTGGATTTTCAATTTTTGTTGTTATTAGAGGTTTCCTTTTTTTGCATTAAGGACAGCACATGATGTG
The DNA here is from genome assembly GCF_963455335.1 of Martes martes. NCBI lineage: Eukaryota > Metazoa > Chordata > Mammalia > Carnivora > Mustelidae > Martes > Martes martes. Next base: position 10,982,257 of record NC_137898.1, read on the forward strand.
ATGAGCTCTGGGTATTGTATCCAACTGATAAATTATTAAATTCTATATCTGAAATGAATGATGTACTGTATATCGGCTAACTAAATTCAAATTAAAAAAAGAAAATGCTTTCAACACACACAAAATGTATACACACATTTAAAATTGTTCCATCTTAATAAATAAATAAATAAATAAAATTGTTCCATCTTCCTGGAGATTTTGACTGTAATAATAATTTTTAAGTATGTAATGTTCCTCTTTTGTATAAGTAACACTTTCTGCTCTAAGGTTAACTTTGTCTGATATTAATAAGCCTTAGCTTTAGAGTTTGCCTGATACATCTTTTCTCATTCTTTTACTTTAAATTGTGTTATATTTATTAAGATTTGTCTCTTTTAAATAGTAAGTAATGGGTTTTGGCTTTTTTTAATCTAGTCTAAAATCTTTTTCATGTATTACACATAATATATTTACTCGTATATTTGGAATTAAATCTACCATCTTAAGATTGACTTTCCTGGAAGAAATTAAAGTTCTAATTCTTATTAGAATCTGATAAGTCAATTATACGTGCTGTGATTTTTAGAGGTATAAGTAAACACATAGTAAAAGACTGTATAATTAGTAGACTAATTGAAGAGAGAACTATAATAATAAAAAAACTCATTGAAAAAATACTCATATTGAAAATTAAGCAATAAAGGGGAAATAAGAGAATAAAGAGCAGTTGCCAAAAAAAAGAAAACATTTTTTGTTTGTTCATTTGTTTAAGCTGGTTACTCTATTTTATGGTATTGGTTTCCCTAAATGCTCTGTTTCCATTCACACTGCAACTTGGCAGTAGCTTTTTTCATGTCAGTGAATATACATTCTGCTCACCACAGCCTACATCTGATGATTTTGAGGGAGAAGTAAGCATGAAGGCAGGTCATATGTGCAGGAAGATGGTGACGTAGGTGAGGAGAGCACCCACTTCTCTAGACAAAAGTGTCCTCTGACTCTCCATCATCAGAATCCTAGTTCTTGAGGGGATAGTCAGGACTTTTGAGTACCAATTCCATAATACCCTTCTTCCTACTTTTTCTTCTTCTCCTGTTATTTTGAAGGCTTGACATTATTCCTGCCTCTGTTCTGCTTCTTACTGAGATCTGGTACTCACCTATGTATTTGCCTAAAGCAGAAAGGTAATTTTGCTAGAAAAAAGTTCCCAAACCTTGGCTTGGGACTACACCACACTGCTGTGTGGTACCTGGGTGAGGGAGAAATGGACGACTGACCTAGATGTTTCCAACATAATTTTAAAAATGATTTAGCTAAATAGCTGCCCCAGGCTCTGCCCTACTCTCCTATTATTTACAGCTTCTGACACTGAAGCTGAACTCTCTGTGTTTGCTCTTACGTCTGTGGTGGTCCTATCTGCTTTCTTTGGGGTAGAGAGATTCTATTCATGCTTCTCTGTCAAGTCCCATTTCTACTCTTCACTCTGTTTCCGTAATTCTTCAATATCACTTGCCAGTTATGCTGTGTCTAACTTTTTTGTCATTCCATGCAATCTGGAGGAGATGGACACCTGTCCTTAGTCCAGTCTCTCAGCCTCTCCCGTGACATCATGAACTCTCTGTAGCCTTTGGCATTTGTGAGGGCACTTTTTCCTAATACTTTCCATAGCTCTCTTTTTATATCCTTCTGGGAACTCCTACTCCAGCTAATACTGGTTTTATCTTCTCTCAAAGTTTGGTATTCCCTGCCTTCACCTGCAACCCTGGGTGGTCTTATCCTTCCGCTTGTGACAATGGCCTGCTCTCACTCCCTGGCTCCTGACAGGTATCCAATTCCTGACTGCCAACCCTATTTGAAGGTCCTGACACAATCCAAACATGCTTTTAAGCATTTAAACATGCTTAAGATTTTATTATTTGTCCCCGTCATTCTGTCCCTGGCCATGTCTGTTACCCTGGAGAATGGTCCTATCACTCATTCAGTTCCCTGAAGCAGAATCTGAGTGTCATCCTTTCGTGTCCTTGCTGTTTGTCCTACACGTCCATTCTACCACCAAGTACAACCGTTTCTACTTCCTAAACATCTTTCAAACTCATTCACTTCTCTTCACCCTCATTAGCACCAGTGGCCCTTCAAGTAACCATCATCTATTCTGTGTATAACTGTAGCTTCCATGAGCCTAACTCTGTGACTTCTCTCCTTCCTGTTGTTTCTCTACATGGCACCCATGACAATATTTCTGAAAATTTTATTGTTCATTTTGAGAATGATAATTCCAGAGGATTCCAAACAACACAGTCTTTTGAGTAGGCAAAATTGGATTTCAGTCTTACCTACATCAACTCTGCACATCTCTGAGCTTCAATTCCAGCTTTTGTGAAAACCGAAGTAGACATACATCTTAAGTGTATGGACTGACACATAGTAAACATCTAATCAGATTTAGATATAGATACAATTACATTCACTAACGTGAAGACTTTATAAATTCTCACTACTAAAATAAAATCCGAAATCCTGAAGGTCATGGATGCAAAGCCCTGAATTGTCTGAGTGTTTTACAACTTCTTCAAGTGATTCTGAAGCTCTTTGAGTTTCTTGAATGCACCCTGATATCTCTTGCCCTTTGGCTTTTCTTTGTTTTACTGATTCTTTGGAACCCCTCCAACCCCCAACTCTCCTTTCATTGTCCTGGCCGATCATCAGGCCCCCGGTTAGAGGCTCCTTTGGGAAGTTTCTTCTACATCTCCAGAGTTGGATTAACATATCCTTGCATTAGCTCTCTTAGACTACTCTACTTTTCAGGGTGCTGATTGTCCTGGATTATGGTGGTATATTTACTTGTTCGTGTGCCTGGCCGTCTGTAAGCTCCTCAGGGACAGGCCTGTGTATCATTTTTCACCATTTTATCTGCAGAACAGAACACACTGATGGCTCAAAGTAATTTTTCTTTAAGAAAATGTTTACTGAATGAGAACTGAACACCACTTGCTTTCTCCTCCATATAAAGTATTGATTTCATATTACAAATGAGGAATCTTATGTTCAGAGAAAGAATAAGGCCATGAATGAGTGGTTGGAATTGGCTTTGTCTTAGTCAAATCACAGGCTCTTTCTAGGATACCAGATGCCTCTTTGATTTAGAAACGTGTCTTATTAATTATTGCCATGCAATCAACTTGTTGCCACTTTACAGGCCTTCATCCCTAATGCTGGATTTTCATGTAAATAATATGTTTAAATTTTGTATAGAACGGTAACATGTAGTTCTCCAGGGAGATGAAGAGAGCAGGTGAAAATGTGTGAAGCTGTGAAGAGAAGCTTTTCAAATGAGGTTTAAATGTCATTAATTAGTTTGTGTATATAAAGGCCTTTGAGCAGAGTCTGGCCCACAGTAAGTCCTCAACCACTGACTTCCACCGATACACACAGTAATGGCACATTAGAGACTATATACACGGTAATACACATGCTATTATTTTCCTATAAAAGACTGTATGAGGCAGTCACTGCTCGTTCAGCAAATTTCACAACAGACACCCACACCCGTATTAAGGACACTAAATCAGTTAGCACTTCCGACATAAAAAAGGAAGCAGCTGTGTATCTCAGAAATACTCAGCACTGCCTTTGGAGTTCAGAAAAACTGCAGGAGAGGAATGCAGAATTGACCTGAGTGAGGTGTGGAGTGGGGGCAAGTGTTTTATCTGGACTGAAGGCACTTGCCCAGAGTCTCCGGCACTCATAGGACGCACTGCAGACATTGCAGGCCTGAAGAAAGGTAGGGGCATGCCTTCCTAGGCTCTGGGGCTGGTGAGTTTTTCATCCACTGGTTCTAGGGTAACTGGGAGTGGAATGAGAGAGGATCTAGTTACTTCTCACAGCAGGAGCTGGTATTCTGGGTTGGGGGTGGGTCTAGTGCACCTTTAAGTGTATGTTGTGGGTGGGGTGGCTTGGAGAACATTCTTTTTGCAGAGGATGGTGGTAAGGATGGGCTCCTAGAGGCTGAGCCTGGGTGCGGTGGTCATAGTTATGTTTGATCCCTACATCCCTAGGCTCTTAGGAAACCGAAAGCAATATTCTATGTTTTTTCACTAAGTATTTCATGTACTCTTGAGTCTCCTTCTTTCATGGTCTTTATTCTCTGTCTCTGACATCATTTTTATAATTCAGCAGTCAGAAAAGGCCTGCCACGTGAAGAATTTGGTGGAGATGCTGTCAGATGAACATGGGATCCCCAGTCTTATGCAGGCCCTGGGGTACACTGTGGTCTGACCTAGTTCTCCAACCATTCCAGGGCAGGATTCACGAGATGCCAAGCCACAGACTGAAGATACCTGTAAAGAAGTCCAATGAGGAGAGGGATTTTGTAGATTCTTGGCATCTTTGAGATCAGAAAGCTTGAGGCAACTGTGCCTAACGCACTCTTTCCTCAGATGAGGTCAGTGAAACCCACAGAAAAGAAATAACTTACCCAGAGTCACATAGTCAGTAAGAGAACCAGGACTAGAAACCAGACATCTCAATTCCTAGTCCAGACCTTTTCCTTGCCCAGGTCCCTGTTTCTACTGTCTCATCATCATCCTCAACCAACTGTCCAAGGTCAGGCCTCCTTTGGGCCTCTATTCTATTTTTTAAGTTTGACAAAGACCATTGTCATGCTCCCTCATTGGCAGTTGGGACTCAGGAGGGAGCTGGTGATAAAACAGTAGGAAACAAGAGATGGGTGGCAGTACTCACCCCCAAGAAGATTTGACATCAGTAGAAGAAAAGTGGGATGCTTTCTAGGTTTCTCCACATTTGTAGCAGGAACAACAATAACAGGAAGACACTGTACTTGTCAACAGCCCAACACATGTCACAAATAATACGGTAATACTACAGTTCAGAGTCTCCCCTAATCTAGAGGAAATGCTCCTCATACCTATCCAAACTTTTTTGTTGTTTTGGTTTCCTTTGTATTTAAAAACAGGGAAGTCCAGGCCTAGAGGATAAACACGTATTTATCCTTGAGGAATTTATCTTCCCTAGGCAATTAACACATGAATTTCTGTGGTAAGAAAGAAGGAGGCAGTTAAGTAAATTTATAGTCAGAGCTCATTAGAAGGACCAGAGCATCAGCCCCAAATGACCAGGACCAGATATATGTCACCACAGAATATGGAAAGACCATTAGAGACATTTGGAAGTGTTATTTTAATATAGTGTTTGCTTGTGGGAAACTCAAAGTCTTATTAAATATAGAGGACGAACCACCAGGGATGTTTGACAAGATAGGGCCTACATCACCTAAATCCTCAGTCTGAAGATAAGTTGGAGAGGTGAACACAGAAATTTATTTGCATTAAAAAAGAAGTACACTAAAGTACACCTTTATTTGGACTCAGAATTACTAGTAGTTACTTTTACATTACTTTTGGCTTCTATGGTGCAAGAAGGAAATAACCGAGTTTTTTTTTCTTTCTTTTCTAGGTTTATTAAAAAATAATTGGCATATATCATTGTGTAAGTTTAAGGAGTACAGCATGATCATTTCATTTATATATTGTGAAACGATGATCAGTCAGTTAGGCTAACGTCCATCTTCTCCTATTGACACAATAAAAAGAAAAAGACAAAAAGGGGAAAAATTTCTCCTTGTGATGAGAATTACAGGATTTACTCTCTTAACAGCTTTCCTATACATTACATAGCCATGTTCACTATAGTCATCACATTGTACATTGCATCACTAGTACTTAGGGATCTTATAACTGGAAGTTTGCATCTTTTTACCAGCTTCTGCCATTTCTGCCCACCCCGACTCTTCACCTCTAGTGACCATAGTTCTGATCTCTTTCTATGAGTTTGGGATTTTTTAAAAAATAAGATTCGACATGTAAGTGATATTATACAATATTTGTCTTGTCTGACATATTCCACTTAGCATAATGTCTCCAAGGTCCGTCTATGTTGTTGCAAATGGTAGCATTTCCTTGTTGCTGTTTTTATTTTTTCATGGCTGAATAATAAACACAGTGTGTTTGTGTGTTTGTGTGTGTGTGTGTGTGTGTGTGTGTGTGTGTATGTAATGCTGCCATGAATGTGGGGGGATAGATACCTTTTCAAATTAGTGTTTTCATTTCCTTTGCACATATTCTCAAAAGTGTGATTGCTGGATCATATGGTCATTCTATTTTTAATTTCTTGAGGACCCTCCATACTATTTCCCACAGTTACTGCACCAGTCTACATTCCCACCAACTGTGTACAAGGGTTTCTTTTTCTCCACATCCTCTCCAGCATTTGTTCTATCCCTTCTTTTTGAGGATGGCTATTCTAACCAGTGTAAGGTGATTTCTCGTTGTGATTTTGACTTGCATTTCCCTAAGGGCTAGTGATGTTGAGCATCTTTTCATGTATCTATTGGGTTTTTGTATATCTTATTTGGAGAAATTTCTTTTCAAATCCTTTGCCCATTTTTTTCCCTATTGAGTTGTATGAATTCTTTATGTATTTTGGACATTAACCCCTTATCAGATATATGATTTGCAAATATCTTTTTCCCGCTCCATAGGTTGTCTTTTCCCTTTCTTGATGGTTTCTTTTGATATATAGAAGCTTTTTGGTTTAATGCAGTCCTGTTTGTTTATTGTAGAGTTTTTGTTGCTTGTGCTCTAGATGTTGTATCGAAAAATTCATCATCCAGACCCATGTCAAAAGCTTCACTCCTATGTTTCCTTGTAGGAGTTTATGGTTCCAGGTCTTACACTGAAGTCTTTATCCATTTTGAGTTAGTTTTTGTGAGTGGTGTAAGATTCATGTCCAGTGTAATTCTTCAACTTGTGTTCACCCAAATTTCCCAGCACCATTTGTGGAAGAGACTATCTTCTCCATGGAGTGTTCTTGGCTCTCTTGTCAAATAGTAGTTGATCATGTGTGCTTGGGTTTAGTTCTGGGCTCTGAATTCTGTTGTTGGTCTGTCTGTCTTTTTTTTTTTTTTCTTTTAAAGATTTTTTTAATTTATTTGTCAGAGAGAGTGAGCACAAGCAGACAGAGTGGCAGGCAGGGCAGAGGGAGAAGCAGGATCCCTGCTGAGCAAGGAGCCCGATGCAGGACTCGATCCCAGGACGCTGGGATCATGACCTGAGCTGAAGGCAGCCACTTAACCAACTGAGCCACCCAGGCGTCCCTGTCTTGTCTGTTTTTATGGCAGCACCACACTGTTTGGATGACTAAATCCTAATAGTATAACTTGAAATCAGGAAATGTGATGCCTTCTGTTTGTTCTCCTTTTTCAGTTTTTCTTTGGCTAGTTGGAATCTTCTGTGCTTCCATATAAATTTTAGGAGTGTTTTTCTACTTCTATAAAAAATGCCATTAATATCTTGATAAACAATGCATTGCATCTATAGATGGCTTTCAGTAGTATTGACATTTTAACAGGATTAATTTTTCCAATCTCTGAACAGGGAATACTTTTCCATTTATATGTGCTTACAATTTCTTTCATTAATGTCTTGCAGTTTTCAGCATAGATCATTTACCTTCTTAGTTAAATTTATTCATAAGTGTTTTATTGTTTTTCGTGTTATTATAAATGAGATCAATTTTTTCATTTCTTTTTTAAAAATTACATAGTTAGTGTGTAGAAATGCTGCTGATTTTTGTATATATTAATTTTGTATCCTGCAACTTCCCTGAATTCATTGATTAGATCTAATAGGTTTTTAGTTGAGTCTTTAGGATTTTTTAAATATAAAAATCATATCATCTGCAAATAGAGACAATATTACAGCTTCCTTTCCAATTCTGGTATCTTTTATTTCTGTTTCTTGACTGACTGGTCTAGCTAGGACTTCTAGTACCATATTGAATGGAAGTGCTGAGAGTAGACAACCTAGTCTTGTCCCTGATCTTAGAAGAAAAGCCTTCAACCTTTCACCTTTGAGTATGATGTTAGCTGTGGGCTTTTTGTATATGACCTTTATTAAGTTGAGTATGTTCTTCTATGTCTACCAGGTTAACAGTTTTTATCATGAGTGGATGTTGAATTTTGTCAAATACTTTTTCTGTATCTATTGAGATGATCATATGGTTCTTTTCTTTCATTCTGTTACTGTGATATATCATTGATTTGCATATGTTGAACGATTTTTGGTTTCAGGAATAAATTACACTTGATCACAGTGAACAATCCTTTCAATGTGTTGTTGAATTCAGTTTCCTAGTATTTTACTGAGAATTTTAGCATGCATCAGGGATACATTCCTCCAGTATCCCTATTAGTAGTGCCCTTCCTGGTTTTGGTATCAGACTAATGCTGGCCTCATAAAATGAGGTTTGAAATTTCCCCCTTTTTGATTCCTCACAAGAGTTTGAGAAGGATTGGTGTTAATTCTTCAAGTGTTTCTTCAAGGTAAAACCTACCAGTGAATTGATTCGGTGCTGGGCTTTTCTATGTTGGAAGATTTTTTCATTACTGATTCTCTCTCCTTACTACTAGTGGGTCTTTTCAGAGTTTCTGTTTCTTCCTGATTCAGTCTTGGTAAGTTGTAGGTTTCCAAGAATTTTTCCATGTCTTTCCAGGTTGCCCAGTTTTTTAGTGTATAGGTGTTCATAGTAGTCTCTTATGGTCCTTTCAATCTGTGGTATCAGTTGTAGCGTCTCCTTTTTCATGCATAACCTTGATGATTTGGGTTCTCTCTCTTTTTTCCTTGGTTAGCCTAGATAAGGGTTTGTCAGTTTTGTTAGTGTTTTCAAAAAGCCAACTCTTAGTTTGGTTAATCTCTTCTATCACTTTTAGTTTTCTATGTCATTTATTTCTGCTCTAATCTTTATTATTTCCTTTCTTCTGCTAACTTGGGACTCGGTTTATTCTTCCTTTTCTTGTCCTTAACGAGTAGATTTAGCTTGTTTATTTGGGATCTTTCTTACTTCTTAATGTAGGTGTTTATTGTTGTGAAATTCCCTCAGAATTGCTTTTGCTGCATCCCACAAGTTCTGGTAAGCTGTGTTCCCACTTTTGTTTGTCTCAGGAAATTTTAAAATTTCCCCTTTAATTTCTTTATTTGACCCACTTGTTGTTCAGGAATGTTGTTTAATTTCCATATGTTCATGAATTTTCCTGTTTTCTTCTTGTTATTGATTTCTAGCTTCATGCCATTGATGTCAGAGAAGATACTTAGTGTGATTTTAATTTTCTTGAATTTTCTAAGACTTCTTTGTATCCACACCTATGGTCTATCCTAGAATGTGCACTTGAGAAGAACGTTCGTTCTGCTGTTGCTCTAATGTCTTTCTCATCTACAGAATGGGCTGGGGAACACTCAGACCAGGGGACTGAGTGAGATCCATATCTGCCTGAATTGGATCCTTAAACAAGTTTTGTGTCTTTGTTCATAAAGGACATTCATCTGTGGTTTACTTTTTTTATGATGTCTTTTCTTGATTTTGATATCAAGGTAACACTAGCCTTGAACAATAAATTGGGAAGTGTCCTTCCTCTTCCAGTTTTTTTAAAGAGTTTTTGAAGAAAAGTTATTGAATCTTTTGTCTTCCTCTTCCAGTTTTTTTTAAAGAGTTTTTGAAGAGGAGTTATTGAATCTTTTTAAAATGCTTAATATAATCACCAGTGAAACCATATGGGCATGGGCTTTTCTTTATAGGAAATTTTTAATTTCCTAATTTAAATTCCTGTAATAGATCTATACAGCTTTCATGTTTCTTCTTCCATCAGTTTCATTAGTGTCTCTACAAGAATTTAACTGTGTCATCTAAGTTATCTCATTTATTGGCATATAGTTATTCATAGTAGTCTTTTACAATTTTTTTTTTCTGTAAGGTTGGTTATCATGTTGACTTCATTCCTGATTTTGGTAATTTCTTCTTACAATTCTTCTTGTTCAGTCTAGCTAATGATTTTCCAGTTTTGTTGATCTTTTCAAAGAATACCCCATTCCAAGTATTCATTGTTGTTGTGGCTATTGGTCATTGCTGTGTTGTTGTAGTTGTGTAGTGACTGCCAGATCTCTTCTGTGAAATCTATATTCTGTGTAATCTGTGCACATTAGAATTTCTGTTTGATTCAGTTTAGTGGTCAGCTACTGATTTAACAGATATCTTTAAGAGCCTCCTCCCCTCAATAAGTCTCCTTGCATTTTGTCTTAAGTCATGTGTGTGTGCATGCATTGAGCAAACTTTAATTCTCTGGTAGTTTATAACTCTGTATTTCCTTTCTCTATAGCCTTTCCTTCTTCCTTGCACAGAGTCCTGAGATAAGCCATAGTTGAGGAATTAGGAACTTCTCAGGTCTTTCCTGGGCACACATACAACATGCACATATATGGCTTTCTAGATTCCCAGGGATATATTAAGAATTTTTCAAGGTCCTTGCAGAAATCTCTTTCCCGTTTTTTTTCTTTCAACTATTTTTAAAATCCAGCTTTTCTTTTTTATTTAACTCTATCACTGCCTTCGGAAGCTGTGAATTAAACAATTTCTGATAATTGCTTTTGACAAACACCTTGGGGTTAAGGCTGTCATCACTGAATGAGCCTTGAGTTATACATATCAAGTAAAGACAAGATCTATGAGTAGAGCTTTTCCAGATGTTTTCCAAACAGGTCAAGTAGTGACAATTCTCTGGGGATGGGGTTTGTTAAGGATTTCCAATTTCATTTTAACCCCTTCACAGACTGATACATGGCCAGTTTCTGTAGCTTCCATGGTTCTAAGGCTTCTAGTTTTCAGGGCTGCCACAGAATTGGGAGAGGGTAATAGGAATAGGATTAAGTTAAAACAACAATAGAGAGAATTGATGAAACCAAGAGTTTGTTCTTTGAAAAGATCAACAAAATTGACAAACATTTAGCTAGATTATCTAATACAGAAAGATGAGTCAAATAACGAATTTATAAGTGAAAAGGGACATAATACTGATTTTACAGAAATAATAAAAGGATTATAAGAGAGTACTATGAACAATTGGTTCTCAAAAACTTGGATAACCTAAATGAAACAGACAAATTTATAGAAAGATGCAGCCTACCTAGACTTACTCATGAAGAAATTAGAAAGTCTCAAGAGGACTATAACAAGAAAGGATATTAAATAAATAATTGAAAACCTCCCCAAAAAGAAAAACCAAGGACCAGATAACCTCACTGGTGAAATCTACCAAATATTTAAAGAAAAATTAACACCAATTTTTATCAACTTTTCCAAAACATTCAAGATGAGGGAACACCCCATAAGTCATTCCATGAGGTGAGCATTACCTTGTTACCAAAACCAGAAAAGACATGACAAGAAAACTACAGAACACTATCCCTTATAATCATCGACACCAATATCTTCAACAAAGAACTAAAAACCAAATTTGACACCCTATTAAAAGGATTATATACCATGACCAGGTGAGAATTAAACCTAGAATGCAAGGACCGTCCAATATATAAAAATGGATTAGTTAATATGCCACATTAACAGAATGACCTAAATAGTCACACATGATAATCTGAATTGATGCAGAAAAAGCATTTGACAAAATTCAACAGCCTTTCTTGACAAAAACACTCAGAAAACTAGAAATAGAAGGAAGCTCCCTTAACATAATAAAGGCCATATGTAAAAAGTTTACAGTCAGCATTGTACTTAATGTTAAAAGAATGAAACCTTTTCCTCTAAGATTAGGAACAAACCAAGGATGTCTGCTTTTGCCACTTTTATTCAGCATAGAAACAGAAGTCCCTGTCAGAGAAATTAGGCAAGCTAAAGTAATTAGAGGCATCATCAACATTTTAAAGGAAGAAGTAAAATTATCTCTGTTCACAAAATGACATGCTTTTATATATAGAAAACCCTAAAGATCACACACACACAGCTGTTAGAACTAATAAATGAATTCAGGAAAAGTTGCAGGACGCAGAATCAACACACAAAAATCACCTGCATTTCTCTATACTAACAATGGACAACCTGAGAAGAAAATAAAGAAAATCAATTTATAATAGCATTGAAATAATAAAAGATTTCAGCTTAAACTTAATCAAGGAGATGAGACTTTCAATGCTGAAAACTACAAAATATTCCTCAAGGAAATTGAAGATAACACAAATAAATGGAAAGACATTCCATGTTCATGGACTAAAATTGCTAAGATATAAGGATTGAAGAGAATTAATGCAATACTCAGACAAAGAAAATATGGTTTTTACATATAATGGAATACTATTCAGCCTTAAAAGGAAAAGAAGTTTTGGCACCTGGCTACACATGAGTGAAATGAGGCATTTTGTTAAGTGAAATAAGCTAGTCACCAAAGAACAGTATTGCATCATTCCGCTTATATGAGTTTCCTACAGTAGTTCAGTTCATGAAGACAGAAAGTAGAATGTTTGCCAGGAGAGGTGGAAATGGGGAGTTTCAGTACAGAGTTTCAGCTGAGAAAATAGAAAAAGTTTTGGCTTTGTATAGTGGTAATGCTTGCAACAACAATGTGAATGGACTTAAAGCAACTATTACACTTAAAACTAGTTTAAATGGCAAATTATATCCTGTGAATCTTTATGACAAAGAAAAAGTGACAAAGTTCAATATGCTTATCAAAATTCAACAATTGTCTTTGAATAAATGTTTTTGATTGCTACAAGATCTTGGTTAGTGTCTAGAGTTCCAGAAAAGCTGATTTTCACCATTTTCCCAGTGTGATCTCAATGCTTTTAAAGAAGAGTAGATTTTCGGATGTCCTCAAACAACAATTCTGGAGGTGATTAGTCCTCTATGATAGTTTTTGCTTTCTGTTTGTCTCGCTTAGTTTTCTGTTCATTTTATCTCCTTTCTTGCCTTTTTGGTGGATAGATTACATTTTTTTAATCTTCATTTTCTCATAACATTTTCCCTTCTTTGTTGAAAAAAGTTACACAACTCATTTCTTTTTTTTTTATATTTTATTTATTTTATAAAGAGAAATCACAAGTAGGCAAAGAGGCAGGCAGAGAGAGTGAGAGGGAAGCAGGCTCCCTGCTGAGCAGAGAGCCCGATGTGGGACTTGATCCCAGGACCCTGAGATCATGACCTGAGCCGAAGGCAGTGGCCTAACCCACTGAGCCACCCAGGCGCCCCACACAACCCATTTCTTATCTTTATCAGTAACTCTTGGTTTTTTCACCCTTATTGAATGGGTGAGCCTGGTGGTGGGTATTAAGGAAGGCACGTATTGCATGGAGCATTGGGTGTGGTACATAAACAATGAATTTTGGAACACTGAAAAAATAAAAAAGAAAAAGAAAAAGGTTAAAAAAAATGAAAAGAAAAGAAAAGAAAGAAATCTAGTTACTATCTTTACCCATCTTCCAAAGAGCACCAGGACATTAGAAGACCAATTCTTATCATCCCAATCCCAAATTTTGCTTTTGGGGGAGTCCAGTGTTTTCTATTTTGTCCTTCTGTTTCACCTAATGAATCAGATATTGTTGGCCTTATTTTGTACAAACAACATGTATGCATATATGTTTACCAATTCTTTGCTAACCATTCCTTCTTGCATCAAAAAACAGCCTTCTGGGACTCATGTTTCTCATTTTTAAGCACATCATTTGAAAGTTCTATTTAGTGAATGTTCTATTTAATGTGGCTGTTTGCCAGTGCTTATAAACGCCATCAAGAGTTTACTTATCTGAAAATGTCCTCATGTCACCCTTGATCTCAAAGCCCAGTTTTAGTGCATAAAACAAAATTATAGGTCTATAATTGTTTCCTCTCAGGCTTTTGAAAACTATTTTTCTATGGTTTTCTGGCTTACATTGTTGTCAGTCTAATTGCTCTCACTTTGCATGGGATCGGACTTTTCGTTTTTACTATTCTTAAGATCATCTTTGCTCTTTGCTATCTTGTAAGTTTACCATGATGTGTTTGAATATAAATATTTGAAATAAAACTGCTTGGTTTATGTTACATGATCTGTGTCTGTGAGTTTCACATATTGCTAATTTCACCTATCCTCCATTTGTTGTCTCCTCTTTTTATAGGACTCTATACCTATCTCAAACTTTTAGTTCCATACTTCTAATCTTTTCACATCTCTTCTCCTATGTCCATTTCTTTGTCTATGTGACTTTTAGGTCATTTTTCCAGGTTTATCTTCCAGTTCACAGATTCCCTTTTCTGTGTCCATTGCTGTGTAACACATTAACCAATTATTTTTTTTTTAATGTCGACATTGTTTTCTTTACGTTTGAAATTTGTCATGTCAGTTTGGCACTTTACCTGTGTTTTCTCATTTTTGCAATTCGTTTTTATTTGAACACTTCGTCAATACTTATTACACATTCTGTATTTGATTATCATAATATCTGAAGCATTTGTTGTTCCTCATAACTAAATCTCTTAGTTTTTGTACACTTGGTGATCTTTGATTATGATGATATACTCAGATGATGCCAATCTTTAGGATTTCTTGGAGATTTTTGGCAAGAAGACTTGCTGCCTTCTTTGCAGACTCCAGTGTAAAAATTATTCAGAGACAGATGGCTTCCTACAAAAGTGGCTTTTTGATGTGTTTTCTCTGCTATTCCCACCTTTTATGTCTCAGAACTATACTTGTCCAGGGAAGCTGCAGCTGTCAGCTGGTGTGTTCATTCTCCGGTTTATAAATAAGAGCATGTGTTTTATACCTCAGTGAGCCTCTCGCCTTTGGGAAGTGTACTCTGAAATCTGTGGCATAGTGTCTTGCTTCTTTGATACTCCTTCTGCATTTCCCCAAAATTCTTCTTCATGCAGTCTTCATTGCTTTTAAAAATTACTTCATCTGAATTATGGTAATTTTAGTTGTGTCCCAGTTTCAAAATGGAGTTCTAATTTTCTCTGTATTACTTTTGGAAATATTCTAGAACAGAAGAAGAAACACTGACTTTTGGTTATATCCTTTTATTTACTTCCTTATCTTAATTGTTTTATTCTCCTTCATATTGTGTATTCCTTATGAATAACCAATTATATTTTTCTGCCATCTTATTTTTAAAGTTTTTGCTTTACTTATTATTTTATGATTTATTATTTTGTACTTTTCATTTTACTGCTTTCCAGAACTTTGAATACATTTGTTACTAAAATTAAATTAATGTTTTAAAATGATTAATATTTATTTTCATTTGGGTTGTTTACCCTTGCCTGTCTTTGAGATGGATTCATTTTTTTTTCTTATCTTGGTCAGGTTTTTGTTTTGTTTTGTTTTGTTTTGTTTTTGCTAGATAACTAATAATGTAGTTCTCTTAGCCTATGGAGTATAAATACAGGTTAATAATCCTTTCCTGAGAAAAATGAATTCTTTCCCAGTATCAGAAAAATGTGTGTTACTGGAACATTCTTTTTTTTTTTTTTTAAAGATTTTATTTCTTTATTTGACAGAGGGAGAGATCACAAGTAGGCAGAGAGGCAGGCAGAGAGAGGGGGGGAAGCAGGCTCCCTCTTGAGCAGAGAGCCCAATGTGGGACTCGATCCCAGGACCCTGGGATCATGACCTGAGCTGCAGGCAGAGGCTTTAATCCCCTGAGCCACCCAGGCGCCCCTGGAACATTCTTTGATCTTGTGCTACCAATGAAAGAGCACACGTCTCCAAACTGGGGGCTTTTTTTTTTAAAGATTTTATTTATTTATTTGACAGACAGAGATCACAAGTAGGCAGAGAGAGAGGAGGAAGCAGGCTCACCGCTGAGCAGAGATCCTGACCCAGGGCTTAATCCCAGGACCCTGGGTTCATGACCTGAGCCAAAGGTAGAGGCTTTAACCCGGCTGAGCCAACCAGGGGCCCCTCCAAACTGGAGGCTTTGACGGAGCCTCACCGAACCATGAATGGAATCAGAATTGATTGTGGCTTTGCAAAGTCTTAAGGTTCACTTCTCTCAAAATTTATGGATGTGAGCCATGCAACATCTGAACATGGATTCAAATGAGTAGATAAAGTGTTCCGGTGCTTTTTTAAAATTTTATTTATTTTTTATTTTTTCTTATTTTCAGCATAACAGTATTCATTGTTTTTGCACCACACCCAGTGCTCCATGCAATACGTGCCCTCCCTAATACCCACCACCTGGTTCCCCCAACCTCCCACCCTCCACCCCTTCAAAACCCTCAGGTTGTTTTTCAGAGTCCATAGTCTCTCATGGTTCACCTCCCCTTCCAATTTCCCTCAACTCCCTTCTCCTCTCCATCTACCCTTGTCCTCCATATTATTTGTTATGCTCCACAAATAAGTGAAACCATATGATACTTGACTCTCTCTGCTTGACTTATTTCACTCAGCATAATCTCTTCCAGTCCTGTCCATGTTGCTATAAAAGTTGGGTATTCATCTTTTCTGATGGAGGCATAATACTCCATAGTGTATATGGACCACATCTTCCTTATCCATTTGTCCGTGAAGGGCATCTTGGTTCTTTCCACAGTTTGGCGACCGTGGCCATTGCTGCTATAAACACTGGGGTACAGATGGCCCTTCTTTTCACTACATCAGTATCTTTGGGGTAAATACCCAGTAGTGCAATGGCAGGGTCATAGGGAAGCTCTATTTTTAATTTCTTGAGGAATCTCCACACTGTTCTCCAAAGTGGCTGAACCAACTTGCATTCCCACCAACAGTGTAAGAGGGTTCCCCTTTCTCCACATCCTCTCCAACACATGTTGTTTCCTGTCTTGCTAATTTTGGCCATTCTAACTGGTGTAAGGTGGTATCTCAATGTGGTTTTAATTTGAATCTCCCTGATAGCTAGTGATGATGAAAATTTTTCATGTGTTAGCCATTTGTATGTCTTCATTGGAGAAGTGTCTGTTCATATCTTCTGACCATTTTTTTGATATGATTATCTGTTTTGTGTGTGTTGAGTTTGAGGAGTTCTTTATAGATCCTAGATATCAACCTTTTGTCTGTACTGTCATTTGCAAATATCTTCTCCCATTCCGTGGGTTGCCTCTTTGTTTTGTTGACTGTTTCCTTTGCTGTACAGAAGCTTTTGAGCTTGAGGAAGTACCAAAAGTTCATTTTCACTTTTGTTTCCTTTGCCTTTGGAGACATATCTTGAAAGAAGTTGCTGTGGGTGATATTGAAGAGGTTACTGCCTATGTTCTCCTCTAGGATTCTGATGGGTTCCTGTCTCACGTTGAGTTCTTTTATCCATTTAGAGTTTATCTTTGTTTACAGTGTAAGAGAATGGTTGAGTTTCATTCTTCTACATATAGCTGTCCAGTTTTCCCAGCACCATTTATTAAAGAGACTGTCTTTTTCCCACTGTATATTTTATCCGGTTTTGTCGAAGATTATTTGGCCATAGAGTTGAGGGTCCATATCTGGGCTCTCTACTCTGTTCCACTGGTCTATGTGTCTGTTTTTATGCCAGTACCATGCTGTCTCGGTGATCACAGCTTTGTAGTAAAGCTTGAAATCAGGTAAGGTGATGCCGCCAGTTTTATTTTTGTTTTTCAACATTTCCTTAGCAATTCAGGGTCTCTTCTGATTCCATACAAATTTTAGGATTGTTTGCTCCAGCTCTTTGAAACATACCGGTGGAATTTTGGACCAGATGGACCTCACAGATATATACAGAACATTCCACCCTAAAACAACAGAATACTCATTCTTCTCAAGTGCACGTAGTATCTTCTCCAGAATAGACCACATACTGGGTCACAAATCAGGACTCAACTGATACCAAAAGACTGAGTTTATTCCCTACATATTCTCAGATCACAATCTTTTGAAACTGGAGCTCAATCACAAGGAAAAGTTCAGAAGGAACTCAAACACCTGGAAGCTACAGACCGCCTTGCTTAAGAATGCTTGGGTCAACCAGGAGATCAAAGAAGATCTTAAACAATTCATGGAAACCAATGAGAATGAAGACACTTCGGTCCGAAACCTATGGGATAGAGCAAAGGTGGTCCTAAGGGGGAAATACATAGCCATCCAAGCCTCCCTCAAAAAAATTGAAAAATCCAGAATACACCAGCTGTCTCTATACCTTAAAGAACTGGAGAATCAACAGCAAGTCAAACCAACTACACATGTAAAAAGGGAAATAATCAAGATTAGAGCAGAGATCAATGAGGTAGAAACCAAAGATACAGTAGAACGTATCAATGAAACTAGAAGCTGGTTTTTTGAAAGAATCAATAAGATTGATAAACCATTTGCCACACTAATCCAAAAGAAAAGAGAGAAAGCCCAAATTAATAACATTATGAATGAAAAGGGAGAGATCACAACTAACACCAAGGAAGTAGAAACAATCATCAGAAGTTATTATCAACAATTATATGCCAATGAGCTAAGCAACCTAGATGAAATGGATGCATTCCTGGAAAACTATAAACCCCCAAAATTGAACCAGGAAGAAATTGACAACCTGAATAGACCAATATCTAGTAATGAGATTGAAGCAGTGATCAAAAACCTCCCAAAAAACAAGAGCCCAGGACCTGACGGATTCCCTGGGGAATTCTACCAAACTTTCAAAGAAGGAATAACACCTATTCTCCTGAAGCTGTTTCAAAAAATTGAAGCAGAAGGAAAACTTCCAGACTCTTTTTATGAAGCCAGCATTACCCTGATGCCCAAACCAGGCAAAGACCACACCAAAAAGGAGAATTTCAGACCAATATCACTGATGAATATGGATGCTAAGATTCTCAACAAGATCCTAGCAAACAGGATCCAACAGCACATTAAAAAGATTATCCACCATGACCAGGTGGGATTCATCCCTGGGTTACAAGGATGGTTCAACATTCGCAAATCAATCAATGTGATAGAACAAATCAATAAGAGAAGAGAGAAGAACCACATGGTTCTCTTGATGCAGAAAAAGCATTTGACAAAATCCAGCATCCGTTCCTGATTAAAATGCTTCAAAGTATAGAGATAGAGGGAAAATTCCTGAACTGCATCAAATCTATCTATGAAAGATCCACAGCAAATATCATCCTCAATGGGAAAAAGCTTGCAGCCTTCCCGTTGAGATCAGGAACACGACAAGGATGCCCACTCTCACCACTCTTGTTCAAGATAGTATTAGAAGTCCTAGCAACAGCAATCAGACAACAAAGAGAAATAAAAGGTACCCAAATTGGCAAGGAAGAAATCAAACTCTCTCTCTTCACAGATGACATGATTCTTTATACGGAAAACCCAAAAGACTCCACCCCCAAACTACTAGAACTCATGCAGCAATTCAGTAACGCAGCAGGATACAAAGTCAATGTCCAGAAATCAGTGGCTTTCTTATACACTAACAATGAAAATACAGAAAGAGAAATTAGAGAATTGATTCCATTTACTATAGCACCAAGAACCATAAGATACATGGGAATAAACCTAACCAAAGAGGTAAAGGATCTGTACTTGAGGAACTACAGAACACTCATGAAAGAAATTGAAGAAGACACAAAAAGATGGAAGACCATTCCATGCTCTTGGATCGGAAGAATAAACATTGTTAAAATGTCTATACTGCCTAGAGCAACCTATACTTTCAATGCCATTCCGATCAAAATTCCACCGGTATTGTTCCGGTGCTTTAAACTCACTTCCACATAACCTGACTGGGGTTATAAGACTGACAAGAGAAAGTGGCACAAGAGTATTATGTTTGTGCTTTGAGCCTCAGAAAAATAATTTATGTGTCCTTGCCATGCATTGGCAAGTCAGGTTTTAAAATATTTAAATGGGACAAGAGATTTAAATTCTCAGTGCCAGGACTATGACTCAGGATCATAAATTTCATCCACAAAGTCCAAAGTTTATAGGATAAAATCCAAGATTAAAAGAATTTATTAAGATGAGCCCGGAGGAAATTTCCAGCTCTGAGAATATAACTCTGCTCCAACTAGAAAAGGGAGACCATAAAACACTTTTATGATCAATGGGAAGACAGAGGATTCTGTGTAGTTTATTCCTATTATAAAAGTTATCTTTCAAAGGGGAAATGGTGGGATACCTAGGTGGCTCAGTGGGTTAAGCGTAAGCTCAGGTCATAATCCCAGCATCTTGGGATCGAGTCTCTCATGGGGTTCCTTGCTCAGCAGGGAACCTGTTTCTCTCTTCCTCTCCCCCTGCTTGTGCTCTCTCTGGCAAATAAATAAATAAAATCTTAAAAAAAAAAAAACAAACAAAGGGGAAATGTCTATAATCAGAGAGATAAAATCTGAGTACAAACTTCGTATATTTGATGGGCCCAGCATATTCACCTCAATTCTATCTAGATTCCTCTCTCTTCAGTACTTTCTAGCATCTTGATGACACATGGCATTTCTCTCTCTGCTTCTCTCCTTAAGGTGTTTCTTCCACTTTCCTGGCTGATGTCTACAATAACTACATTTTGCAAAGATGTTCTAATAGCTGTTCTAATAAAGCAAGGAAATGTAAACCACAGTTTGTCCTGTCATCCTAAATTACATTTCTTATTGTAGCTCCTTTTCTGCTGCCATGGCAACCACACAAGAACTAGAAGGGACCACAGGGGCTGGCCCTGGTGTGTGCCAGCCAGAGAAGTCTGCTGTTCCATACCCACATCAGTGGAAAGGGATGCCAGAGAAGTTCTTGAAGGGGGAACCTAAAGCCCTCGGGGTAAGTCAGTTGCAGATCCAGAAGTAGACCAGTTGTGTTGTAAACTCACAGCTGATCAGTTTTAATGACCAATACTCTGTCCCATTAACCTTATAACACATCAGCCTGCCCAAGGGACATTGGTATCTGACGCTCAGGCCCATTAGTCAAAAATGGTACAATATTCTATTACATCATGCTTCTAATCTCATTGTATTTAAAACATAGTGACTTGGGATCTATTCTAAGGTTGTGGGTCATCCATGATAACTTTAACTTCAGCAGGGAATAGCAGCAAAAGAAAAGGCCGCATGTACCCTAGCTGGTGTCCATCCAACAGATTTTTCTGAAAGCTGATTACCCCACATTGTTACTGTCTCTGGGAAATTTTCTCAGACTGCTCCTTAGAGGATGAAATTCTTTTATTCTCTGTGCATTTCTGTCAAGAGTCTCAGGTGAGTGTGCCTAAAAGAAAGGGACAGTTTAAAGAAAGACAGATTAGTGCAGGTGGAAGGAGAGTGAATACAGAGGTTGATCTCTAGCCCAACATTTAAACCAATGGGAACAAATCATTATGATTTGTATCCTTATTTGTATCCTTTGTATCCTTTTTATGCCATGGGATAACTATACTCTAATGCCTCTATTTTTAGACCCTAGATGCCAAGAAAAGCTCATATTGCTCTTTTCTTTTTCTTCACCTATACACATGCTCCTTCCTTCACATTATTTTTCCTTGCTTCCTAATTTCTGAGTCACTCCTATCTGAGCAAAGGAGAGCAAGAGCTGTGGTAGAAGTAACACCACAGGGGTCAGTAAAGCACCTCTGGGTAAGTCCTGGTTCATTCTTTTTACCTTGAAAACAACTGGGATATTTGGGATGGATATCCCAAGAGATAATTTTAGTAAGCTAATATACCCATAGTTCTTTATATGAAAGAAAACGACAGGAGAATATCAAGACCATCTATCATATCAGAAGAAGGAGAAGAGGGGTAACTTAGTGGTTGGAAAGGGGGTGGTAGATAATCAGTTTTTACTTTCCTCATCATTTCTAGGTTGTGCAGATCCTGATTGCCCTGATGATCCTCAGCCTGGGAATAATAAACATTATTGTCATGTTTCCATTCAATGAGTATCATTATTTGTTAGAGCATGAGATGTACAAAATTGTGGGGTCACTGATGGTGAGTAGAATACCTTCTTTTTTTTTATTTATTTATTTGACAGAGAGAGATCACAGTAGACAGAGAGGCAGGCAGAGAGAGAGGGAGAGAGGGAAGCAGGCTCCCCGCTGAGCAGAGAGCCCGATGCGGGACTCGATCCCAGGACCCTGAGATCATGACCTGAGCCGAAGGCAGCGGCTTAACCCACTGAGCCACCCAGGCGCCCCAAGTAGAATACCTTCTGATATCGTTGGAGACAACATAACTTCGTTGTTAATATCTTGAGCTTTAGAATCATATCTAACCCTCTTTTGTAGTTCTATAACTTTGGGAAAGGTATCTAATCTCCTTTTGACTCCATTTTCTCACATTTAAAATGGGAATAATAATAAAAGACTCATAGAAAGCTAGGAAGATTAAATATTTAGTATGGTATATTAGACCCAAACAGAATGTATTAAACATTGAAAGCACTGATTGTTTCACAACTAGGAACCCAGTGGCTAGTCATTTCTAGGGTTGGTTAGTTCAGGAGTGCAAGGACTTCAATGAGGATGGCTGGCATATCGTGTCAGACTGGATACATCTCATTGTTCATAAATGTTTTGTGTGCATAAATCCTTTATATTCCCAAACCAAATCTGGGCAATGGATTTGCCATTGTTGGCTTGGACTAATTGAAATTCACTTCTCAGTTAGGCTGGGAAGGGCTCACTGACCTCATGAACAAAATGAGGATTTCATTAACAAGAAAGAAGAGTCATGGCTGGTATGCAGACAATTTATAATC
The DNA here is from genome assembly GCF_963455335.1 of Martes martes. NCBI lineage: Eukaryota > Metazoa > Chordata > Mammalia > Carnivora > Mustelidae > Martes > Martes martes. Next base: position 11,004,770 of record NC_137898.1, read on the forward strand.
AGCTATCAAATCTTAACAAATGGAGCTGCTATTAGATAAATTTTGTTTCATAAATTTAACAAAAATAACTATAAGATTAAGTGAAACTTTAAGAAAGTTAAATTTTTTCCCTTAACATAAAATGCAAGGGAGTTTCTCTGCAAATTAAGAGTGTAAACAGAATGCAAAGTATCAAGTGACAAGAAGAAAGTAAGTTTATGTTAGAACCAGAAAACCCTATTCAAGTACTGTAGGGTTTCCATTCATCTACAACGTTGAGAATGAGAGAGTTTAGAATTTTATTACAGAGTTGGCTTTTTGTTCCCCTTTGCCTGTTTATAGAAGAAGTGCAAGATTTGAAGAACCGCATACACTGTGTTACTCCTGGGCATTTGCACCATGCTTTACACGTGTGATGATACTAATGTCAATAATGGCTTTTATTCAACACTTACCATAGTCTGGGCACTGTTTTAAGTGATTTATGTATTCAGTTCCATTTGTGCAACCATCACAGACTTCTGAGAAAGGATTTATCATTGTCCTCATTTTGTGGATGAAGAAACTGGGACTTGGAGAAATTAAGTGATTTGCTCAAGATCATGCTTTTATTTGGTACAGGAATCAGGGCCCAAACAGGGTTGTTCTGATTTCAGTCTTGCAGACATCAGCCACTCACAAGTTCTGCTTCCCCTTTACTTTCCTTTTTTTTTTTTTTTAAAGATTTTATTTACTTATTTGACACAGAGAGAGAAATCACAAGTAGGCAGAGAAGCAGGAGCAGGGTTGGGGGGAAGCAGGCTCTCTGCTCAGCAGAGAGCCTGATGTAGGGTTCAGTCCCAGGACCCTGAGATCATGACCTGAGCCAAAGGCAGAGGCTTAACCCACTGAGCCACCCAGGTGCCCCTAATTTCCTTTTCAACACTACTTTGGAAACCAGTTCTCATAATTTATGTCCTCTACAGGTTCCATAGATTTCCAGGAGCTGCAGGAGCTATGTTTGTCAATTGAACTATCACTCAAACCATCATAGGAATCCCACTAGATCAGTCTTTATTTAATTGGTGGAACATTTTTGCTGCAACCTTACGTTATTCTTTCAACCTTATTTCCAAACTTCACCTGTGAAGTGCTTCCCTTTACTCTCTTATACAGTACAACAACCAATACCAAGAACTAATCACAAATATCTCTTATCTTTGACAATCTAGTTTCCAGTACAGCTGTATGTCCTTTTTCAGAATGCTATAAAATTATTCTCTCATGAGTCTATCTGTTCATGTTTTCTTCGATGGACTTTTGGAACACCGTAAAGTTTTACTCATATACACCGTTCAGAGTCCTTGTTAAGTTTTTTTCTCTTGGAAACTTAATATATTTTTTGCTGTGATATTAAATCCTGTGTTTTAAACACAGAAATACAAGGGCACCTGGGGGGCTTAGTCATTTAGGCATCTGACTCCTGATTTCAGCTCAGGTCATGATCTCATAGTCATGAGACTGAGCCCTACATCAGGCTCTGCCTTCAGTGAGGAGTCCACTTGAGATTCTCTCTCTCCCTCTCCCTCTGCCCCTTCCCCCACTCATACACTTTCTCCCTCTTTCTCTCTCAAATAGTTAAACAAATCTTTACACAAATACACACACACACACACACACACACACAAATACATATGTATTTACATATAATTTCTGTATATAATGCTCTTCCCATGTACCTTACTAATTTTTCTTAAAGTTTATAGTAGCCTTTAATTGGTATTCTTGGAGATCCTCAGCATAATGCATTCATATTTAAATAGCAGTAAATGTAAACATTTTCCTCAAATATTTTTCTTACACAGTTATTTTGGTTAATATACTAAGAAGAGTAATATCTGTTCATCTACACTTTTATCTTGATTTTGACTTTAATAGAGATGGCCCTAGTGTTTCCTCATTAAATATGATAAAGACTTCCAGACCAAGACAAATGTTCCATTATGTATGGAAGATGAAACTCTTTATATCTTATAAAGAATGTTTAAGTCGTAATAGTGTTGAATTCTATTAAATGTCTTAACATTATAAACATGAATAATAATTTGATGTGAATTTTCTCCTTAAATTTGTATTTATAAATTATAATACTATTCAATATTTTAAAAACCTGGACATTTAAAGGAATATCCCACATAGTCATGATTCATTTCATATAATATAATGGATGATTCTTGCTGCTATTTTTTTCTGGAGGTGACTTAGTTAACCTTTACCATCTCCATGTCTTTGAATTTATAAACATTTTGAAGAAATTTACCAAGCTGTTTCATTAGATCAGTCTTTGTTTGATATTAAGATACAATTTTTGAAACTCCTGAAATCAAATTGGAAAGCAAACCCAGAAATTCTAACAGTCAAATAGTTTAAGGCAAGGGTGGGGGGGCATCCAATCAACTTGATTCTAGCTGTTTTAGGTAAATGGAAAATAATCACCCAACTGATGGAACCAAATGGAATAGTATATTATTAAAAACTTTAAAAAATAATCAGCATCTGATATGGAATTTTAAAACTTTCATTGCTACTATTTTGTTTATAACTTTTAATAGTCATTTTAAATAAAAACGATCTTTACTTTCTTTTCTTTTCTAAAATCTTATTAAATTTTGGTACCATATTAGGTTTCCTTCATATCAGGAATTTAGGAGCTTTCTTTGTATTTCAAGGACCTCAAATGTTTAAATACCATTGCAATTAGACATTTTTTTTGAAAGGCTTGAAAAATTCTCCTGTGAATCCATCTGGTAGAGTTTCTCTGTTGTTTCTGGGAGAAGAGGAGAGTTATTTACAATCTTTTGTGTTTCTCCCAATATAATTGATCTTTTTAACAAATTTATCACAGTTAGGGGTAAGTTTTAGTAAGTTTTGACTTCAAATATTTGTTTAAAGTTTTTTTATCCAATTTTTTTTCTCTTGTTACTAGTTTATTGTTTCAGGGTCCTTGTCAATTGTTGCAGGGACTAAAACTACAAAAGGTCTGGTGAGTAATATTTCCTTTTTTTTTTCTTTTAATCTGTTTGCTTATTTTTGTCCCAGAAGAAGAAGGACTAATCAAGTATTTGTTCTGCCAGAGTACAAGAGGGGTTTTGTTTTTTAAAAATCAGGAGAGATTGTTTTACATAGTTGCATTGGTCTTTCAGAAATTATAATAAAAAAATTGGCTGCTCATAAAATTACTGATATGACAATGAAGAGTTTGGGAAGGCAGTGTTGAGAGAATCTTTATGAAAATACAGAGAATTCCTGAAAAGGAATCTCCAATGGGACTGGCCAAATAGATGTTGCAGCTTGAGATCCAATCCATAACAGTGACACCAAGTGTTGGTGTGGCATAATCTTTGTTGATTTATTAATTAAAATGTGTATTCTGACTGCTTATGGAAAGGATTTTCATTTGGCTTGCAATGAAAGAAATTCACAATAAGGCTATTAAATAAGGAAAAGCAAACTTACAATACAACTCTCATGCCAATAGGTCTTTCACAAAGCCAAAAAAAGTTAAAAGCTCAGATCTCAACATATGGTTTTGCTCCCTAAAGGCCATATTTGCGTTTTCTTTGCTCAAAGCATAAAGATCAGATTATGGAGCATGACCTTTATGGCTTTTCCAGATCTGACCTTGTGTCTCCATAGCATCTGGTCCAGCTATGACCATTAAAATCCCCCTTGTGCTACAGCCACACTCAACCTGTCATGCTTTCTTGGAGAATTTTCATTCTTGTAATAAGCCTCCAAAGGAAGAGAATGCAGGAAAGGAATACAGAGCAGAGGGAGGTCATACACAAAAGCGTGGAGGCCACATTTGGGAAATAATGCACAGCCAGGCACCCGGCACAGAGCATGGCAGGAGATGGGCACAGACAGAACTGTCTAATTAACATTGAAAAAAGAGTTTATCTTATGTGCGTGGGGGTTGTCTGAAGGATTCAAGCTTGGAAGCCACAGGATCATGTTTGTGTGGGGGCAGCTGTGAGGGGAGAGACCAGTGAGGAAACAGTATGGTAGTCAAGATGGAGCAGCTGGACTGTGGGGACAGAAGTGAGGGGTGTGGAGTGCCTGCTGGTGACACCCCTGGGGATACCACTAGATTGTTGAATTGATTTTCCTTTCGTCCTAGATCAGAAGTAGCCTGGGGTTAAACATCTCCAGCTCTGTCTTGGCTGCATTTGGGACCTATTTCACTGCAAGCCACTTGAATAGTTTCCGATACAATCTCTTTCACTGCAGCACTTTTGAGAAGACAGAGAACTGCTTCATGTCCCTGTATATTTTCATGGTGAGTGCTTCCTCTTTTCCTGGGGTACTGTGATGGAAGCAAGTCACAGGCGCTCTGGCTCTGGCAAAAGAAGGAATCACTTTGGGAAATTGAAAATGATTGGAGAAGAGGAAAATCTTGTATTTGGAGCCAGGCCCATGTCTCATCTCTCTCTTTGTTCCTCCATATGTGATGAGGGAAAGTGGGAAGGAAGCTCATAGTTATGGAACACCTACTCTCACTAGTTAGTACACTAAACACATTGCATATTTTTTTCTGTTTAATTTCAAAACAACAATTCTGTTGTCCAGTCTAAAAAGGGAGCCCAGATGTCAATCCCTCTGTGTCCCCGGAGCTCCCTAGTAGAGTTTCCTGGTTCTCTAATAATAAAATAAAATTGTCTTGAACATTATCCAACAAGTGGCAAATCACCCATTACCCTCCTCCCCCAGCCCCAACATCTCTGAATGATCTTGCAAGATTAAGCACTTTGGGCCTCAATATCTAGCTCCTGGCAAATTCCCAATTTCCATTCTGTATATCACTACTTCTCTGTACCACTTGCCCTCATTTAGATGTTATCCTAATGTCTTTAGTTCTCCAAATTACCACTAACACAAGATATTGTAGGCTCTGGGTAAGTGCAGGGAGGGAACGCTCATGAGGTACAGCCCTGGACAAAATGCAACTGAAACTTTACTCCTAAAGAGTCTAAAAAAAAAAAAAAAAAAAAAAGTCTATTAGCCATTCTCAGCACCACAAAGTTTCCTGTTGTCTCCCCTCCATGCAAGCTTCCTTCTGGCCTTTCTCTGTGCTGCTTGGTTAGTTCTCTGTCTCACCATCTCTTGTCTGCACCCAAACATGGAAACTCAACATTCTTTCAGACTCATTATGGTTTTTCTTCATTCCCAGCTAATCCTTGATAAGTCCTGAGTGATGCATCATCACGCCAATACAACCCCTTGACTGCTTCTGCTAAACTAATTCATACTTCCCTTGAGGTTTCTAACGTGGCTTATAGTAGGCAAAGCTTATTTCTTGCCTGTTACTCAAAATAATAGAGTTTCTTCAGACAACTTTCATTTTTGCCCCAAGATCATACAGTTGGGAATTGGCAGAAGCAAGATGAGATTCTGTGCTTTCCTGCCTCCAATGTCCTTATCCATATCTATATTTTATATTGTTCTGTATTGTTATCCTGAAGAAACCTACTTTCAGTTTCTGCAGTTCTGTCCATTTGCAGTCTGTCAGGGTACAGTGCTAAGGACAAAATGTGGAACAGACCGGCTTCATGGGGCTGGCTACCTGGACATGGGACCTGCGCAGACACACAGGCTTACCAGTTAAAAGAGACCTACACCTGCTTTACTATTCTGCTGTTGCTGTCTTGAAGTCCTTAATGATTTTTTTAACAAGAGGACTTCTAAATAAGGTAGCCAGTTCCATGTTCAATCTCAATCACATTCTCCCAGAGGTAGTCACAGATGCCTATTGTGAACATTTTTTCTGCTTGTCCTTGGGGGGTAAATCCATAAGGGTTACTTGGGATCTGAACTCTCGGGTCTCTTCCTGCCTGGGCACCTGCACAGTCAGTCCACAGGTCTGTGAGCCCATACTATACTCCTGGTCCTAGCATTGGCACTCCAGGAGACTTAAAGAGACCAGGCCTCTACCTTTAGGAGTTCCTTGTAGGAAAGTTTAGAAATATTGGAAAGCAGCTAGCAGTTGATGAAGACCTAAGACCTTACTTTTGAGTATGATTACAAGAAGAGGCTAGAAAAGGTGAGCTCTTTAGAGGAAAGAGGACAGCGCATACTACTTGGAATCATTAGGCAGAACAGTATGAAATTGCCAATGATCAATTCCACTTGGTCTAGAAAGACAATGGTTTTATATGGCTTAAACTCAGATTTTTTGCTCAAACTACTTTTTGCTGGAAATCCAGCCTGACCACTGTTTTTTATAAATTAAGCTTTATTGGAACATAACCACACCCATTTTTTTACATATTGTCTGTGGCTGCTTTGGTACTCTCAGAGCCTGAGTATTTATGACAGAGACCTTATGGCCTGTAAAACCTAAAATATGTGCTAGCTGGCCTCTTACAGAAAAAGGTTTGCCAATTCCTGGGCTACCCCACCAGATGGTGAGATCCTTGAGGTTAGGGAAATCATCTGTTCTATTTGCTGCTCTGTCTTCTGTGCCTACAACAATTCCTGAAACATAAAGTCTACCGTATGTTGAAGAGATAAGTAAATAGATTTTTAAAAATGACGAATGCCAATATTCTCAAGGCCCAGTTGAGTCTGTGTAACTTGTGTCCTGGGCTCTGATCTGTTGACACTTCCACAAGGTCCACAAGGTTAGGGATAGGTACTATGCCCGACCATGGAGAGAGAAAGAGAGAATATTTAGACCAAAGAATCCCAGGCCTCCAATTCAGATTTTTAGGAGTAAGAGTACTGCCCAGTGTTTCTCAAATCTGACCATACGTTTTGGTTAAAGATGAAACCTCAAGCCAGTTCTCTGGGGAGATGGCTTAAAGACTGATTAACTTTGTTTTTATTGTTACGTTAGCTGCTTTAACACAACTATTGCCAACTTAGTGACTCGAGACAACATAAATTTATTATCTTACTATTCTGGAGGTCAGAAGTTTCAAATGGTTGTCCTTGCATTAAAATCAAAGTGTTGGCAGAGCTACATTCCCTTCTGGAGGCTGTAAGGGAGAATCCGTTTCCTTGCCTTTGCCGGCTTCCAGAGGCCACCCTCAGTCCTTGGCTTGTGATCCCATCCTCTGTCTTCAAAGCAAGCAGGGCAACCTCTTCAAATCTCTCTTGAACTTTGACTCTCCTGCCTCCCGCTTCTACTTAGAAGGATTCTTTCATTATTTTGGGCCCACCCAGGTAATCCAGAATAATCTTTCCATCTCAAGGTCAGTTAATAAACAACCTTAATTTAATCTGCAAATTTAATTCTCCCTTGCTATTTAACTTGACATATCCCTTGACATATTCCAGAGGTTAAGATGTGGACCTCTTTGGTCTTTTAATATTCTGCCCACAATTATTACTCTGCATATAACTACCAAGATAGGAGATGATATTATTGTGTCAACTATATGGAATGTCTGGTGGTTGAAAAACCCAAGTTATCTTTATGATCCCTTACCCCCCATTTAAAGAGTTTTCACATTCTGTAACTACAATAGCACTGGAAGGTAGAGGATGGGAAAAAGTGGTTCTTTCATTAATGAAAAAAATGAGAGGGTAAGTGGCATCCAATAGGCCCACCCTGGCCAAGGGCGTATGACTGCCGTGAGGAACCAGTTTTTCTGACAGCAGGCCAGTGCTTCTGGTTTAGCCTTGTAACCAGATGGTCTGTATTTTTCATCTTGTCATCTCCATTTCTCACATTTCCTGGCTATAAATTCATTTCTAGGGTTTGGATGCTATGGTGATCCTGTTAAGTATGCTAGAGTTCTGCGTTGCTGTGTCCCTTTCTGCCTTTGGATGCAAAGTAACCTGCTGCCATCCTGAGGGGGTGAGTATTGGGCTTGCCTCAAAGTCAAGTGTGCTAGTTTTCTGTGGCCGTGTAGTACATTCCAGAAAATTAGAGGTTTCAACAACACACATTTGTCACTTCTCAGTTTCCATGGGTGAAGAGTCTGGGCACACCTCAGCTGGTTCCTCTGCTCAGGGTCTGTTATCAGAAGCTGGCTGGGGCTGTGTTCACAGCTGAGGCCTCTACTCCCCTTCCATGCTCCTGTGGTGGAACTGATTTCCTTTCAGCTGTGCAACTCACAACAACTGACTTCTACTTTTGAGGCCAGCAAGAGAGTGAAAACCTCTGATGCTCTAAGTTTCTTTTAAACAGCTCATAGGATTAGGTCTAATCTACCCAGAATAATGTCCTTTTTTAAACTGAGGTATACCCTTTAGTGATTTGACAGTTCTATTCAGTACCCAGCGCTCACTGTGATGTCACCTGTCACCATGCAAGGTTGTTACAATACAATGAATATATTTCCCACGCTGTACTTTTCATCTTCATGACTGATTCACTTTATAATTGGACATCCATACCTCTTAACCCCCTTCATCTATTTTGTCCATCCCTCCCCCACCTACCTTCCCTCTGGCAACCACTGGTTTGTTCTCTGTATTTAAGAATCTGTTTTCTTTGTTTTGTTTTTTAGATTCCACATGTAAGGGAGATGATATGGTATTTTTCTGTTTCTGCCTTATTTTACTTGGCATAATACCTTCTAAATCCATCCATATTGTCACAAATAATAGAAACTCATTCTTTTTTTTTAATATTTTATTTATTTAACAGACAGAGATCACAAGTAGGCAGAGAGGCAGGCAGAGAGAGGGGGAGGAAGCAGGCTCCCCGCCAAGCAGAGAGCCCGATGTGGGGCTCAATCCCAGGACCCCAGGATCATGACCTGAGCCAAAGGCAGAAGCTTTAACCCACTGAGCCACCCAGGCGCCCCAAGAACTCATTCTTTTTTAAGGCTGAGTTGTATATATCCGTCTTGTTCTCCCATTCATTTATCGATGGATACTACAGTTACTTCCGTATCTTGGCTATTGTAAATAATGCTGCAATAAACATGGGGGAACATATATCTTTTTTTTTTTATTTTTTAAATTTTTTATTTATTTTCAGCGTAACAGTATTCATTGTTTTTGCACCACACCCAGTGCTCCATGCAATCTGTGCCCTCCCTAATACCCACCACGTGGTTCCCCCAACCTCCCACCCCCCGCCCCTTCAAAACCCTCAGGTTGTTTTTCAGAGTCTGTAGTCTCTCATGGTTCACTTCCCCTTCCAATTTCCCTCAACTCCCTTCTCCTCTCCATCTCCTCATGTCCTCCATGTTATTTGTTATGTTCCACAAATAAGTGAAACCATATGATACTTGACTCTCTCTGCTTGACTTATTTCACTCAGCATAATCTCTTCCAGTCCCATCCATGTTGCTACAAAAGTTGGGTATTCATCTTTTCTGATGGAGGCATAATACTCCATAGTGTATATGGACCACATCTTCCTTATCCATTTGTCCGTGAAGGGCATCTTGGTTCTTTCCACAGTTTGGCGACCGTGGCCATTGCTGCTATAAACATTGGGGTACAGATGGCCCTTCTTTTCAGTACATCTGTATCTTTGGGGTAAATACCCAGTAGTGCAATGGCAGGGTCATAGGGAAGCTCTATTTTTAACTTCTTGAGGAATCTCCACACTGTTCTCCAATGAAGACATACAAATGGCTATCAGACACATGAAAAAATGTTCATCATCACTAGCCATCAGGGAGATTCAAATCAAAACCACATTGAGATACCACCTTACACCAGTTAGAATGGCCAAAATTAGCAAGACAGGAAACAACGTGTGTTGGAGAGGATGTGGAGAAAGGGGAACCCTCTTACACTGTTGGTGGGCATGCAAGCTGGTGCAGCCACTTTGGAGAACATATTTCTTTTCAAATCAGTGTTTTCATTTTCTTTGGGTAAATACCAGTCATGGAATTACTGGATCATTAAAAATTACTATTTTTAACTTTTTGAGGAACCTCTATACTGTTTTCTATAGTGACTGCACCAATCTACATTCCCATCAATGATGCAACAGGCTCCACATTCTTGCCAACACTTGTCTCCTGTCTTTTTTGATAGTATCCATTCTGACATGTTTGTGAAGTAGTACCTCGCGGTGGTTTTGATTTGCATTTACCTGATCATGAATGAGGTTAAGCACCTTTTCCTATTGGCCATCTGTATGTCTTTTTTGGAAAAATGTTTACAGAGTAATGTCCTTTTTGATAAACTCAAAGTCAACTGCTCAGTAACCTACTCATAGGAGTGATATCCCATCATATACACAGGTCCCACTCATTTTCAAGCAGTGGGTATCACATAGGGGCATGGGTCACTGGGTGTCTTTTTAGCATCTTGCCTCCCACAATGAATAAAGACAACTTAATTTTCTCCATCCTTACTCCCCCTAAGGGCTTCCTCTCTTAGTCCAGATCAGAAAATACTTCACAATGGAGAGGTCCCTAGAGAGGACCAGATTTTGCTTCATTATCCTATCGTAGCAACCTTCCCTGGGCTACTAAGGAAAGTCAGGGTTTCAAACTTCTTTACCAATGTGTGCATACCTGCCCATTTCTTACCCTGAGACCTGCAGCAGACCCTCCTGGCCACTGAAAGAGCATCACATAGAGACGATTGGTAAATGGGAAGAGAGAAGAGACCAAGAGGCACTGGGAAGAATAGGACAAGGATATCTTCCAAGAATTGAATTAAAATGCCAAGAGTTGCTCATAGTTTTATTGTCCAAAGGCAAATCCTAAAACAGTAATAGTTTGATGAGATTATTTTTCTCTTGCTCTTCTCTGCCATTTTGTGCCTCTTTACTTTCTTTGGGGCTGCCGTGGTACACTGCATCTCCTGCCCCACAGAAGAGAGCTGGACTAACTCTATCTGTGGACTTCTGTGTTATAAGACCCTAGAAGTTAGAGTTTTCAGCAATTCCTGTTGACTTTGTAATTTCATTAAGTGAAAATTTTTTATTTTCATTGACCAAATCATCTGCACAAGGGAGCAAATTCTTTAGTAACCTTCCTACCGTAATGTTTAGGTCTGTGTTCCCTTCTGCTCCTGGAGTTACAGAGCTGGGAAAAGCTGCTCCCACAAATCTCTTGGGGCAAATCCAGAAGAGCAGTGTCTTTGAGGCATTAAGGCCAAAGTTTCATCTCTTCCTGTTTCTATCCTCCCCCAGCCCTCACACACATACATACTCTATTTCACACTTGAGTTTGTGGAAGAAAGACCAGAATTTTCCTTAGTTTGCTGATGGTTCCTGGCTTTCTGGGTCTCTGTGGTTTTTGAAATGATTGAGTCACGGCCAGCAAATCATGATTTGGATATCTTGTTGCCATCAGCATAAAGAACTGGATTTGGAAAAAGAGCTCTAAATTTTCTATAACACTTTGGTCTCCAACTTGCTGTGCACACTCATCCATATGTAAGATCAGTCCACTTACAGAGTCACAAAAACAGCCACGAGCTATCGCTGCATGATTTTCCAAGATCCAGTCTGAGCTCCAGAACGCCAGAGAAACCCCACCAAGTTAATATGGAAACCAAATTCCAAGAAGAAAGAGTAGACTCAGATAGTGATGCCATTGTGTGGACAGGAAGGAGAAGCCCTGTGGTTTTTTTGGCTGACTCACCTATGGCACTCTGATTGACTTCACAGGTTATGTTGATTATGCCATCAAATCCTCACATGGCAGAAACTGCATTTCCTGCACCATTTTCAGGAGGTTTGATGCCACCAACAGACCAACAACAAAATGTTCCAGAAAATCCATCCTGACAGTTGTGCAAGAACCCCATTTGGAAAAGTACCAGAATCCAACTCTGGTATTTTCATGATTCAAAGTGATGTTCTCATTTTTCCCTAAGAACTCGACAGCTCATTTTACTGGCTTTTTATCAACAATAGCAGAAATTAAATAAATAAATCATGCATTTAATGAGTTCATGGTGCTTGAAAGTTTTTATCCATTGGGGCGTCTGGGTGGTTCGGTCGGTTAAGTGCCGACTCTTGATTTCAGCTCAGGTCATGATCTCAAGATCATTAGATCAAGTCATGTCAGTCTCCTTACTGAACCTGGAGCCTGCTTGAGACTCTCTTTCCTTCTCTCTCTGTCCTTCCCCTCTTGTGCTCTTTCTCTCTTAAATAAAATTTTTAACCATCTTCAGAACTTTATATAAGGACATTAAGTTGGTAAATTAAATTCAGCAGAAGGTCAAAAAGACATTGCTGAAATGAGGGCTCCTTAAAGACTACATTTTTCTGCTTCCCTGGCCAGTACTCCTCCTATTTGTTTGACTTTCTTCTCCTGCCTTTGGGAATGCAAGGTGTTTTTACCTTCAGAACATTGAGATGCACAGCTTTCCCCTCTCCTTCCTTTTCCTGTTTTTCTTCTACCGTGGAAATACCTTCTAATAGTATATTCAGTCCTTGTATGTATACAAGGACTCTTTCTCTCTCCTTCCCTACTTTTTCTCTCTCCCCCACTTTTTTTCCCTCTCTTCACCCCATTCTCTCTCTTCCATGGGGCAGGATTATACATTAATCAAATATGTATCCAGTGTGATACCATGCGTGTACATATGTGATTGTGCAGTACATGGTATTTTCTGAATGCTCGTTAAATACACTTGATTTATTACAGAGCAAAAATAAATTAAATTAAATTAGAAACAGTAAGTTCATGCACTGCCTACTTCCTAGACAGATGAAACTTAGAAGAAACTAAATGATGATATCAGGAAATATAGTGTGGTGGTAAACAATGGGGGCTTGTAAACCAGACAACCCTGGGTTTTCATCTCAAAAATTCCGTCTCTTCCAGTTGCCATGGACATACCATGAAATGTCTCTGTGTTTCCTATTTCTCTTCAGTAAAATAGTAATAATATCACATGGCTCGTAGACTTGTGATAAAATAAGTAGAGCAACTACTACTCTGGTTGGCACAGCCTGAACCATAGAAGTTTTAATACACATACACGTGAATACATATGTGCATGTATACGTATTTGTATATATATCCGTTCATTGTTGTTTTATTAAACACATATTTATAAAGTGTCTGCGATGGGCAGGCATCCAGAGAGTGAAGTGCTTCCTCTCATGTAGGTTAAACTGACAGAGCAGGGCATAGTTGAACATGTAAATAATCAGTCAAAATATTTTCATGTGTTGTTAGAAGCTATGATGATGAAGACAGTTAGTGGGCTGACCATGAGGTGGACCTTAGAAACAGTAACCAGGAAAGTTCTTTCTGAGGAAGTAACATTTTCATGATAGAAATACTATCATTGCATTTTTTTAAAATTATGTTCAATTACCCAAGATATAGTACATCATTAGTTTTTTATGTAGTGTTCAACAATTCATTAGTTACATGTAACACCCAGTGCTCATCACACGTGCCCTCCTTAATACCCATCACCTGATTACACCATCCCTCCACCCCCCTTCCCTCTGTAACCCTCAGTTTTGTTCCTGGAGTCCAGAGTGGTTTGTCTCCCTCTCTGATTTCTTCCCATTCAGTTTTACCTCCCTTCCCCTGCGGTCCTTCGTGCTATTCCTTATGTTGATGGACATTTTCTTTCTCCTTTAACTTTTAATTTTTAAGTTTTTCCAGCTTTATTGAGGTATAATGGGCAAATAATAATCACATATATTTAAGGCGTACAATGTGATATTTTGAGATATGTGTATATTGTGGAATGATTATCATATACCCATCACTTGACGAAGTTATCTTCTATTTTTTTTGTGTGTAGTTAGAGCACGTCAGATCAACTCTCTTAGCAAATTTCAAGTGTACATTTTATTAACTGTAGTCAGCATACTGTACATTAGATCACCAGAGCTTAACTCATTCTGCTTAACTGAAACTTTGTCCTGTGACCACCATCTCCTTACTTCCCTCACTCCCCAGTTTCTGACATCTCTCTTTTTACTTTCTGCTTTTATGGGTTTGATTTTTTTTAATTCCACATGTAAGTGAGACATACGACATTTGTCTTTCTCTGTCTGACTTACTTCATTTTACATAACATCCTTCAGGCTCAACCTGTTGTTGTCATTAACGGCAGGATTCCCTTCTAACTCTGAAATTCCGTATGTACACACACACACACACACACACACACACACACACACATTTCTTAATTCATTCATCCACCGGTGGACACCAGTTTCCATACCTTGGCTATTGTGAATAATGTTGCAGTGGACATAGGAGTATAGATATCTCTTTGAGATTGTGATTTCATTTTCTTTGTCTTTATGCCCAGAAGCAAGATTGCTAGATCATACAGTAGTTAATTTTTAATTTTTTGAGGAACCAACATACTCTTCTATAATGGTGTACCAATTCACATTCCAAGCAACAGTACATGAAGGTTCCCTTTTATTCACATCCTCATCAACATGTCTTATGGCTTTTTGATAACAGCCATTCTAACAAGTGTAAGTGATATTGCATTGAGGTTTTGAATGTGCATATCTCTGATGATTAGTGATGTAGAGCATCTTTTCTCATTCCTGTTTGCCTTTTGCATCATAACTTCTTTGGAGAAATGTCTATTTAAGTCCTTTGCCTCTTTTCTAATCAGGTTATTTGAGTTTGGGTTGTTGTTTTGCTTTGTTTTCTGTTTGGGGTATTTTTGCTATGGAGTTGTTTGAGTTTCTTATATGTTTTGGAAATTAACTATCCAATGCATATATCAGATGAATTGCCTTACAGATATTTCTTCCATTTCATAGGTTGTCTTATCATTTTGTTATCTCCTTTGCTGTGCAGAAGCTTTTCAGTTTAGGTATATAAAAAGAATTTGACAAAATTCAACTTTATTTCATGGTAAAAATTGTCAAGAAATTGGGTTTAAAAGAGGGACATCTGGCTAGCTCAGTCTGTAGAGCATTTTACTCTTGATCTGGGGGTTATTAGTTCGAGCCCCACGTTGGGTATAGAGACTATTTAAATAAATAATAAATAAATAAGTAAACTTAAAAAAAAAACAAATTAGGTTTAGAAGAAATGTACCTCAGCATAATAAAGTCCATATATGACAAGCCCACAGCTAATAATGAAAAGCAGAAAACTTTCCTTTTCAGAGCAGAAACAAGACAAGGATGTTACTCTTGACATTTCTATCCAACATAGTACTTGAAATCTTAGAGCACTTAGGCAAGAAACAGAAATTAAAGATATATAAAATGGAAAAGAAGAAGTAAATGATCTGTTTTTAGATATTATGATCTTATTTACAAAAAATTCTAAATACTCTACCAAAAAATTTCTAGAACCAATAAACAAATTTGTTGAAGTTACAGAATACAAAATCAACATACAAAAATCAGCTATATTTGTATATACTAATAATAACAATGCAAAAGAAATTAAGAAAGCAATCAGATTTACAGTAACATCAAAATAAATAATATACTTAGGAATAAATTTAACCAAGGTGTTGAAAGATATGTACTGATGTCATGCCTGGGTAGCTCTCAGTTGGTTAAGCATCCATCTCTTAATTTCAGCTCAGGTCATGATCTCAGGGTCATGAGATCAAGCCCTGTGTTATATTCTCTCTCTCCACCTCTCCCTCTGCCCTTCCACTTCATTGTTCACACACACACACACACTCTCTCTCTCTCTCAAAAAAAATTTGCAAACTGAAAACTATAAGGTATTGATTAAAGAAATTGAAGGAGACACAAGTAAATGGGAAGATACCCTGTGATTGTGGATTGGAATAATTAATGTCTTAATGTCTATACTGCTCAAAATGATCTACAGAACCAATGAAATCCCATCAAAATTTCAATGGTGTTTTTCATGGTTATAGAAAAAAGCAATACAAAAATTGGAACCAGAAAAGATCCCAAATAGTCAAAGCAATACTGAACAAGAAGAACAAAGCTGGAGGCATTTTATCTTCTGATTTCAAAATACATTACGAGACTACAGTAACCAAAGGAGTATAGTACTGACAAAATACACACAGACCAATGGAACAGAATAGAGATCCCAGAAGTAAATCCATGCTTTTATGACCAATTGATCTTTGGCAAGGGTTCCTAGAACACACAAAGGAGAATGGGCATTCATAAAAATGTAAAGCCTCCCTCCCTCTACACCAACCTGTACACTTTCTCCAGCACTACAGATTGACAATAGTTAGAAAAAACCAAGTAAGACATTCCTTTTTCTGGTTAAAGATTGAACAGTGATTTAGCAAGATCCATCAAGGTGGAACCTCAAAAGCTTGCTTTTATGGTAACATAGATATTCTATTTGTATTGCTGGGCATCAGCGTGGATACTGATAACCTGTTTGATTACTGGCATATGTGTTTATCTATAAAGGAACTAACTTTAAGATAAAATTCAATAAAGATAAATAACAAGACATGGAAATAAGATGGGTCTTTGATTCCACAGTTGAAAAGCTATTTCCCAAAGCTTGTTTTAACTATGATTTTTAATAAATAGTTTCTATGGCTTGAGCCATTTCAGTTGAGTTCCTTATTTATTGTAACATGGATTTTTGTCCTTCTTCATCTTGTAGTTATTTGTTTATGTTCTTTGCTTATTTCATTTTTATTTATTATGTATATGTATTTTCATATTAGTTTACTAGTCCATCATCTATATTTATTCTATGATGCAATTATGTTTTCTTAGTCAGCTATTTTTTCTTACATTTGTTTTTGTTGTCTCTTGCCCTAAAGTTATTTTTAGATTTAATGTAGAGTTTTAGGAACCCATCAAAATCCTTGAGGAGAACACAGACAGCAGCCTCTTTGACCTCAGCTGCAGCAACTTCTTCCTAGAAGCATTGCCAAAGGCAAGGGAAGTAAGGGTAAAAATGAACTATTGGGACTTCATCAAGATCAAAAGCTTTTGCACAGCAAAGGAAACAGTCAAAACCAAAAGACAACTGACAGGATGGGAAAAGATATTTGCAAACAACATATCAGATAAAGGGCTAGTATCCAAAATCTATAAAGAACTTATCAAACTCAACACCCAAAGAACAAATAATCCAATCAAGAAATGGGCAGAGGACATGAACAGACATTTCTGCAAAGAAGACATCCAGATGGCCAACAGACACATGAAAAAGTGCTCCACATCACTTGACATTAGGGAAATACAAATCAAAACCACAATGAGATACCACCTCACACTAGTGAGCATAGCTATAATTAATTAGTCAGGAAACAACAGATGTTGGCAAGGATGCAGAGAAAGGGGAACCCTCCTACACTGTTGGTGGGGATGCAAGCTAGTGTAGCCACTCTGGAAAACAGCATGAAGGTTCCTCAAAAAGTTGAAAATAGAGCTACCCTATGACCCATAATCACACTACTGGGTATTTACCCTAAAGATACAAATGTAATGATCTGAAGGAGCACATGCACCCAAATGTTTATAGCAACAATGTCCACAACAGCCAAACTATGGAAAGAACCTAAATGCCCATCAATAGATGAATGGATAAAGAAGATACAGTGTACACACACACACACACACACACACACACACACACACACACACACAATGGAATACTATGCAGCCATCAAAAGAAATGAAATCTTGTCATTTGCAATGACATGGTTGGAACTAGAGGGTATTATGCTGAGTGAAATAAGTCCATCAGAGAAAGACAATAATCATATGATCTCTCTGATATGAGGAATTTGAGAGGCAGTGTTGGGAGTTTGGGGGGTAGGGAAGGGAAAAATGAAACCAGATGGGATCAGGAGGGAGACAAATCATAAGACACTCTTAATCTCACAAAACAAACTGAGGGTTGCTGGGAGGTGGAGTGGTAGGGAGAGGATGGTTGGGTTATGGACATTGGGGAGGGTATGTGCTATGATGAGTGCTGTGAAATTGTAAGCCTGATGATTCACCCCTGGGGTAAATAATACATTATATGTTAATAAAAACAATTTTAAAAAATTTAATGTAGAGTTTTTAAAAGTAATTTTCTTTATAAATTCTCACATTTTAAATTTCTCATTTCAACTTTACAATATATTCTTCAGTATTTTCTTTTCTTGCTTTATAGACTGGTCTCTCACATTTATTTTTATTAGTACTGTTGAATATTATAAAACACTGACATTTCATGTTAGTATTTTACCATGCAATAGAACCATATTTGTCTCTATTTGTACTAGCCACAATCTTCTAATTACTCTATATATGTTGATATTTTAAATGAAATCTCCCTCCCTCTCTTTCTTCTCCCATATTTCATTTACATTTTATATATTTTTAATTAATTTATTTATTTTAATAAACATATAATGTATTTTTATCCCCAGGGGTACAGGTCTGTGAATCGCCAGGTTTACACTTTTCACAGCACTCATCATTTTATATTTTTTGATAGACAGTATTTATTCCCATTTGTTCTGATAGTTGTGACCTGAATTTCTTCTAAGGAACCACCTATCATTCCATTACTCCCAGTTTATCTACAAAGGTGGAGCTGACTCTACCCTCAATTCCTCCTAGATCTGGGCAACGCCAGAATTGTATCAACCCAACTAAAGTGGCTGGTTCTGTCATAGCTTAGGGACCCAAGAAAAACCAATTGTATAAATGATACATTTCCAAGCAATGCTAATTCCAGTATTTTTGCTTCACTGACCAGGAAAGAGAATCTTACTCTTTTCTCTTTCCTGTTGTGTTTAGAACTGTGTTGGTATAAATCTAATGCTATTAGCAGTCATCATGCTACTGTATGAATCCTATCAGAGCAAAAGGTTATAGAAGAGAGAAAAACTGAGACGTTCCAAGTGATAGATCAGTCCCTAACAATGCCCTTTGAATCTCTTGCGTCAAGGTATACCTGGAACTGGGCTAACATCTGGAGTCAAGCCAATCCCTGAAGTTTTAGACATATAAAGGAATTAAAATAGCTCTATTCAAGTAGTGCAGTAACTGGACAAAATCCTACTATGGTTTCCTCTTTAATTCACAATAAAAGCCGAAGTTCTTACTAAGTCCTACAAGACCCCATACCACTTGATTCTTTGCTATTTCTTGGAATTAATAAAATACCTCTACTTGTATTTGCTGAGATGTTGCTTTGCGTTTATATTAAATGGGCAGAGAATGTCTTCCTTTGGCAAGAACTTTCGCATCCCTAAAACTTTCTTTGTTTTTATTTATATAAGCAATCTAAGAATAGTGCTTTTTTACTTGTGTAAAGTTCATACAAACATTCCAGGTTAGTAGAGCAAGATGTTATGATTCTAACTTTTAGAGAAGACTACCTGCATTTCATATCATATCATTTTAAACTTTTCATGAATGTATCAATCTGCTTTTATTGATTGGTTTTTCTCCTGATTTTTGGTTTTTGTCCTTTTTCTGCTTCTTGGCATGTGTAATAATTTTTGATTTGATGATAGATGTAGTCCTTTTTATGTGGTTAATATTCCATATATTCTTAGACAGCGTGGTTGTCTCCGTTGGAAGAGCACGTGACTCTTGTTCTTGGAGTTGTGAGTTCAAGCCCCCTGTGAGGTGTAGAGATCATTTAAATAAATTTAAAAATTAAAAAAAACAATTGTTTTAGTTGACCTAGTGAATGCAGGTTTCATACTTCAAGTACTTTTTTATTTCTCTATCCGCAAGACATCTGGTCCAAAAAGAAAATCGATTCAAATATTGTCTGTAAATATTATCTCTTGTCTGCAAATATCATTTCTTCTTTATTATTAATTAGATTACCTGAATCAGTCTTGTTTCATGAGTTTGGGTATTTGAAAGGGCTCACCAGACTCTAGAGAGTATTCTCACATAAGACTTTTATCTAAAGACAAAAAACACGATGCAGCAAGAGAAAGTACAGGCAAGCACTGGAGACATTCCACAGCACATCTTCCTCATGGACCCAACCAGAGGCACAAACCATGCTAGCTCTGGCTTGAACGGCTCAGATTTGTGCAAGAATCTCTCAATGTCCCATTAAGTACTTAAGTCAGGCTTATGAAACCATTTAGGTTAGTTTTGCAAAGTAGTAGTAAAGAAACTGATAGAAGGGCCAGCTGGGCAGTTTGGGATTCTAGACAGCTCATTGTGAATTCCAATGTTCTTGTCTCAACCAGGAGTCAAAATCCAGACATTCAGCTATCCCCAGCGATAAAGATAGAGCTTCTCCAGTACAGCAGCAAATTAACTCCATCTCTACCATATCTTTATTCAACAAATATTTATTGAGCATCTACTATCTGGCGATGAACTAACCAGGCTGTCCATGACCTCAGAGTCGACATTCTAGTTATTTCCAAAGTTACTCTTCAAAAGGCAGTCCTAACATATTCAATGCAGAATCCTCAGTTAAAGTGACAATAAAAACCTGGCATCATCCCTAAACTTCATTTTCCCCTTATAATTAGCTTCCCTTTACCATACTAAACACCTCTGACCTACAAACTCAAGAGAGTTGATACATATTCAATTTAATTCCTGTTTGGGGGTTACGTGTTACCCAACAACATGACGCAATAATAGTGAAGAGAAGGCTGTTAAACAGCAAAACTCAGCAGAGTAATTTAAAAGACCAAATTGGCTTTATTGAACCAGTCATGAGTTGGGCAGCACACATTCTGGTAGATAGAAAAGAGCTCTGTCAAGCTGCAGGAAAGGAAAGTCTTTTGAAGACAAAGAAGGGCCAGAAACAGAAAATTATTAGCAAAGAATGTGTTGTTTTAGACAAGGTCATCCTCTTAAGGGGATTGGAAGTGGTCTATCAGTAAATTCCCTAGTGCTGACCAGGAAATTCCATGTTGACTGGTTGGAGGTTCCATTTCTGGGGTTGAGGTTGAAACTGCACTTAGATGTTAAGTCTTGGTTTGCTGACATGGGGCCTTAACATAAATGACTGATTCAGGGCCCATGGTTTCGTTTTTTTAAAGATTTTATTTATGTATTTGAGAGAGAGAGAGAGAGAGTATGAGCAGGGAAGGGGCAGTGGGACAAGCAAACTCCCTGCCAAGTGCAGAGCCCGACACAGGGCTTGAAGGGGGGCTCAATTCCAGGACCCTGAGATCATGACCTGAGCCCAAGGTAGACGTTTAACCAACTGAGCCACCCAGGTGCCCCTGTACTTTTCTTCTTTAATGGGGCAAACACAAAAGAGTACATGCTCTATGATTCTATTTATTGGGACACCAAAACCAGAACAAACAAATCAGTGGTATTAAGAAGTCAACAGGATGGTTACCCTGGGGGTGTGATGGCTAGAACAGAGCTCAAGGGTTGTGTGCCTCTGGGTGCCCTCACTTTTCTAACTTTTGACCTAGGAGGGGTTAACAAGCTGTGCTCCCTTTGTGTTTCCCATTAAGCTTTATATTAAGACATGCAATTTTGAGGTTCCTCCAACTAAAATATCCACGTTAAATCCCCGTCTCCAGCTCTGTTTCCTGGAAACTTGGATTAAGACTATTGAAAGTTAATTTTCAAAAGAGGTGCTCCTCATCCTCATGCAGATAGATTACATATGAAGAGGTTTACCTCTACGTAACATACACATAAATTGGTCTGTGCGTAATCATCTTCTCCAGGCTGTCTGTGCAGGAACAAAAAGTCACATAGCATTTAAGTTTTCATTCCTAGCTTAGAAGGAAAGGAAAAAAGCCAAACAAACAAATCAAAAAATCACCAGTGCAGAGCTTCACATAAGGGCTTTGGGGATTCAACATGACACATTTTTTTTTTCCTTAACTTTCTGGTTTCCAAGGAAACGGGACTCTGAATCTATTCCTAACCCAGGTTTGGTGGTAACCCCCATATACACAGCTCTGCTTTGTTTTAAGTCAATCAAAACACCACATCTAAAGTTTACCTAAATTCCACCTTTCCCCAAATCCTAAAATAATCCCATTTTTTCCTCTGATTAGGCGTCTCCTAGTTCTTATGTGTGCACTATCACTTGTGACAATGAGTCAGTAAACCCACTCTGTTGAACAACATATTTGTCCCTGGCACTGTGTACTAGATGGGCATTATCTGTCTACTATAGATAATATTTTATATTATTGACTATACAGGAACACACAGACTGTAATTTGTAGAAATACATTATTTGGTCACTCAGATAACCAAAATATATTTCTCATATATATATTCAGTCTTCATTCACGGTTCCTAAATCACTTTTCCCAAAACCCTAGGAACTTCCTGAGTGATAAGATCAATGGGAGCATCTTTTGTTATAATGTTTGGTGTCTTGTCCTCGGTTCCTAAAATCCCTTCAGAGAGGTAAAGGTGAAATGGGTGTCTTGTGATTTGTAACAAGCCACTTTCCACTGACTGGGTTTATATTAATGGGATGATTTGGAAGTTCTTAGGGAACTTAGGAACTTAGGGAACTTAGGAAGACCTAAGGAAGGGAGCTGATTACCAGAGGAAACAACCACATGATTAGAAGGTTGGAACTTTTAGTCTACCCTTCTGACCTCCAGGAAGAGGAGAGGAGCTGGAGGTTGAATCAATCAATAATGGCCAATCAATCATGTCTGAATAATAAAGACTCCATAAAAATAAAAAATAAAAAAAAGGAAAGGATTAAGATAGCTTCCTGGTTGGTGAACGTGGAGGTCTGGGGAAAGTGGCATGCTCAGAGAAGACAGGGAAGCCCCGAGCCCTTTCCCTTCACCCTGCCCTAGGTGTTTTTTCCATTTGCCTATTCCTGAGTCATGTCCTTTTGTGATAAATCAGTAATCTAGTAAGAACAGGGGCGCCTGGGTGGCTCAGTGGATTGAGGCCTCTGCCTTCAGCTCAGGTCATGATCCCACAGTCCTGGGATTGAGTCTCGCATCACGCTCTCTGCTCAGCAGGGAGCCTGCTTCCTTCCTCTCTCTCTGTCTGCCTCTCTGCCTATCAAATAAATAAATAAATAATCTTAAAAAAAAAATCTAATAAGAACTGTTGTCCCTTGGGCAATGCAGGCTTGAACTGTGTGGGTCTACTTATACACGGCTTTTTAAAATTTTTTTATTTTTTTATTTGAGAGAAAGAGAGAGTGCAAGCAGGTGTGGGGGCAGAGACAGAGGGACAAGCAGACTCATGCTGAGCATAGAGCCCAATGAGGGGTCAATCGCACAATCCTGAGATCATGACCTAAGCTAAAACCAAGAGTTGGATGCTTGACCAACTGAGCCACCCCAGTGCCCCATACATGGAATTTTTTTTTTTTTTAAAGATTTTATTTATTTATTTAATAGCTAGAGATCACAGGTAGGCAGAGGCAGGCAGAGAGAGAGAAGGGGAAACAGGCTCCCTGCTGAGCAGAGAGCCTGATGTGGGGCTCAATCCCAGGACCCCGGGATCATGACCTGAGCCGGAGGCAGAGGCTTTAACCCACTGAGCCACCCAGGCGCCCCTGGAATTTTTTTTTTTTTTAACAAAACATACTGTAAATGTGTTTTCCCTTCCTTATGGTTTTCTTTTTTGTGTGTGGGTGTGTGGGTGTGTGGGTGTGTGGGTTCCTTATGGTTTTCTTAATAACATTTTCTTTTCTCTATTTATTTATTGTAAGAATACAGCACATGACACACATATAAAATATGTGTTAATCCACCATTTTCATTATTGGTAAGGCTTCTGGCCCACAGTAGGCAATTATTAGTTAAGTTTTTGCAGAGGTGAAAGTTATACATCAATTTTCAACTGTGCAGGAGTCAGTGCCCCAATCCCCACATTATCCCGAGTCACCTTGTAAAATACTTCTGAGTTTAATTAATCAAACCCAAGGCGGTTGATTAAATCTCCAAATCTGTAGGTAGTGGGTCAGAAGCACAAGTAACAACCTGGAATTACGACTGGCATCTGAAGTCATACGTTGTGGTGGGGATTGGTTTTGTGAGACTGAGCCCATAACCTATGGAATCTGATGCTGTATCCGAGTAGATAGCGTTAGAATTGAGTTGATTTGAAGGACACCTGCTGGTGTGCAAGAATTGCCTGGTGGTGTGGGAACCCCCTCCCACACACACGTTGAAATGGGGTCAAAACCACTTTACAGATACACACATACATGCATAGAGTGCCGAACCACTTGAAAGCAAGTGCTTGACATCATGATACTTGGTCTCTAAATACCCAGAACCTATCTCCTAAGAATAGCATTCTCCTATATAACTTACTAGCATAATTATATCACCAAATTTGTTCATATAATAATCCAGCATGTAGTTCCACAGAAACTCTGGGATCAAGCTCTAAATGTTTATTTTTTTGAGAAGACAAAACTGTAAGAAGCTCTCAAATACATTAATCCTAATTATGTCTCAATGTTTATTATTTCATGAGAAAATTAGCCTAGATCTTGTGTTAGTTTGACATAGCACAGTTTAAACCATTTGTATATTTCAGGTAAAGCAAGGTTTCCCCCACACTGGGATGTTAAATGCAGATACTGATTTATTCAGAGAGACATAAACCTTGGCATGACTATAAAACTACTATTTCTTTATCAGCTGGCCCACATTAATAATTTGAAGAGAGACCTTTCAAAACATTTTCAGATGTAAGCCATAAAACAAAATACCAATAATAAATGTAGGACACAAATATCTCATTCTTTTTTATGGCTAAGTAATATTCCATTACATAATTACATATTACATATTACATAATATTCCATTATATGTGTGTGTGTGTATATATATGTATATATACATGTATATATATACACACACACACACACACACACCATACCTTCTTTATCTTTATCTTTATCCATTCATCTCTCAATGGACACTTGGGATGCTTCTGTATTTTGGCTATTGTGAATAATGCTGCAAAAAACATTCAGGTGCATATATCTTTTCAAATTATTGTTTTTGTTTCTTTGGTGAGTGCCCAGTAGTGGAATTACTGGATCATATGGTATTTCTATTTTTAATATTTTGAAGAAACTCTATCCTGTTTTCCATAGTGACTGCACCAGTGTGCATTCCCACCAACTGTGTATGAGGGTTCCCTTTTCTCCACATCCCCACCAACACTTGTTTCTTGTGTGTTTACTTTAGCCATTCTGACAGGTATGAGGTGATAGCTCATTGTGGTTTTGAATTACATTTCCCAGATGATTAGTGATGTTGAGCATCTTTTCATGAGCCTGCTGGGCATCTGTAATTCTTCTTTAGAGAAATGTATGTTTGTGTCTTCTGCTCAGTTTTTAATTGGATTATTTGGGATTTTTTGGTGTTGAGTTGTAGAAGTTCTTTACATATGTCGGATACTAACTTTTTATTGGCAATTATATTCTCCCATTCGGTAGATTGTCTTTTTGTTTTGTTGACAATTTCTTTTGCGGTGCAAAAACTTTTTATTTTGATGTCGTTCCAAGAGTTTATTTTTGCTTTTGTTTCTCTTGCCTCTGGGGACCTATCTAGAAAAATACTGTTATAATTGATGTCAGAGAAATTACCGCCTATGTTCTCTTCTAGGATTTTCATGGCTTCGGGTCTCACATTTAGGCCTTTAATCCATTTTGAGTTTGGTTTTGTGTGTGGTGTAAGAGAATGGTCCAGTTTCACTTGTCTGCATGTTGCTCTCCAGTTTTCCCAACACCATTTGAAGAAGTTTTTTCCCATTGCTATTCTGTTGAAGATTAATTGACCATATAAGCATGGATTTATTTCTGGGCTATGTTTTCTGTTCTGTTGATATATGCTTCCGTTTTTGTGCCCATACCATTCTGCTTTGATTAATACTTTATATCTTGAAATCTGGAATTGTGATACTTCCAGCTTTGTTCTTCTTCTTCAAGATTGCTTTGGCTACTCAGGGTCTTTTGTGGTTCCAAACACATTTTAGAATTATTTGTTCCAGTTCTGTGAAACATGCTGTTGCTATTTTGATAGGGACTGCATTAAATATGTTTATTGCTTTGGGTAGTATGGACATTTTAACAATATTTTTTCTCTCAACCCATGAGCATGGAATATCTTTCCATTAGTTTGCATCATCTTCAATTCTTTCACTAGTGTTTTACAGTTTTTAGAGTACAGGTTTTTCACTTGTATAGGTATTTTATTTATTTATTTTTTTGGTGCAATTCTAAACAATGGGATTGTTTTCTTAATTTCTCTTTCTTAATTTCTCTTTCTGTTACTTCATTATTAGTATACAGAAATGCAATAGATTCCTGTATATATGGGACACAAATGGAAAGCAATTGACCTGAGGCTGTTCCTTAGCTATAACAAACAAGATTTTTTTCCCTTTAGAAACACCCTAATGCCCACAGGGATCAAGTCAGGGGCCTGTTTGTTCAAATCAAAAAGATCCTGTACACTTCAGTCTACTTAATTCTCAGTTGGGAAACAGTTTTCCCCTTTCTTGCTGCCCACTGCAAGCTTCTTCTCCATTATGGGAAGAAACTCCTCACGTAGGAGCATCTCGGTCTAGGCCATGAACTAGCCTGTGCTGGGCTCTGGCCCTTCCTTCTCCAAACATCTTGAAGGGCGGAGCAGGTGGTCAGGCTGTGTTTTCAGCTACAGACTTCCTGTTGCCCAACAGCACTTAATCCACAGAATGTGAGCAAGACTAAAATTCTTGCAAGATAATATTTGTTTTTCCTTTCTCAGTCCAAGCATTTTAGGACTTTCTTAGCTTTTTCCTTAAGATAACCTATTAATTGGGGGGCGAGGAAATGGTGGGGGGAAGTACAGGCATATATAAATGGAGGAAGGAAAAGGAGATTCTGCCTACTAGTTTATAGCTTTTGTTTTCCAAAAGTCCAAAGAACCTGATCCCACTAAAGCAGTTATGATAAGTGCTTCAGAAAGCAAAGCGTTCCTATTGTTTAGGAACAAAGGGGGATACGGAATGGAAGGAGTAGTCATGATAATTAAGAGAATAACAGATGTCTTTGGCAACTTTAAGAAGATTCCTATGGTCCTGAGAAGAGAGGGGGCAGAGGGTCAGTGACAAAAGTTGAGACACAGATGGGGACCTGGCTAAAACAATGAAGACCCATTGTTTTAGGTCCAAAGAGTTTGGGCCTTCTTACTTTACAAGTGGATCCCTGGATAACCTGCTTTGATAAATGGTATGATATGATTTTGAAAAATGCTTTGATAAGTGGTATGAAATGATAAAAAAAAATAAATTTTGATAACCAAAATTACTCCCCAATCCAACTCTCCATCATTGTATTAAACACCTGCTTTGCAGATTCTGCCACAGGTAATAGGGAGACTTTCCACCTCTCAGCAGACAGAATAATATCTTATAATAAGAAATTAACTTGAGTGACATCAGCAAGATGGTGGAATGGGAAGCCCCCAAGCCCCCATTCTCCCATGGAGACACCAAATTAACAACATATGGACCAAAATGCCTTGCAAGCCCTCTGGAAACCAGTTAAGAAGTCACAGCACACTAGACAAGCCCATAGCCAAGAAGAGATGCATCTAAATGGATGGGAAAATGTGTGATACTTTCTTTACCCACCTGGCACAGTGTGATATAATGGGGAGGAAACTCCCAACTCCAGCTTTTTCCTCAGGAGGGAAAGAAGAGTAGAGGCCCAGAGGCATGTGTCCAGCATTCTGGATTTTTGAGGGGCTACCAGAAGGATCGGTTTCTGTCTCATGGATTTGGAGTGCTGAGGCAAACTGGCCGAGTTTGGATGTGAGATTGGGGGGTCGCTAAGAACATAGCAAGCACTGTGGCTTGTCACAGCTCCAGAGTGACTGTGGTACCTCAGATGGATGCAGAGGAAGAATGTGTGGGCTTCAGAGAAGAAGCGGGCAGACCTCTTTAACTGGGAGGTTTACACACACTTGCCCAGAGCAGACGCATCTCCAGAAAATGCTGGAAAGGTCCCCAGAATCTCTAGCCATGCTGATTGGCAATGGTCTTCCCCTTTATAAAGCCAGTATGAAAGACTGGAGGAGGTGGTTTTGGTTTTGTTTTGTTTTCAAATGTCCAAATCTCACCAAAAGATCCCAAGACATGGAGAGAAACAGGACAGCGTGGCTCAACCAAGCCAAAATAAATCTTTAGGAACTGACCCGATGGAAAAGGAGAGTTTCACACTCACACTCATGACAACATTATTCACAACAGGCAAAGAAACAACTCAATACCAATGGCAGATGAATGAATTAACCACAAGTGGCACATGCATGCAATGGAATATTATTCAGCCTTCAACAAGGAGATCCTATCACTTGCTACAATGCGGATGAAACTTGAGAACATCATGCTATGTGACATAAGCCAGTCGGAAAAGGACAAACAAGATATGATTCTATGGTTGTGAGGTATCTAAAGTAGTCACATTCATTGGAACAGAGCCAGAATGATGGTTGCCAGGGGCTGAGGGGAGAGGAAATGGGGAATTGTCATTCAATGGGTATAAAGCTTCAGTTTTACAAAAAAAAAACTGAAAAAGTTCTAGAGATCTGTTGCACGATAATGCAAACATACTTAACACTACTCAACTGTATACTTAAAAATGACTAAGGTGATAAATTTTATGCGTTTTTTTTTTTACCACAATTAAAAATAAAAACTAAAGGGGCACCTGGCTGGCTCAGTGGGTTAAACCTCTGCCTTCAGCTTAGGTCATGATCTCAGGGTCCTGGGATTGTGCCCCACATTGGGCACTCTGCTCAGCAGGGAGCCTGCTTCCTCCCCGCCCCGCCTGCCTCTCTGCCTCCTTGTGATCTCTCTCTCTGTGTCAAATAAATAAATAAAAATATTTAAAATAAAAAATATATAAAAAAATAAAAACTAAAGAATTTAAGAGCTAAAGAACAATAATGATTTGTTTCTTGCATGTTTGCCTTTACACAGAAGTCACAGAAAAACTTTATGCTTCTAGATCAGTAGTTCTCAATGAGGAGATTTTGTCCCCTCTCCATCGGGGAACACTTGCCAATATTTGGTGATCTCGCATCTGGGGTGGGCAGCGTTTCTGGCATCTAGTGAGCAGGGGCCAGAGATCTTGTTAAACATCCTACAATGCACAGGACAGGACCCCTTGCTCTGCAACAAAAAATTACCCAAATCAGAAATTCATTAGTGCTTCTTTAGAGAAACCTAAATTATTAACCGCAGGTGTTAACTACTCTGTCATTCCTTTCCCTCCAGGTTGGGTTGACGGAGTTCAGACTCTGGAAACAACAGAGAGTCAAGGTGGGATGGGTCTAATTTGAGAGAATAGAGAGAGAAGCCTCTTGTTCAGATATTACTGAAGCCCCCCCAAAAAAGAAAAAGAAGGAGGAGGGTGCAGAGCGGGAGAGAGAAGCAGGGAGGGAGATTGGAATTTGGAGTTTGAGTGGGGTGGGTGTTGAGGGAAGACTGTTGATAGACCCCTTTTGGGCCACTCGTCTGTATAGTTCTGTAGCAAGCACCTTGAAGTGTCATCTCATGCAATCCTTGTAACTCCTCTGAGATCATTTAAAGTTATACTAGTAAGAGAGGAAGACAGACTGTAGAGGGAATCTTTGCTTGGTCAGTAGATTTAATTGGTTATTACCACATTCCACTGAAGGGAAAGAGGTTGCGGTTGTCCCTTATGGGGCTAGGCTCTTTCTTTGTCAAAGCCTGGGGGAGAGCTGTACCCCACTCTTTTACTGGCTGCTGGGATAGTGATAAGGGCACAGGGCATGATGGGAAAACTCCAGCAGACACCTTGGGAAAGGAGAAGGCACACCAGCAGCTCAGGAGCGAGAGGGTAGAGGTTCTTCTGTGGCTTTTCCACTGCTTCTAGGCGGTTCCGTGCCCTCTCTCTACTCATCTCTAGAATTTAAGAAAAGAGAATTGCATTTAGTAATCTGTGCCATCTGGTCCTGGGAGCTAAGCCAACCTTAATGGTGTTTCTTAATTCTTTTCTTTGAAGTATGGAGTTACGTGCAGAACCCACGTCCCCCTGAGGTGACAGTGATCGTCCTGGGGTGTTCCCAGGCTCCTTCTGGCACTCCCCCAAGGGAAGGAGGACGCTTATGGGACGAGGCTGTTCAGCTTTCTTGACTGGCTTCGGCGTCAGTATCCTCGTCTGGCATATCAAAGTCGGCTTCCAAAGAACACCCACTTGAGGGCTTGAGGGGGCACAGGACCTCTCTGTTTCACAAAACTGTCCCAAGTGTGAGTTTGCCAAATTTATGCACCCCCATCTGGTTTCACCACTTCCTAGAGGTGTCCAACTTTTTCGGAGGACAGAGGTCTACTGTTAGAGACAGAAGCCAGAGAAGAAAGATAATTCTACAGCAGCCAGTCTAGGTAGTGGATGCTGAGAGGCTGGCTCAGCCTGTCCAGAGCCCAGGGAACTGGAAAAAGGAAAACATACATAAGTTACAAAAAAAATTTCTTCCTATATTCTATTACTATTATTCACTCTATATTATTGAGTGCTCCTTGAAAGCAGTGTAGTCAGACTATGGTTAGCTATATATTATTGAATATTACGATTTATCAATATCACTATTTCAGTCAATGTTACTATTATTAGTTATATCTTATCGAATGCTCCTTGGAAGCAGTGAAAGACCTTCTATAAACATTTTCTCGGGGTGGCTGGGTGGCTCAGTGGGTTAGAGCCTCTGCCTTCGGCTTGGGTCATGATCCCGGGGTCCTGGGATCGAGCCCCGCATCGGGCTCTCTGCTCATCGGGGAGCCTGCTTCCCTTCCTTTCTCTCTGCCTGCCTCTCTGCCTGCTTGTGATCTCTGTCTGTCAAGTAAATAAATAAAATCTTTAAAAAAAATTTTCTCTAAACTTTATAACAAATCTCCCGTGTTGATATTGTTTTCCTATCTAAGAGATTTGAAAACGGAGTCACAGAGAACACAGACTTGTCTAATAATAGAGCTAGTAAGTATTGGGCTGACAATGCCCACACAGAGCTCCAGGAATCCCACGTCCTCCCAGCCGTTAGGTGGTTCTACGTGTGACTTTTCTGAAGATGCTAGGAGTTTGGAAAAAAAGGAAGTGCAGACACATTTCACAAATCTACGATCTGTAAGTATCACATCCTGTGTGGCTGGAAACTCTGGACTAAGGAAGGGCTGGTGACTTTCAAAAGATGAAGACAAGTAGAAAATTCTACAGGACTGTGTGACAGCCCAGAGTCACCGCCTCCCGGGAGTTTGTGAGCACTCGGCTGGAATCAGCAGGCCGGTCCACGGGCACAGGTAGGCAGTGCTGAGAGACTGGTTTAAACTTCCCACTCCCCTGCTGTGCCTCCCTGCGGGAGATTTGATTGGAAGCTCCTGGAAAGAAGTTAAGAGGCAGGAGAGTATTTTGGAAACAGAATGAGCAGAGGGAAGGAGTAGCGTGTTGAACACTTTCTGCTGTTTTCTGTGTGATCTCGGGCCCCTTCCCTGAGGTCATGTGATTAATGGGAGCATAGTTCTTACCTCTTTGGGCCCTGTGCAAACCGGACAGTCCCTGGGCTGAGAACGGTGCTGCAAACAGAGATCCAAGCTGAGCTGGCCGCTAAGACGGCTACTAGAGCTAATATCACAGGTACTGGTCCTTGAGGCCGGGAAACCGAGGCCTGACCTTGAACCTGGGTTTCACGGCTCCAGGTCCTGTTTCCATATTTCTGCCTGCTGCTGCTTCTCCACCCTGAATCAGCGCAGGCACAGGCTACTGCTGCAAGGTGGGATGGACGAAGAGGTCGCGTGCTCTCATGAATTGTGCAAAGGCTTCAGATTCAGAGAGACCTGGGGTCCCATCCCAGTTCTTACATCTCCCCAGTTGTGTGAACTTACCTGAGTAACCATTATAACTGCAAATATTTCTTCAGCATTAACTCTTTTTTTTTATTAAATTTTTTATTTATTTTCAGCGTAACAGTATTCATTGTTTTTTCACCACACCCAGTGCTCCATGCAATCTGTGCCCTCCCTAATACCCACCACCTGGTTCCCCCACCCTTATAGGCACATAGGAAAAACGGGTATTATTTCCATTCATAATAAACTTTTTGATTCCAAGTTTCCCTAATTATGACATGGTTTTGCTAACTAAAGAACTAACATACAGAGTTGTTGAAAGATGAAAGGCGCTATTGGATGGGGTGGCCTGGCTCGCTCAGTCAGTAGAACACATGACTCCTGATCTCAGGGTCATGAGTTCAAGTCCCAGATAGGATGTAGAGCTTACTTAAAAAAAAAAAAAAGAAAAAGAAAAAAAAGGCACTACAGGATAATGTCCAATGGAATACAATAAAAAATACCTAGGGTCAGTCCTAGTAAGTATTATTTATTGGACGAGAAAATGAACAGTTAGTGTGAGAGGTGCAGAACCCGAATAGGAAAACATTGACAAAGAGAACCCTTACTGCCTGCATCTCATGACTGGTAGGGAAGTTTGGGGGTGAAATCCACTGAATATTTGGCAATTCAGTTGTTGCAGGTAGAACCAGAAGAAAGGGAGATTTCTACATATTGTAAGTTTTTTGTGACCATTTGCCTCTGGACATTGAGACCTCTCACGATTGGTGCTTCTGCTTCCCTGTGATATGTCTCTTATCTCTAATGAATAGACTGGGCCAAATGCTGTGCAAAAAAATATTCGTGGTACCAAATTTTCGTGCTTTTCATAGCTCTCCATGCTGTCCGTTTCATTCCCGAAAGGATAGATCAAGTCAGGACTAACGGGAAAATACTGGCTCCCAGTTTGGGGAGACTTGAGAGCTCTATACTTTTTAAAGGCTGAATTTATTTTCTTTTCCAGTGCTAGTGGCACCATCATATCACAACCCATGGCCAATCAGACCATCATAGTTCTGACACCAAATGGCCTCAACTTTCCCAAAACGGAGGATCCCAAACCCACCAACCAGAGGCAAGACAGCATAGAGAAACATCTAAAGGCAGATGTCAAAGTTCTTGGGGTAAGTCCATTTCAGAATTTGCTGGACTGGAATGGGGAGGGGGTGCAGAAAAGGAACTGAAGTCTTGGGACTACTTGGTGAGCACAGAGGCTCTCAAACTTTGCCCGAGGAATTCCAGGTTGATGGGCAGACCAATGGAAACCCCCTGGAGGGCGAGCTGAACCTTCCCCAGACATAAGATGATATGAAAAGTGTATTTCTCCTATTCTGAATCTGATCAACCCAATTTTTGTTGATGTTTCTATATTTTTGCAATAGCACGCTTCTCAACATTTTCTTTAAAAAAAAAACAACACTTTACTGAGGAATAATTGGCATACAAAAAGCTGTATATCTATTTTTTTAACAAAAGTAATGGTACCCCTGGAATAATTTATGTTAATAATAATAATAATAATAATAATAATAAAGTAATGGTAAATAATTACGTATTTTAGGTACTTTTTTTTCTGTGTTTACCAACTGCATGCTTAATAATATGATTTTTTTAAGGGAATTTTTCCCTCACCACAAATTACAGGACAAATAAACCTCCTTCCCCTTTTTTCTCCTTCCCTTTTGAGAACAGAGATATTTGCCGGCTTCTCTTCTCTTGTGCATGATTTATTAAAGAAGCTCTGTGGGGACACCTGGGTGGCTCAGTCGGTTAAGCGTCTGCCTTCAGCTCAGGTCATGATCCCAGGCCCCTGGCCCTCCTTTGGGTTCTCTGCTCGGTGAGCAGCCTGCTTCTTCCTCTCCCTCTGCCTACTGCTCCCCTTGCTTGTGCTTGCTCGCTCTCTCTCTCTCTCTCTCCCTGTCAAATAAATAATTAATTAATTTAAAAAAAAGAAGCAGCAGCTCTGTGGAGCAAAGGGAGGACGGTAGGGAGGACTATATCTAGGACTGGGAGGGAACTAAAGAGCTCTGCCTCCTGGAATCATCTCTGCATTTATATGATCTAACTTTGTACAACCCAGTGGGAGCGATTGCCTTGCCCCTAATATACGATCCTGTGGATTACTATGAGGCTTGTGGGACATAATGTTTGGAAAACTTTGGCTTGGTAAATGTTAGCAGAGCCATAAGTGTCTGAGGTGACTTCAAGGAGGAAAACATGGTCACTTGGAAGCCAAGATCCTCAGCTACAGGGACATGGACAGGAGGGGTCACAGAACTCAGAATTGGCCAGAGGGCCAGGCTCTCTGTTGTGTCCAGGGGGGTCTGGGGGATGTAAGGAGGCACGTCCACACCACCAGGGCTAAGACAGCATGAGGGGTTTCAGATATCCCCTGTTCCCATAAGAGGTAGAAAGAGAGTTAATAGCAACAGGTTCAGAGAGCCAGGGGAAACAGTGTCGCAGGGAGCTGGGAGCTGGTGCCACGTGAGCTCACAAGGGCAGAGAGTCAGAGATGCCTGAAGACTTGCTGAACGCTTGCCAGGTGTCCTGAGACAGTAGTCTGTGGCACAGCAACATCTCTTCCAAAGTATATTTGCAGAGTTCTCACTCCGGAGCTTTTCAAAGTCGGTATCCTTGCTGGGGTCCTGCAGAGAGTGATAATGCATGAGCACCCTGGGAAAGAGAAAGATGTCTTGCCTTTCCAAATGCTGATCTTAATTCTCCATCTCCCTTCTTCTTCCAACAGACTATCCAGATCCTGTGTGGGGTGATGGTGTTGAGTTTGGGAATTATTTTGGTATCTGTTCCCTCTTCTCCACAATTTGCTCCGACGCTTTCCATCCTGTTGAAGGCTGCTTACCCATTCATAGGAGCCTTGTGTGTGAGTAGAGATCCTTAGGAGAATGGGGGGAAGTTGGAGCAGAGGGAGAAGGGGGAAGAAATCCTTGAGGATTTCACAAGTTTGTCCTGTTATCTGTTCCAAGGTCCCATCAAAGATACTACATTACATTAATCATTGTGTCTCCTTCAGCTCCTCTATACTTTCTCAGACTTTTCCTTGGGGATGTTGGTGGTCTTGAGTAGCACTGGCCAGGATTTTTTGAATTTTAGCATGTTCCTAAACTGGGGTTCACCTGATACTTTTTTCTCATATTCAGACTAATTGGGATGGATTTCCAGGTGGAAGGGACAGAGGTGAGTTGTCCTATTGAGGACATAATACCGTCAACATGATTTGTCACTGACCATGTTAACCTTAACCCTGAGGCTGAGGTGGAGTTGGCAGGTTCTTCTGCTGTGGAGTCACCTCTTCCCTCCTCTTTCCATACTCTACTCTTCGAGAGCAAGTCATGAAGCACAGCCAATGTTGGTAGAGGCACCTCGTTCAATTTTGAAGACCCAGGCTTTATTTAGGCAGATCTGAAGTACTTAATGCTGGGGCTGTGTGATCTACAACTTTTCTTTCCTCCCTGCTTTGCCATTGTTAAGGATTTTCTATTACTTCACTGCCCCAAATCAATTAGGTCATGAATATTGTAAAATAGTATCTTTGACTTTTGGAATACAGCCTTAACGATTCACTGTGTCCAGCTTTGTCTTCTCTCTGATCTTAGTCACCACTCCACCTAAACTGGGCAGCCACCAACTTAACATGTGTGTCTCTGTCCTCCAATATCTATTAACTGTCCTCACTCTTCTCTTTTTCCGTACCATTGCTTTCATATTTTTCTCTACATAATGTCTAACTCCAAAACTTCCTTCTGCCATTAAAAAAACACCCCCTTTCCTGGCTCGTAAGGCCCTCATTTTGGTTATTGGGATAGATTCTTACTTGTATCTGCCTTTGTTCATGCTTTTCTGAATTCTTACTTGTATCTGCCTTTGTTCATGCTTTTCTGAATACTCTGTGGGAAAAAGAGTCACATCTCTGTAATTAATTGGGCCTTACATTGTTGGTCAATGGTTTCCTAAGACTGTTTCCATAGGAGTTTTCCATAAACACCATGATAATAACATTTTAGCTTCACCTGTACATGGAAACTGACCTCGCCATTGTCTCTCCTTTCTGAACAGTTTGTCATTTCTGGAATTCTATCAATCATCATGGAGAAAAAGTCAACTAAGCCTTTGGTGAGTATGAGAAGCAAAACCCACAACTCATGGATTGAAATGAAATTGAAGGAGAACTCTTCAAGATCAATCTCTTTACCTTGCAGAGTTGGAAACTGAGTTTCAGAGCACGCATGTGGCATAGTCAGGAATTGAACTTGGCTCACTGATATTCCTGTCCATTGCACACTCCTCCAACTGCTGTACCCTTAATCACACTCTTCATTCAGGGTGTTGTATTATGCCCTAGATCAGCTCCCAGGAATCTATTCTAGAAAAAGTCTGTCTCCTTATAATGTCCTTTTCATGGTAACTGGACTTCAATTTTAGATCTTCAATGACAAAGAAGATGACAGCATTATAAAGAGGTCTATTTGTTGTGGATTCACTGTGTAAGCCCATCTGTCCAAACCCTTGAGAACATCCAGTCAAAATGTTATTCATGTGAGGACTTATCTCTCATTCTTTTATCTATCTAATCTAAAAGTTATTACTTTTCTTGGACTTGAGTATGAACTCTCAGGTCCTAAAAGTTGTCATTAGTCATTGGTATTGGTTAAGAAGACAACTTTACCTGCATTTAACTCTTCCAGGAAAACCAGAACTGGGAGTGGCAGGGAGAGGAAAGCTGCGTTATAGGGAGAAGATTTCTAATCTGTAAACATTCACCAAGTCTTCACTCAATCCTAGACCCCTCAAATAGTCTGATGTTGGGGGTCATGGGTGAGAATGACATATAACACAGTTGCACAGAAATTCAATTTGGAAACTCTGCCTACAAACATTTCCTGAAGACGGCAGGAAATTAGAGAGAGTGCTCAAGGACATGTCAATCTATCTCTTTTTTTTTTTTTATAAGAATTTAGAGAGTGGTCACTTGGAACCCTCACTTATCCTTCAAACTGCTGGATCCGTGCTGTCCAGTAGAACTTCTGGTGACGATAGAGAGGAGGGTAGTCTTATCGCCTGGGCTGGTGGTCACACGTTGCAACCGATAGCTTGAAATGTGGCTAGTGAAATCAAGAAACTGAATTTTAAATTTTAAATTTTACTTAAGATTACTTTAAATACAAGGAGCCATGGTGCTAGTGACAACCATGTTGGGTAGCACAATTCAAGAACAATGCTTCTAGATTTTGGTGGGGGAAGCTTATGGGGTTCTTACTTCAGAGAAGAACAAGACCAGAGTGAATAGGGCAGCAAACTCAAGGATATAGGGTGTGGGTTTGGGATATGCTCAGGCCCACCAGAGTCATCTGTCCTGTAGTAAATTCTACTGTGGTCACACATGATGCCAGCCCTTTTGGAGCCTGGGGAAGAATGCTGTCCCAGAGCAAACCTAAATCATTCTAAGAAATATATCCTCCAGAAGTCATGACTGTTGCTGGCTGTCAGGAGGCCCAGGAGCATACACTGTAGTCATTGTTTTAGGAAACTTGGAGTTAGGAGGAGAAAAATACCCTGCCTCTTCTCTTCTGTGCCCCAAAGCTCCAACTGCTGAGTCCCTGGATGGGATTATGTAATATTCTAATTTGTGGTTATTGGGTGTGCCCTGGACTACACTTACCCATAAATAGAGATTTCAGGATAATCCTAGATCAATTCCCCCTTTTGTGAATTGGGATAGGAGGGAACATATTTCTGAGATCATTTTATTTATTCCCCTCACTCATCTTATAAATGTAGAAATGAAACCAGAGAGGGAAGTGAAATTAGGGAACTGAGCACTCCATAAAATGGAGAGGGTCTCAGGCAAAGCTACCACAGGGACCTCAGTTTCCTGACATCCAGTCTGATCCTTTACCTCACACTGCTGCTAACGTGTTACACCACCCTTGGACCGGGGCTAGAAGTCCAGCTACACTCATTCCTATGGAGCCCTGCCTGTGACCACCAGAGCCTGTCCACTCCAGGGCTCACCTAAGCCTAAGGACTATGTTCCCACACTCATCTTTGGGAATATGTGTGCATTTAAGAGAGTCATATACTAGGAAAAATAGCTTGTTTCATCTGCCTCTTTTGTGTGGTTGACGGCTTCCTTGAGGGGTTTCTGAATGAGTCGGGGGAGAGAGAAATAATATCTACCTTTGGTCATACTCTTTTGGGGATTCTGCCAGCACGGCCCCATGGAGCCCTGCTTTCAGTCCCAAATAAAGAATTTAGAAGAGCAATATTCTCTGCCACCTACTGAAGTCCTGCCTAGGGAGAAACATTTCATATATTCACTCACTTAGCCAAGATTCAGAGATGTTTCATATATTCACTCACTTGCTAGATTCAGAGATGTTGCTAAGTACTAGGGAAGATGTCTCCTGGTTTAAGTCTATCGATGCTAGATCCCCCGAGGGACAAAAATAAGAAAAAAAATTTGCAGTACATTGGCAAAGAGGGATAAGAGGCATGTGTTGGTCATTGACGGTGATTCTTACTCAGCTTCTGTCTTTCAGGCTCAGAGCAGCGTGGCTGCAAACATTCTGGGTTCTCTGTTTGCTCTTGTGGGTTTTATTCTCCTCTCGGTCAACCTGGCTGCTTTGGATCCTGCCTTTTGGAAGTGCGAATTGAACAAAGAGGACAAAGCACCTATAGGGGAATACTTTTACCATTATATGCACCCATATATTAAGAATGAATGTTTCATGGCCAAAACTACTCTAGCTGTAAGTATTTTTAGACTGGTTTCCCAATCTTATGAGGTTTCTGAAATCCTTGATTTTTGTTATCCCTTCTTGTGAGGATCTAATTCTTTCTGGTTTGGGCAGCTGGGGGAAGGCTGTGGCTATGTGAATGGGAGGGGACTGCTTGGCTGAGATAAAGGGGTTAAGCTCTGGGGTTACATACCAGTGACAGGGAATGGAAGAGTAAATGTCAAATCAATTTGATGATGAAGAATGAAAACTTACTGTTGATAGAGTTTCTTAATAATCAAAGTAATTCTGTTGTTAGAGGTATAAAATAGGAGTTTGCCCAACCAAAAATCTTGGCACATGGAATGGTAAATTAAGAAAGGCAAAGACACCAGGACCCAAACATGGAAAGTATGTGTGCTGGGCGTTAACTCAGTCTGAGTGAACTCAGTGCTGGGCTAACTCAGCCCAGCACTGGGAAGCAAAGAGTAGGAAATGTGGCTTCAGAGATGAGGCTCCCCTCCTTCCAGGGACCACAGTGATGAACAGGACTGATCAGGGGAGAAGGCAATATCGTTGTTTGTGATAACTTATAGGGGTGGGATTTATTAAATTGGGAAATAAGGATGTAGGAAGGTAGAGAATGGGAACTGACTATGATTGCCATTATTGGAAAAAAGAAAAGAATGAAGTTTGTCTAATAGAAATAATGTCTTCAGTTGGAGCATTAAAGAGTATGTGTATGATCAGAAAACACTGAGAAAGACCCAGGCAACATACGAGTAAAGAGGTTGCTGCCTATCTGTTGTCCCACAATCACAAAAGTGAGTTACATCAAGGCACAGACAGCCAGATGTTAACAGAGCTGGTCAAGCGCACACTTGCACACCGCTCCTTGTGGACCTGGCCCCAGGTGCTTCTCTCCAGGTTCATGATATTACAATGAGAAAAGGTACATGCAAATGACGTTGATAGCAATTGACATAAAGCAACACATGGAGTAGGCAGCCCCACCTTGGGAAAAATTCTGGAGAGAAGTTTGGGAGGGATTTGTGGAATGGATAAAGTATGAATTCATGAGGGATAATTTTGCTTTATAAATAAAGGGATTATACTGTACCTGCTTGCTGAGACAGTTTCTAATTAATGTAAACATGTTGTACTTCCTCTTGAACCATACATAAATAGGCTAGAGGTTTATGCAATCACGTTTTCTCTCCTGTCCTATCAGGTTGCCAGGTCTGCATGAAGGATGCCTCAGGACAGAAATGGTAGAACCTAGTCTCTTGGCATAGTATCTTTTTTGAGTTAGTGTAGGTTGTTAGCAATGGAGGCTACTCTGTTTATACTATGTTTATTGCCTTGATTTTTCTTTCTCTTACCGACATTAAGAAAGGCTAAGGAAGCCCATCCAGCTCATTCAAAATGTTGAATTTTACAAAGGGTTTGCACCAATGAGGTCAAAACCTCATTGTTCTCAGGTATCTCTGAGAAGGAAATATCATTGTGCACATTTGATAAATGTGGAGACTTCAGGTTCACACACTATGTCTCAGTGGGATAAGAAACAATGCACAAAGTGGGTTATGTGTAGCTGATGTAGTTCTGCTCATCTGCCTCTCAAGGGAATAAATAAGCAAAGGGATTAAAGGAAAGCCAATCACTAGGCTAGGAAGGAGCATTGTTCTCTTGCTGAAGATGTTCTGCCTTCATCTTCTGAGGGTTGAGGCAGTCTTCACCTCTACGGTCAACACTGAACAAGGCATGGAGGTGTCAGTTGACTCAAGCACCAACAAACTTGTATTTCCTGAATTTCAGGGAACTCTGTCTGTGATGCTAATTTGCACGGCGCTGGAGTTCTGCCTGGCCGTGCTCGCTGCTGTGGTTTGGTGGAAAAAGGCTCACTCCAACTTCACTGCGGTGAGTGTGCTGGCCAGCCTCCCTGAGTCCTGCCAGGTGTATCTCCAGTTCTGGGCTGCGTTGAGCAATGTCAGCAAGAGTGGCAGAAGGGTCAGCAGTTGCTGGTTACGAGATGCACATGA
Organism: Martes martes; assembly: GCF_963455335.1. Taxonomy (NCBI): domain Eukaryota; kingdom Metazoa; phylum Chordata; class Mammalia; order Carnivora; family Mustelidae; genus Martes; species Martes martes. The sequence goes on from NC_137898.1 coordinate 11,045,191, forward strand.
GAGATGGCTTGATGGGGGTGGAAGACTGATGAGTAATGCAGATGGCAATTGAGTAGCTGACTGGCTAAGGGTGAACCAAATGGTATGGTTGAACCTGAAAAATTGATTGGTTCAAGCTTTCTATATTATAAATGCAGAAACCTGGAACTTAAATGACTTGCTCAGCATTGTGTATGAGTTTGTGCTCAGGTCCCCAGAACCTGGTTTGTGTCTTTATCAGACAGGAACACTTTCTACCACAGACCTAGTCTCTCTAACAGCCTTGACTTGATCAAGGGCATTTGTGTACATGCCTGGATTTGCTCCATGTCCTTATGCTCTGGTTTCCCTTCCTGTGATTTTTTAAAATTTAATTTAATTTAATTTCTTTTCAGTGTTCCAGAATTCATTCTTTATGCATCATACCCAGTGCTCCATGCAATACGTGCCCTCCTTAATATCCACCACCAGGCTCACCCAACCCCCCCCACCCCCTCCCCTCCAAAACCCTCAGTTTGTTTCTTAGAGTCCACAGTCTCTCATGGCTCACCTCCCCTTCCAATTTTCCCCAACTCAGTTCTCCTCTCCATCTCCCAGTGTCCTCCATGTTATTCCTTATGCTCCACAAATAAGCGAAACCATATGATAATTGACTCTCTCTGCTTGACCTATTTCACTCAGCATAATCTCTTCCAGTCCCATCCACGTTGCTACAAAAGTTGGGTATTCATCTTTTCTGATGGAGGCATAATACTCCATTGTATTTATGGGCCATATCTTCTTTATTCAGTTGTCCATTGAAGGGCATCTTGGTTCTTTCCACAGTTTGGTGACTGTGGCCATTGCTGCTATGAACATTGGGGTACAGATGGCCCTTCTTTTCACTACATCAGTATCTTTGGGGTACATACCCAGTAGTGCAATTACAGGGTCATAGGGTAGCTCTGTTTTTAATTTCTTAAGGAATCTCCACACTGTTTTCCAAAGTGGCTGCACCAACTTGCATTCCCACCAACAGTGTAAGAGGGTTCCCCTTTCTCCACCTCCTCTCCAACACTTGTTGTTTCCTGTCTTGTTAATTTTGGCCATTCTAACTGATGTAAGTTGGTATCTCAATGTGGTTTTGATTTGACTTGCCCTGATGGCTAATGATGATGAACATTTTTTCATGTGTCTGTTCACCATTTGTATGTCTTCTTTGGAGAAGTGTCTGTTCATGTCTTCTGCCCATTTTTTGACGTGATTATCTGTTTTGTGTGTGTTGAGTTTGAGGAGTTCTTTATAGATCTTGGAAATCAGCCCTTGGTCTGTACTGTCATTTGCGAATATCTTCTCCCATTCCATGGGTTGCCCCCTTCCTGTGATGTTAAAATTCTTTCCTCACTTAAAAGATACTTTTAAAAAAATAGTTGTTTCAAATTCCATGGGACAGCACTCTACCACCACCATGGACTTGTGGCTTCATTTCACTGAAATAAAAAGCATTAATTTATCCAGATTGTATTACAGAAGGCAGAATGACTATTGAGCCATACTTATTTAAAGAATTTAACAACATATTATATTCATCTTGTAATATATATGTATACACACACACACAAAGATGGAGGAAGTAACATTGATATTTATATGTAGATATAAATATATATATATAATATATATCTATTATATGTGTATGTATATATATGAAGCTGAACCTGAGTGAAGTTTGAAGAACTAACATAAAGAACTAACATATTTTGTTTCTTTTAGAGTGTGCTTTTCTTGCCTCAGAGTTACAAGAATAAATCCAGCAAACCCTTGGCAAAACCCTTAAAGACATTTTCTGACCCTGGATACGAAGAACTATTGACTTCTTAGGAGAAATATTCATCAGGAATTTGGTTTTATGATGCTATATAAAAAACAACCAAAGAAACTCAACTCAAGAAAGCAAATTTTGAATTCTCTGAAATACAGGCTTTTATATAATGAACACTGAAAGTATATATCTTTGTTTTCTTGTTATTGAATATATGTGTTCAATGGGGGTCTCTTCATTTGCCATTAGGCAAAGTGCAAATGTGTAAATTACCATTGCCTAGACTGCCAAACAGACATTTCCCAAGAAACTAGACAGAACTGTGATTCAGGGGTCATGGTGAAGTAAAGGAGACAACTCCTTCTTGTCCTCCTTAATTGTCAACAGAAGTTCACTGAGTAATGGTGGTATTCAGACTCTTTCATGGTAGACACTAGTGTTGCATCACATGATTATCCTCGTTATAGCCTGCAGACAAGCCCCCCACAATTAAGTCTCAGGAGCTGTGTGAGTAACTAGCTTCAAAATAAAATCTTTATTCAATTTCTATGATGTGTATGTTTTCAACACCACCAAGCCATTAACTCAATCCTCACACTATCTATCTACCTGGAGATAGCATCAAACCCCACACTGGTTGAGGGCTCAGTGGCTACAGATGAAGGTTTTCAAGACCCTCTCTTTGGCTCAACGAATTTGCCAGAGTGGCTCACAGAACTCAGAGAAATATTTCACTTACTGGATTACCAGTTTAGTATAAGAGGATATAATTCTAGAATAGCCATATGGAAGAGAAACAGAGGGCAAGGAATGGGAAGGGGTGTGGAGCACCACTGTCCCTGAATCTCCCTGGGTTTACCAAGAAGCTATCCCAATCCTATCCTTTTGGCGGTGTGTTGATACTTTGTTACACACATATGATTGATCAAATCCTCAGCCCCTGGTGATTAAACTCAATTTTTAGCCCCTTTTCCCTTTCTAGATGTCGGGGGTGGGGGGCAGGTGGACTAAAAGTTACAATCCTCTAATTGTAAGATTGGTTCCTCTGCTTGGAGGGCTCAGCAACCCAACCTTAGGTTCTCTGAGGTCTTTCCCAAAGTCAACTCATTAACATAAAAAAATACATCTTTACTGCTCTATCACTTAGGAAATTCCACAGATTTGTTCCAGGAACTGGAAGGAAGGCTAAATATATATATTTCTTATTACAAATATCACAAAATCATCATTACATATTTTTGGAAACTCATTTTTTTTTACTCTTCCTTTTAAATACTGAGTAAGTCAACAGTGATAGATATAAACCGAAACTTGAACTCCCTCTCCCTCATCAGCTACTCAAACAAAACAAGCAAACAAAGGCTGACTAGAATATTCATGAAGAGATAGCCAGTTCATTTTTTTCTTGATTTCAAAATAAGAAAGAACAATTGTTCGAGCATAAATGTTAAGCCTACACACACACACACACACACACACACACACATGCTCACATGCTGGTGTTAAAAGACTTCTCCTAATTTTATACAAGCCCCATTTCTTTGAAAGATTTTCTCATGTTTTCCCTGCCCTGACCCACTATGTCAGGGTCATACCCACTGTGTCAGATCTGAAGCTCAGTTTCCCCATTCTGTTTTTCATTCTGAGAGTAGGATGTTGGAGCTTTCAGCTCTTTCTTCAAACTCTCTCTTCATTATCATCTCCTTTTCCTCTGCCCTCCTTCGCAATGCACACATTTCTAAACCATTCCTCTTCTTTATTTGCTTATTATGGATATCGAACATTTATGGGGACTTTGGGGTTACCCGACCCTATGCTGGATGCCAGGCTTACAAAGATGAATAACATGGAATGTTGGCTTGGCTTCAGGGAATTCATAATCAACTGGGGAAAACAGATGACTTGTAAAGGTAGAGAAGCACCATTCAGGGCACTAAGAGCTATTTAAGCACAGAATAAAGAACCCTCTTCCCTGCCTGAAAGAATGTAGGGGATAAATGTGCGTGTGTGTGTGTGTGTGTGTGTGTGTGTGTGAGAGAGAGAGAGAGAGAGAGAAAGAGAGAGAGAGAGAAAGAGAATGATTCCTTCTCTTGAGAACACCCCAGTGGACACTCGAAGTGGGGCTGTCAAACACATGGGGCCACTGTCCTTCCACACATGGTTGACTCCACTGTACCCTCATCACGCCACCCCACCACTTCCATCATTCTAGTGCTGGAGCTCCTCCTGGGCCTCTCCTAGCTTTGACTCCTTTCTCAGAAAAGGCAGCCAGCCCTTTAGGCAACCCTCAAAGTCAGTTCTCACCATAGGTTCAACGTAACTGCTGAGCACCCATGCCCCTCTAGCATGAGTGCAATGAGACTGCCATCTACGTTGAGATATGAAGATGTATTGAAAACATGTGTGTGGGGGGGAGGAGTCAAGATGGCGGAGAAGTAGCAGGCTGAGACGACATCGGGTAGCAGGAGATCAGCTAGATAGCTTATCTAACCATTGTGAACACCTATAAATCCAACGGGAAATCGAAGAGAAGAAGAGCAACAATCCCAGAAACAGAAAATCGATCACTTTCTGAAAGGTAGGACCTGCGGAGAAGTGAATCCAAAGCGACGGGAAGATAGACCCCGGGGGGAGGGGCCGGCACCCGGCAAGCGGCGGAGCGACGGAGCACAAAATCGGGACTTTTAAAAGTCGGCTCCACTGGGAGACATCGCTCCAGAGGCTAAACTGGGGGGAAACCCAGGCGGGGTCAGCATAATCCCAGGACCCGCAGGGTCACAGAAGGACTGGGGATGTCTGAGTGCCGCAGAGCTCGCAGGTATTAGAGCGGGGAAGCCGGCTATAGCGACAAAGCCGAGGAGTGAGCTCTAAGCCCGGGGTTACCTTGTGCCGGTCGCAGGCTGGGTGGGCTCGGAGCGCGGCCGGAGGCCACGGAGACAAAAGCGACCCGGCGCTTTTCTCCAGCTCCAACAATTGACTGCTTTCCTCGAGTCGCGACCGCAAGCCAGGGAGGCGGGGCTATTGGGCGCTTTGCTCTGAGAGTGCACTGAGGAGCGGAACCCCAAGCTCTCGGCTCCTCCGGGCCGAGAGATTGGGAGGCCGCCATCTTCATTCCCGTCCTCCGGAACTCTACGGAAAGCGCTCAGGGAACAAAAGCTCCCAAAAGCGAACCCGAGCGGATTACTTAGCCTGGCCCCTGGCAAGGGCGGTGCAATTCCGCCTGCGGCAAAGACACTTGAGAATCACTACAACAGGCCCCTCCCCCAAGAAGATCAACAAGAAACCATCCAAAACCAACTTCAGTCACCAAGAACAGCGGAATTCCACAGCAGGAGAAAGCAAATCCTACCTGGACAAAATGACAAGGCGGAAAAACTCACCTCAAAAAAAAGAACAAGAGGCCGTACCGAAGGCTGGAGACCTAATCAATACAGACATAGGTAGCATGACAGATCTAGAGTTCAGAATGACAATTCTCAAGGTTCTAGCCGGGCTCGAAAAAGGCATAGAAGATATTAGAGAAACCCTCTCCGGAGAGATAAAAGCCCTTTCTGGAGAAATAAAAGAACTAAAATCTAACCAAGTTGAAATCAAAAAAGCTATTCATGAGGTGCAATCAAAAATGGAAGCTCTCACTGCCAGGATAAATGAGGCAGAAGAAAGAATTAGTGACATAGAAGACCAAATGACAGAGAATAAAGAAGCTGAGCAAAAGAGAGACAAACAACTACTGGAACACGAGGAGAGGATTCGAGAGATAAGTGACACCATAAGACGACACAACATTAGAATAATTGGGATTCCAGAAGAAGAAGAAAGAGAGAGGGGAGCAGAAGGTATATTGGAGACAATTATTGGAGAGAATTTCCCTAATATGGCAAAGGGAACAAACATCAAAATCCAGGAGATGCTAAGAACGCCCCTCAAAATCAATAAAAATAGGTCCACACCTCGTCACCTGATAGTAAAATTTACAAGTCTTAGCGACAAAGAGAAAATCCTGAAAGCAGCCCGGGAAAAGAAGTCTGTAACATACAAGGGTAAAAACATTAGATTGGCAGCGGACCTATCCACAGAGACCTGGCAGGCCAGAAAGAACTGGCATGATATATTCAGAGCACTAAACGAGAAAAACATGCAGCCAAGAATACTATATCCGGCTAGGCTATCATTGAAAATAGAAGGAGAGATAAAGAGCTTCCAGGACAAACAAAAGCTGAAAGAATTTGCAAACACCAAACCAGCTCTACAGGAAATATTGAAAGGGGTCCTCTAAGCAAAGAGAGACCCTAAAAGTAGTAGATCAGAAAGAAACAGAAACAATATACAGTAACAATCATCTTACAGGCAATACAATGGCACTAAATTCATATCTCTCAATAGTTACCCTGAATGTTAATGGGCTCAATGCCCCAATCAAAAGACACAGGGTATCAGAATGGATAAAAAAACAAAACCCATCCATATGCTGCCTACAAGAAACTCATTTTAGACCCGAAGACACCTCCAGATTTAAAGTGAGGGGGTGGAAAACAATGTACCATGCTAATGGACATCAGAAGAAAGCTGGGGTGGCAATCCTTATATCAGATCAATTAGATTTTAAGCCAAAGACTATAATAAGAGATGAGGAAGGACACTATATCATACTCAAAGGGTCTGTCCAACAAGAAGATCTAACAATCTTAAATATCTATGCCCCTAACATGGGAGCAGCCAACTATATAAACCAATTAATAACAAAATCAAAGAAATACATCAACAGTAATACAATAATAGCAGGGGACTTTAACACTCCCCTCACTGAAATGGACAGATCATCTAAGCAAAAGATCAACAAGGAAATAAAGGCCTTAAATGACACACTGGACCAGATGGACATCACAGATATATTCAGAACATTCCATCCCAAAGCAACAGAATATACATTCTTCTCTAGTGCACATGGAACATTCTCCAGAATAGACCACATCCTGGGTCATAAATCAGGTCTCAATCGGTACCAAAAGATCGAGATCATTCCCTGCATATTTTCAGACCACAATGCTCTGAAGCTCGAACTCAATCACAAGAGGAAATTTGGAAAGAACGCAAATACATGGAGACTAAACAGCATCCTTCTAAAAAATGAATGGGTCAACCAGGAAATTAAAGAAGAATTGAAAAAATTCATGGAAACAAATGATAATGAAAACACAACAGTTCAAAATCTGTGGGACACAACAAAGGCAGTCCTGAGAGGAAAATATATAGCAGTGCAAGCCTTTCTCAAGAAACAAGAAAGGTCTCAAATACACAACCTAACCCTACACCTAAAGGAGCTGGAGAGAGAACAACAAAGAAAGCCTAAACCCAGCAGGAGAAGAGAAATCATAAAGATCAGAGCAGAAATCAATGAAATAGAAACTAAAAAAACAATAGAACAAATCAACAAAACTAGGAGCTGGTTCTTTGAAAGAATTAATAAGATTGATAAGCCCCTGGCCAGACTTATCAAAAAGAAAAGAGAAAGGACGCAAATAAATAAAATCATGAATGAAAGAGGAGAGATCACAACCAACACCAAAGAAATACAAACAATTATAAGAACATACTACGAGCAACTCTATGGCAACAAATTTGACAACCTGGAAGAAATGGATACATTTCTAGAGATGTATAAACTACCACAACTGAACCAGGAAGAAATAGATAACCTGAACAGACCCATAACCAGTAAGGAGATTGAAACAGTCATCAAAAATCTCCAAACAAACAAAAGTCCAGGACCAGACGGCTTCCCAGGGGAATTCTACCAAACATTTAAAGAAGAATTAATTCCTATTCTCCTGAAACTGTTCCAAAAAATAGAAATGGAAGGAAAACTTCCAAACTCATTCTATGAGGCCAGCATCACCTTGATCCCAAAACCAGACAAGGATCCCACCAAAAAAGAGAATTACAGACCAATATCCTTGATGAACACAGATGCGAAAATTCTCACCAAAATACTGGCCAATAGGATCCAACAGTACATTAAAAGGATTATTCACCACGACCAAGTGGGATTTATTCCAGGGCTGCAAGGTTGGTTCAACATCCGCAAATCCATCAATGTGATACAATACATTAATAAAAGAAAGAGTAAGAACCATATGATACTCTCAATAGATGCTGAAAAAGCATTTGACAAAGTGCAGCATCCCTTCCTGATTAAAACTCTTCAAAGTGTAGGGATAGAAGGCACATACCTCAATATTATCAAAGCCATCTATGAAAAACCCACCGCAAATATCATTCTCAATGGAGAAAAACTGAAAGCTTTTCCGCTAAGGTCAGGAACACGGCAGGGATGTCCGTTATCACCACTGCTGTTCAACATAGTACTAGAAGTCCTAGCCTCAGCAATCAGACAACAAAAAGAAATTAAAGGCATCCAAATCGGCAAAGAAGAAGTCAAACTATCACTCTTTGCAGATGATATGATACTATATGTGGAAAACCCAAAAGGCTCCACTCCAAAACTGCTAGAACTTATACAGGAATTCAGTAAAGTGTCAGGATATAAAGTCAATGCACAGAAATCAGTCGCATTTCTTTACACTAACAACAAGACAGAAGAAAGAGAAATTGAGGAGTCAGTCCCATTTACAATCGTACCCAAAACCATAAGATACCTAGGAATAAATCTAACCAAAGAGGCAAAGAATCTATACTCAGAAAACTATAAAGTACTCATGAAAGAAATTGAGGAAGACACAAAGAAATGGAAAAATATTCCATGCTCATGGATTGGAAGAACAAATATTGTGAAAATGTCTATTTTACCTAAAGCAATCTACACATTTAATGCAATCCCTATCAAAATCCCATCCATTTTTTTTAAAGAAATAGAACAAATAATCCTAAAATTTATATGGAACCAGAAAAGACCTCGAATAGCCAAAGGAATATTGAAAAAGAAAGCCAAAGTCGGTGGTATCACAATTCCAGACTTCAAGCTCTATTACAAAGCTGTCATCATCAAGACAGTATGGTACTGGCACAAAAACAGACATATAGACCAATGGAACAGAATAGAGAGCCCAGAAATAGACCCTCAACTCTATGGTCAACTAATCTTCGACAAAGCAGGAAAGAATATCCAATGGAAAAAAGACAGCCTCTTCAACAAATGGTGCTGGGAAAATTGGACAGCCACATGCAGAAAAATGAAATTGGACTATTTCCTTACACCACACACGAAAATAGACTCAAAGTGGATGAAGGACCTCAATGTGCGAAAGGAATCTATCAAAATCCTTGAGGAGAATGCAGGCAGCAACCTCTTTGACCTCCACCGCAGCAACTTCTTCCTAGGAACATCGTCAAAGGCAACAGAAGCAAGGGCAAAAATGAACTATTGGGATTTCATCAAGATCAAAAGCTTTTGCACAGCAAAGGAAACAGTTAACAAAACCAAAAGACAACTGACAGAATGGGAGAAGATATTTGCAAACGACATATCAGATAAAGGGCTCGTATCCAAAATCTATAAAGAGCTTATCAAACTCAATACCCAAAGAACAAATAATCCAGTCAAGAAATGGGCAGAGGACATGAACAGACATTTCTGCAAGGAAGACATCCAGATGGCCAACAGACACATGAAAAAATGCTCCACATCACTCGGCATCAGGGAAATACAAATCAAAACCACAATGAGATACCACCTCACACCAGTCAGAATGGCTAAAATTAACAAGTCAAGAAATGACAGATGCTGGCGAGGATGCGGAGAGAGGGGAACCCTCCTACACTGTTGGTGGGAATGCAAGCTGGTGCAACCACTCTGGAAAACAGTGTGGAGGTTCCTCAAAAAACTGAAAATAGAGCTACCCTACGACCCAGCAATTGCACTCCTGGGTATATATCCTAAAGATACAAACGTGGTGCTCCGAAGGGGCACGTGCACCCGAATGTTTATAGCAGCAATGTCCACAATAGCCAAACTGTGGAAAGCGCCTAGATGTCCATCAACAGATGAATGGATAAAGAAGATGTGGTATATATACACAATGGAATACTATGCAGCCATCAAAAGACATGAAATCTTGCCATTTGCGACGACGTGGATGGAACTAGAGGGTATCATGCTTAGCGAAATAAGTCAATCGGAGAAATATAACTATCATATGATCTCTTTGATATGAGGAAGTGGAGATGCAAGGTGGGGGGGTTTGGGGAGGGGTAGGAAAAGAAAAAATGAAAAGATGGGATTGGGAGGGAGACAAACCATAAAAGACTCAATCTCAAGAAACAGACTGAGGGTTGCGGGGGGGAAGGGGGATGGGAGAGGGTGGTGGGGAAATGGACATTGGGGAGGGTATGTGCTATGATGAGTGCTGTGAAATGTGTAAACCAGACGATTCACAGACCTGTACCCCTGGGGATAAAAATACATTATATGTTTATTAAAATAAAAAAAAAAAAAAAAAAAAAAAAAAAAAAAAAGAAAACATGTGTGTGAAGTGCTTACCATTATATCTATCTAGTACATAAAAGATGCTCAGTTAACTTGAGTTTTATTTTCTATTTTCTTCCACCCCTCCCCCAACTCCCCTACACCACTCTGATCCTCTAATCAATTTTAATCTCAATCCACCTCTAGGATTTGGAAACTGATTAATCTCATAAAATCCTTCATTTCTTCAAGAGAGTCCGTATACCTCTAAATAGGGAATCTTAGACTGCGGTAATTTATTTTCTCTTCCCTTTGCTACAAGGGAAGATTTTAGAAGTAACGGCTTTTCAGAGCTTTGCCACACGTGGCTCTACTGACACCCAGTGGTGATAAAGAGAAATATTTTTCCCCCAAATAGAAAAGGCAGGCCAGTGTACTAATTCGGTATCCCAGGAGAATTTCCCTGTAGGCAGCTAATCCGACAGCACGAAATCATACCCGCAAACTTGTCTGCACATGTCATCAGTGAGGCGGGGACAATGCGCCTCTAGAAATTACTTATTATTTGCTTCTTCAAAAAGACACAAACCATAACCATAAGGGTGCTGGAAGGGCTATGTTCATGTGAAATAAAATATACTTAATATGAAACATTATTAGAGAGAAAGAGGGATATTTTGTAATGATAAAAGGGTCAACAGAGCAGGAAGAAACAAGAGTAAATAAATGTGTCCCCAAATATAGGAAGCAAAACTGATAGAATTGAAAGGAGAATTTAGCAATATTGGGTTTCAATATTTTACCCTCAATCTCTGATAGTAAAACTAGATAGAAAATCAAGAAGAAAATAAAAGACTTGAAAACTATTAACCAACTTAACCCGATGCACAGATTTTAAAAACTTAATGAAATATAATATATATTAATAAATAATAACATTAATATAACATTATAATACATAAACATAATCATAAATATATAAAACATGATAATATATAAAACATAGTATACTATTAAAACCCTTCACCCATTTTGTGAAAATGGGTTTTGAGTGAAACTAGTGAATATCATCAAGTATAACTCCCAGAATTATGCTGTGTGGCAAAAGGACTTTAAAGGGTATAATTAATATTCTAGGAGTTGATTTGGGGTTAGTCAAGGACATTGTCTGAGCAGCCCCAACCTCATCACACAAGCCACTTAAATCTGGGTCTAGAGATCAGGGACAGGGCAGCTGCCATGTCTTGGGGAGAGACATGTGGCAGTGAATGGCAGACGGCCTCCAAGAGGCCCCTAGTTGACAGCCAAAAGAAAATGGGACCTCATTCCCAGCGTTGTTAGGAGCTAAACTCTGTCAACACCCTGAATGAGCTTGGCAGATGCCCCCATGCCCAAGATGATATGGTAGCTCTGGCCAACACTTGACTCTAGCCATTTGAGACCCTGGACGGAGAACCCCATCCTGCCATGCTCAACTCTGGACCCAAGGAAACTGTGAGATAACCCATTTGGATCATGTTAAGCCACAAAATTGGTAATATTGTATTGGAAATAATGTATTTACCAATTATTTTATATAAATATAATATATATAAAATATATTATTTTATATTGTATATATACATATAATTATATATATATATATATATATATATATATATAAAATAGAAGATTCATAGGACCCAGTAGGACTATGTGTATAACTAGGATCTATTGGAGGGATAGGACATGATATCACAATAGCATATATATATATATATATATATATATATATATATAACACTAATAATTTACCAACTATTACCAATATTGGTAATAATGTATTTTTCTACAGTAGTAGAAAACAAATACCAATCACATGCTAGAAATTAAAAGACAATAAATTTTAAAAGATTGAAATACCACAAAAAAAGTTCTCTGAACAAAACAGAATTAAATGAGATATCAATAGCAGAATGACATTGTGGAATCCCCCACATAACTGTAAATTTAAATTACTCACTTCTCAACTGACAATGAATCAAAGAAATAAAAAAAAGAAATTGGAAAATATTTTTAAAATTTTAAAATTTTAAATCTTTTAAAATATTTTAAAATTAAAATATTTTAAATTGAATAGAAAAGAAAACATATCAAAATATATGGGAGATGGCAAACCCTGGGCCTAGAATAAAATTAATAGCTTTAAGTCCTTATATCAGAAACAAAAATGTCTCAAATCAATAATCTAAGCCCCCTCCTACAAAACTAGAAAAAAAAAAAAAGGAGAGAAAACTAAATCCCAAGTAAGGAGAAATAGGAAATAATTAAGTCTAGAGTGAAAAATCGAGGAACAGAAAACAGAAAAATAATAAAGAAAAATCAATGAAACCAAAAGTTGGTTCTTTGAAAATTCCAGCAAAACTGACGACCATCAGCTAGGCAGACCAAGTGAAAATGAGAGAGAAGACACACATTATCACAATCAGTCATGGAAGTGGAGACACCACCACCAACTCCACAAGATTAGAAGCATTATAAGGGCATTAAGTATAATTCCGGACAATTTCATGCCAGCAATTTATACAAGTAAATGAAATTATAAAATAGACGTAAGTTACCAAAACTGATCTGAAAGAATTAGAAAACACGAATATATGTATAACAAATGAAAACACTGAAATAATATTTGAACACTTTGCCACCAAGAGAAGCTCAAACCCAAATAGCTTCACTGGTGAATATATCTATCAGATAATTAAAGACAAAATTGTAACAATCCATGACAAATTTCTTCACAAAAGAAAGAAGGGAGACACTCTCAACTCATTCCATTAGCCAGGATTACCCTGATACCAAAGCCAGACAGAACATTAGAAGGAAAGAAAGCTACAGAAAAATATGCCATCTTCCATCTTCCATCTTCCTGAGGTCACAACGACAAAGTCAAATAAAAGGCCCTTCTGGTGGGATGTCTGTTATCACCGTATCAGCCATAACCTAGGCAAGGGGCATCCCACTTGGGAGCTTGTTTCATAGTTTTTGTGGAACAATTCTGATGCCTCTAGCTTCTACAGTGTTTCTGTGGCTTCAGTAGCCACTGACCATCATAAGGCAAAGGAGAGACAGCAGAGCACGTGCCCTTTTTTGAGTGTAGAGGATGCATGTCTCCTTTAATCCACTGTAAGCTAAATTCTCAAAAGCCTATAGATGGAGACAATTTATCAGTGTGGGTTGTCTGGATTCCTTTGACTGGCACTCCTCCTGTTGGCCAAAAAGGGAAAAACTCACCTTTGCTTTTGCTAAGCAGGAACGCTAAAAACGAATTTTTAGCTGACTTACCACTTTTTTGGAGTTTCTTACTCATTCATTTTGCTAGATCCTAAGATCAAGTTTCTATCATTTCCATATTATACCTGGAAATTCTGTGATCAGTAACTGATTTTAAAGCCTGCGCTACTTCACGCCACAGTGGTTCAGTATCCACCTCTGTACCCACTTTATCAAAAGCATCCTTTTTTTCTATAAATAAATCCCGAGCAATATTTTTAGTTAAAGATGAATCTTGGTCTTCAATGCAATGTCACTTCTGATGCCAATGTTCCAACGGAAAGAGTTAGGGCTTAATTTGTAAAGAAGATTCATAGGGCCCAGTAGGACTATGTGTACAACTAGGATCTATTGGAGGGAGAGGACATGATATCACAATAGCATTAAACTAAGGATATATGTTCCATCTAAGACCTGCCTCGCAGTCCGTAATGCCAGGCTTGAGTTCCAGTTGTTTTCCCCTTTCCTCTGGAATGCACGTTCTGTTTTTGACAGCGAATCCCAACAGAATACCTCAGGACCAGGGAGCCCAAAATTGTAGTGGTGGTTGGACTTCTTATACCTGGCTTGTCCCGTGGGCATGTTATGTAACCAGTCCCAACAGCACACATTCTGTGGTCTCCCTGAAGCCACGTGCAAATCACCAGTCACACTGTTATCAGTAAATATGCTGACAAGCTGGCACAAACCACCCAGAAACTCCTCAGACCCATGGTTACAAAGCAACACAATGAGTCAATGTGTTCATGCCTTGACCAAGGTCAGCGCCTTGTAGGTACTCCCCCAAAAACAGCTCTGGGGATTATAGGTGCCCTGAAATTAACCCTGACAACACAGGAAGGCATTTTGATAGACTTGGTTTGACTAATCACAGCTCGTGTGATCTTGGATCCAGTTCTCAGCTTCCTTTAAAAAAAAAATTCTAAAATACATAAGTAGATCCTTGTGTCATGTAAGGACTGGAAGAAGAAATTCTGAATGCCATTGACCATAGCGCTCTCTGATGTTGGAGATAAGGGAAAGGAAACATTCTAAACCTTTCAAAAGTGTCCTCTCAGCAAGGAGAAGAAGCATGTGGCCCTGGGAAGAGGCCAGAGTTTGAAGTTGTCTTTCTTGATAGAGGCACATTGAGAACATCACAAGAACGAGAACCATTAATGTAAATGTCACCGAGGGAGCTTGAGTCTAAATAAAAGAATCAAATGAAAACAAACGTGATAGAATAGGTAGGGTCAGAAGAGTCCAGGAAGCTGGGTTTCTGAGCTTGGTAGGTTGCTGACTATCTTCCAATACTATTAACGCGTGCTTATCTCTACTGCCCGTATATGTCAACGGAAGCTGGAAATGAAGAAGTCTAGAGTAACATTTCTACCATAACCATCCTTCTCCAGAAGGCAGAGGGGCAACTGGGTGAAAGAGATGAAACACGAAGTTGCAAACCAGGATAGCTTGTTGCTTAAAAGCCCAGCAGCCTGTGGGAGAGATCAAGGTAGGTGCAGAGCATTTTCGGTTCATACATTCTGGTAGAATTTGGCAATGATTCTGTGATGAGTCTGGGCTGGGGATACACAAAATCCTTAGTTTAGGAGCAAATCCAGGCTTGCAGAGTGAGGACCCAGGGAGGGGAGCAGGAAGCAGGAAATCCTTTCTCTGCCAACAAAGCGGTTGTTGTGTTGTATTTGGTGGTTGTATTTTCTTGCTGTTATCTCTTTAGTAGGGATATACACACAGACAACACT
Source organism: Martes martes (assembly GCF_963455335.1). Classification (NCBI taxonomy): domain Eukaryota; kingdom Metazoa; phylum Chordata; class Mammalia; order Carnivora; family Mustelidae; genus Martes; species Martes martes. Next base: position 11,060,441 of record NC_137898.1, read on the forward strand.
GTTACAAATACTTCACCTACTGCCCAGAGTCAACAGACCGCTTTTGGCTTCATTTGCTTCAATGTCACATAATAAAAATGAATAAATCTTTGGAGGCAGAGCTGAAGCCTTAGCCCCGGGCCCTTAGTCCCTTTCCCCCTCTTCTGCACTCAGAGACAATCATTATTTTCCCCTTCTTATCCCTGTAAAAATTTTAACCACATGCATATGCGCTCATACACAGGTTAGGGCAGTGTTTTACTTTGAAATTAGAGTTTTGGAAAATAAAATTATCTTCTTCACCAAAAGGTGAGTATGCCATTTTCTTAAACTCTGAAATACACAGATAAAAGGAATTCACAGAGGCCAATGTACACTCCGTGGTCAAAAGTGATTCGGGAAATTTCTAGAGCAATGTGTGTTGTCCTTAATTCTATCTGTCCTTTTGCATCAGAATTCATGTTTTACCCGTAAAAGAATTACTTGTTTTTGTTTTAGAATTTCAGCAATATCTTTCTTTTATTGTTTATCATTAATTCATTTAAAAAGTAAAGGTTATTCTCCCACTAGATGCCAAGCGATGGTCTAGATGCTAAAGAAACAACGGTAAAGAAAATCTTAAATTACTAGAATGTCACAGCCAGAAAAAGAAAAAAAAAAAAAAACTGCCACCATGTTTTACATTTAGTTTGAAATATTTTGTAAATACTTGATTTAATCTTTAGAAAAGAAGTGTTTCAGCGAGGGTATCATAACCTGATAATCCAGGTATTTCTAGTGACGACAAAAACAGAGAAAACCTTCTTGGCATGAAATCTGGGATGTGTAGGGGCACCTGGGTGACTCAGTAGGTTAAAGCCTCTGCCTTCAGTTCAGGTCATGATCCCGGGGTCCTGGGATCGAGCCCCGCATCGGGCTCTCTGCTCCGCGGAGAGCCTGCTTCCTCCTCTCTCTCTGCCTGCCTCTCTGCCTACTTCTTGTGATCTCTGTCTGTCAGATAAATAAAGTCTTTAAAAAAAAAAAAAAGAAATCTGGGCTGTGTAACACGTGCTATATAATCCTTACACTTTGATGCAGTAATCCCACAAAAGGAAATTTTATAAATATTAATGTTAAATGGATATTTATTTACAATAACAAAAATGTCACTTAAATATATGGCATCTTGAGAATGCTCAATAAATTATACCATTAGCCTTTTTATCAAATATTGTGCAGATGTAAAAGTGATGATTAGAAGACACTTGGAAAGATTTTTAATATATAATGCTAAGTGTAAAAAATTTAGAGACAAGCAAGCACATAAACCATAATTAAGCTCTCAAAAACCATTTATGTCTGTATCAACAACTACTGAGATGGAATGGAAACAAATGTCGTTAGTGGTGTGTAGTTAACCTAACTTTGCGTGAATTTTTCTCTATTTTTCAAAATCTTATAATGCATTTATTATGTTAAGTATATAAAAATAGTATAGCTTTCGGGCGCCCGGGTGGCTCAGTCAATGAAGCCTCCTACACTTGATTTCAACTGAGCTCGTGATCTCAGGGTCTTGGGATTGAGCTTCACGTCAGGCTTAAGATTCTCTCTTTCCCTCTTCCTTTGCCTCACCCACCACCATGGGCTCACTTGCTCTCTCTCTCAAAAGAAAAAAAAAACCAAAAACAGTGTAGCTTTCTAAAGAAAAAAATAATAATTTAGGCTTAGAGGAAAAGCCAGTAGAGTGAGATCCATTCTGTTCTATTCTAAAAATTGATCATATTGAAATTTTAGGCAATGATATGAGAGAATTAACAGGAAAGCTTTAAATTGCTCTTGTGCTGAGGAGAAAAGAAATTAAGTGGAAACACTCCTCATATTGCTGATTATTAAATAGCTCTGATGAGTTATCTCAATAATATTACATCATAAAGTCCTTATGAGGTGAGATAAACACTGCTATTCCTCAATCACAACTGAAGAATAGAAACTTGGAGAATGGGGGCGCCTGGGTGGCTCAGCGGTTAAGTGACTGCCTTCGGCTCAGGTCATGATCCTGGAGCCCTGGGATCCAGTCCCACATCCGGCTCCTTGCTCCGTGGAGAGTCTGTTTCTCCCTCTGACCCTTCCACCTCTTGTGCTCTCTCTCATTCTCTCTTTTTCAAATAAATAAAATCTTTTAAAAAGAAAGAAACTCAGAGAATGGACGTGAATTTTCCGAAGCTCCAGAACAAGTAACCAGGAGAGTTGAGATCTTTGCCAGGGTGTCCCTGACATTACGGTATGCATCCTTTCAATCAGATTTCACCCTTTGCAAGGGTGAGCATCTTTGATTCCAGGGAGTGGCACCCCATTTACCTGTCCCTGCCTGTCTCCCCCTACTGTGCTCCAGAATCCCATGTCCATTGATTCCATCCTGCAGGGCCTCAGAACCCAGGCTTCCAGGCCTCCAGTAAGGGTTGCTTATCATCTCCTTCAGATAGATTTGTTGGGAGCCAAGGGAACAAGTTTTACAGGTGATACCTTTTGCCAGTGTCTTCTCTTCCTATGAAATACAATCCTTTCAGGGGCACCTGGGTGGCTCAGTCGTTAAGCATCTGCCCTCGGCTCAGGTCATGATCCCAGGGTCCTGGGATTGAGCCCTGCATCAGGCTCCCTCCTCTGCAGGAAATCTGCTTCTCCCTCTCCCATTCCCCCTACCTGTGTTCCCTCTCTGGCTGTCTCTCTCTCTGTGTCAAATAAATAAAACCTTTAAAAATATATATATAATCCTCTCAGTACTAGGAAGTGTGCATCTGCTTTCTTCAAAACGCCTCCAGAAATGTGTGTAGCATTCTGCACCCTGAGCGTCGTAGGGCTTGATGAAGAATTCTGACTACGTGTGGTCTTTTACAGAATGAGAGATGTCGTTGGTACCGGTGGGTTTGTTGAGGGCATTTCAACAAATGAAATTCCAAGCACGCAGGTGGGACAAGCTGATGCATCGGATTCTGATGGACATCTACCCAGCAAGCTGCATAACTTCCTGAAAAAGAATCTGCAATCCCTGGGTGTAAGTTGCCATTAGTCCTGTAGACATTGGGGGGTGAGTATGGAAAATTAACGTGGTCTGTAATTTTATTTGGGATAAGTTATTTCATGCCAATTCATAATATTAGGTAAGAAGTGAGTGAGGACAATATATTTGAGTGTACCATTAGGTCAAATGTTTTGGGATGAAGGTGTTCTGGGCTCCCAGAGATCAAATGGGATGTTTTTCCCAAACGTAATATCCCCGTGAGGTAATATCCATCAACAAGGCTTGGTAAACCAATACAATTTCTTTGGATTCTCTTCCAAGGATTATTTTCCAATTAAGGTGGAAAAGATCACATGTGATTCATACATGATCTTGAGATCCGAGGGAAAGATGTCTCTAATTGTGAAAAGTTTCTACTTCACCCCTATGTTCTGTTTTTCTTCCTCCAGGTAGCTCAGATAATGATTGGTCTGAAATGCTTTTTAGCTGGCATCATTGAGATTTTTTTCTACTGGTACATTAAGGACAGGAGTCTTTTATTCTGCTTTTATATTGGCTACCCATTCTGGGCTGGAGCTTCTGTGAGTATATCTATTAGAACTACTTTGGGAACCAAAGAAGTTATTTGGAAATTATAAATAAAAGGAAAATGTATTTAATTAGTTTATCCTCTCTTTTTATAGACAACAGCTGAGTTTTTTTGTTTTGTTTTGTTTTGTTTTTTAGCAGAGCCACCATGCTGAGTAGATAGGGAATTTGTAGGAGACAAGGTGACAAAAGTAGCCTCAGGACCAACTGCAAGTGTTTGGCCAAAATAAAAAAATGCTCGAGTCCCATGCTCCCTCCTTTGAAAGGAGAGATCATACTTAACTGAGATAATCCAGGCATACATTAGAAAGCAAATGAACTTTCAGGTTGGAATATGTTTGGATAGATTAGGATGAGGGTGTGTAGGGCAGGATCATTCTTCCCATCCAACTTTGTCACGACTGATGGCATCTACATGGAGCTCTTGCCTCACCTTCTGTCCACATCAATATTCTTCCATCCATATGCCCAAAGTAGACTCAGATCCAACTTGACTCAGTTCAATGATTTGTTCTTTAGGAATATTCTGTCAGGATATACATATTGACTGGGTGAGATGTGGGGTTCAGGGTAGGTCATCCAGGGTGGTGGTGGGTGATGTGGATGGGAAAGAGTTCTCCCCCATGAATGTCTTCCCTGTCTTACAAACAGTTCATCATGTCTGGATCTTTGACCATCTCATGTACAAAAAAACAAACAAAATTTCTGGTGAGTATCATTTCCCCTTTTGCTCGTTTCATGAGTTAATAACAGTTGACTCTGACTCTCTACACAAAGCTAAACCAACACAAAATTTGGATTTTCCATTCTATTTTATTGACTACCTTGCAACTTTTTCTTCAATGATCTATTAATTCTTTAGCACATGAGGCATATACTTAGCTTTTTTTAGGAGAAGAAGGTGTTCAACTGTATGAATTTTAGCAAACACTTTTTTAAAAATCTGGTAAGAAGCAAAGTAAGGGAGCCTTTACATACAGATCCCATAGCAATGGTTGAAGAGGTACATTTTGGAAAGCTAAAATGGGGAGGATGGTGCATATGTTTGTGCGTTTGTATCAGGGAGCTTCTAATTCCAGGAGCTTCTAATTCAGGTGGACATATTAGAGATCACTCCTACCAGTGATATCAGAACAGACAGAACCCTCACCATGTTGGCTCTGTCCATGACCTTTCATTTTAGGAGGACCAGGTAGTTCCTTCTCTCCCATGTGTGAGGTGGATTGCCAGGAAACCGCTCCGGTAAGGAGGCTGGATTGCTTATGAAGGCTCACCTCCACTAGCCCATGGAGCCAGGGTGTGACTCAAGGATACTGCAGAAGAGGCATCCGGAAATTCAAAGGCCCTGAGTACTTCTACTAAATGCATTATTCTCTTGCAGACTGGAGCGACTATTGGAGCTAACGTTATCAGCACGCTACTTTCAAGCACTGGGATAGTTCTTCTCTCAGTGAATTTAGTTGATGTATTCTTATCTGAATGCTCAGAGTTACGTGAGTGTTCACTGATTAAAACTTTTGTAAGTGTAAGTACTATTTTGTTGGATGGTCTTTTCACCTGTGATGCTTGGTTTCAGTTCCATTAGTCCTCAGAGACTAAAGCCTACAGTAAAGTTTCTCAAGGTTGAAAAGTAACAGGGGGGAAAAAAAACCAAACTAATGTAATCATGAATTTTGTTAAAAAAGGAAACAAAAACCTGATATTAGAATTGAAGAATTGTGTGAGTGTGTCATTTGAAAAACATATACTCGTATTGTTCCAAATTCTCTCTCTTCTCTGGTCACACTGATCTACGAACAGTTCCCCCCCTCCGCCCGCCCCCCGTCCCCACTGATCTATGAATAGTCTTTTATTGTTCATAGATCAGAGAAGAGAGACTTGATCTGGAACACTAATTGAAAATTAGCCTATGGATTAGAATTAAAGTAGACATTTAAATTAAGTTAAAATTATATAAAATTTGGGAGCTGGTCTGCATCCTTTTAATGTTAATTTAAAAGGCAAGTGGAATGTTGGTAAATCCATTTTTTCTGCAGGTGAAGTTGAATCTCATGACCTTTGTGTTTGTATGTGTATGCCTGTGTATATGTGGGTGTGGGTGAGAGAGAGAGAGAGAGAGAAACAGACAGACAGACAGAAATCCTGGCCTGTTCATAGTCAGTGTTTGTCTAACTAATGGGACAAAATGGTTGAAGTAGCAGTAACTCACTCTAGAATGTGAAGGGAGTTTTTTTGCAGAACTTTGCCATTTAGAACTCCCATAACTCACATTTGTTTCTGTAGGAGTTTATGTCTGGTGCTCACTGAAGCAAGGTTTGTATCTGATTTCTGTCTGAAGAGAATGTGCATATCCTGGATAGGGAGCACATTGTTCTGCAAAATATCCACTAACCCTTGCCCCTGGGCAACCAGGGGGAGCATAGCGCAGGCTAAAGCTAAGTGGGAAAAATCTAAGCTCCTGGTCCTCTTCTGTTCCGTAGGTTATCGTGATCTTTCAAATGATAGTGACTTGTGTGCAAATTTTTATTTCCTTCTCGCTCTGTGGGCTCACTTATACTGTGCATGGCAATGAGATCAGCTGGGTGAGTAGCCTTTTTTTATTGGGAAGATGAGGGAGCATTTAAAGCATTTCGGAGAATCACAGGTGCTAACTGTTAACTTCCATCTCTGGTTGAATAGAGACGGCAAAACTACCACCACAATCACCTCCAAAAGCCCTCTTAATGGGAAGACAGGGAGCTGGTGAATTTAGACAACCGTGGCTCTGTGTTACACTCACCAGACAATCTATCTCTACCTATTTCTTTGTAGAAACATTTCATTCCTCATGACTCACACAGTTTCCCTCATTCCCTCACACATTACACATTCATTTCTTATTCATTCATCCAAAATATACTGAACATGTATTATATTTACTGGGTTGTGAGATAAGGAAACAGTGGCTTTACCCATGTCTTCAACTAGTGAAAATCACATAGATAAATAAAATAAATACTTAACGGAAAACGTCGCAGTCAAGTAAGAGATGCAATAACTCTGGGAACACATAATTTAAATAGTAATTCCACACCTCGTGATATTCCATGTTATCCCATCAATCATCTACATGTCGACATGTTCTTGTGCTCATGTGTACCTACATATTCATAGGTGTATATCTCTCACATAGCCACATGTCATAGATTCTGAAAGCCCTCAAAAATGATTGGCCTTACGACCCCCCCAAATTTATCATACCAATATTTCTGTTTCCATGTCCCTAGGACGAAAGAGAGAGGGACATATCTCCCTGTGTTCATGGATAGCATTTTTTAAAAGATCTTATTTATTTGAGAGAAAGAGCATGGGGGTGGGAAGGAACGGAAGGAGAGGGAGAAGCAGACTCCCCGCTGGTCAGGGAGCCCCACACGGGGCTCAATTCCAGAACCCTGAGATCACAATCTGAGCTAAAGGTAGACGCTTTCCCGACTGAGCCACCCAGGTGCTCCTTCATGGACAGCATTTTATTATTTTTTTGGAATGACCCTCTCTCTTACTCCTCCTCAAACTCCTGTAGATCCTGGCATGAATTGTTGGCTACATAAATACCCAACAAGATCAATGGAAAATGTATTTTACAGTGGTTTCAGATATGGTTGGAATTGCCCCATCTGTGCCTTGGCTGTCGTGAACACCTCGGCTGGCCAGGGTGTCTCAGCTGTGGCACTACTGACATTTGGGAATGGATAATTACTTGTCGTGGGGGTGGTGGGGATGATCTGTGCAAAGTAAGGTGTTTAATCATCCCTACCTCTATCCTTTAGAGGTCAACAATGTCTCCCACTCCCAATTTTGACAACCAAAACGTCTTCAGACATAGCTAAATATGCCCTGCCTGGGTTGGGGGTGGGGTGGGAGTAGGAGTACCACCAGTTGAGATTCAGTGAGCTACTTAGAGCATTGCAGGGATAAATTGACAAGATCAGACAAAAGTCACTGAAAATTGAGGTGAAATAATTGTAAATGTTATGATGTCATATTTCTAGGTTTCTGCATTAAGTTGCTTGATCAGATCACATTCTGAAGATCCTTATCAAGATTTATTGACTCAACCTGAAATTTATGAAGACTTAGTGCTGCAAGATATAGATCCTGTTCACTCTGATCCGTGAGACACCATCATAATCATCTTTACCACACCGGGGCATCTTGGATCCATGATGGCAACCAAAGATAGATTTTTTGTTAGGAATCTCCTACAAATACCGTCCTTCCCACAGCTTTCATCATGCAATTTCTCTTTCTCTCTCTCTCTCTCACACACACACACACACAATTATCAAATCATGTGCTTTATTTTATAGTTGACCAGCAAGTACTAGTATGAGCACTCCATAGGTGAATAGACCTTTTTTTTTCTTTCATTTGGATGATCTATTACCATTTTTAAGCAAATATTAGTTCTTAGGTCTCACAGAGTAATTTGTTGTTACCCACTTGCTTCTTCCTAGAAACTGTACTTCCTTCTTGCTTGACAATTGATTCAAGTGAAAAATCTTTACACAAATAGTTTGGATAAGTAGTGGCATACTGTCCGGCACTGGGTCCGATCCAAGTTCCTTTGATTGCTGAATGTAGCAGCTCTCCCTTGCTTGTGTCAAGGTGAACATGAGAAAATATAATAAGATACAAAGTGTAAATTACCACACTCTGATGTATGACATACAATAAAAATCTAATGCAACTTCATTATTAACTGAATGCCAATGTAATCACCCTACCACTCAATGATTTTTTTACAAGTAATGTTGCTTTCTTCGTGATGACTTGTTTTTAAATTTTTAAATTTAAAATTTAAAAATTTTAAATTTTTCACAGCATTTTTAAATTTTTTTACAAGGTGCTCTCTAGGGTTTGGTTTCCCAAAAGCAGGTTTTGAGATTAAGATTTGAGGGTGTATTTTTTTAAGAAAACAGAGACCACTGACTGGGAGAAAATATCTATAAAGCATATATTTGATAATAGTCATGTATCCAGAATACATAAAGAATTTTCAGAACTCAGTAACGGGGCACCTGGGTGGATCAGTCATTTTAAGCATCTGCCTTCCGCTCAGGTCATGATCCCAGAGACCTGGGATCGAGCTCTGCATCAGGCACCCTGCTCAGCAGGGAACCTGCTTCTCCCTCATCCTATTCTCCCTGCTTGTGTTCCCTCTTTCGCTGTCTCTCTCTCTGTGTCAAATAAATAAATAAAATCTTAAAAAAAAAAAAACTCAGTAAACAAAATACCAAACAACCCAAGTAATAATATGTGTGCAAAATAATTGAACAGACATGTCACCAGTGAAGACATGGAGATTACAAATAAACACAAGACAAGATACTCAGTATCATTAGTTGTTAGGAAATGCAAATTAAAACCATAATGAAATTCTTCTATACTTCTGTTGGAATGGCTAAAATGAAAAAGACTGATCATAACAAGTATTAACAAGAACATGGAAAATAGAAACTCCCATACACGGTTGGTGGGGATATGAAATGATCCAATTACACTGGAAAACATTCTGGCAGTTTCTTAAAAATTTAAACACCTGCTAATCATCCAAATATTCCGTTCTGGGTAGATACCCAAGAGAAATAAAGGTATATGGTTTTTTTTTTGTTTTTTGTTTAAAGATTTTATTTATTTATTTGAGAGAGAGAGATAGAGTGAGAGAGCATGAGAGGGGAGGTCAGAGGGAGAAGCAGACTCCCCATGGAGCTGGGAGCCTGATGTGGGACTGGATCCCAGGACTCTGGGATCATGACCAGAACCGAAGACAGTTGCTTAACTGACTGAGCCACTCAGGCGCCCCCAAAGGTATATGTTAATACAAAGGCTTGTACATGAATGTTAATAGCAGCTTTATTTGTAATCGCCCTCAACTGGAAACACTTCCATTGTCTGTTAACAAGTAAGTGGATAAACAGATTGCAGCATATCCAAACAGTGAAATCCTACCACAGAGCAATTAAAAAAGAATGAACTGTCCACAGACAATGCGACATGGGTGAATTTCAATTTAATTATGCCCAGTGAAAGAAGACAGACAGAAAAATTACCAGCTGTATGATTCCATTTATATAAAGTTCCAAAATGGCAAACTAATCTGGAACAACAGAAAGCAGATCAGTGATTTATGGAGATGGGCATGTGGGTGAGGAGGGACAGGAATTTTGCGGGGAGTGAGGTTTACATTCATTATCTTGATTGTGATGATGATTCATGATTGTATATATAAGTCAAAACTTTTCAAATTGTAATCTCAAAATAACTAGTGTTAGTGCCAGTTATATGTCAATAAAAAGTTTTGTTTTTTTTTTTGTTTTTTTTTTTTTTAATTTTATTTATGTGACAGAGAGAAATCAGAGCTAGGCAGAGAGGCAGACAGAGAGAGGGGGAAGCAGGCTCCTGCCGAGCAGAGAGCCCGATGCGGGGCTCGATCCCAGGACCCTGAGATCATGACCTGAGCCGAAGGCAGAGGCTTAAACCACTGAGCCACCCAGGCGCCCCTGTTTTGTTTTGTTTTTAAGACATTATTAGCAGGCCTGAAGACTGTTCCTCCAGAATATGGCTAGATGGCTGGATGGAGATGGTTAGGTGGCTGGATGGAGATGGTTAGGTGGCTGGGTGGAGATGGCTAGATGGCTGGATGGAGACGGTTAGATGGCTGGATGGAGATGGCTAGATGGCTGGATGGAGACGGTTAGATGGCTGGATGGAGACCCAGTTCTTCAGACAATTTTTCTAGCTGCCTTTATTCTCACGAGAATCAGTGTTTTCTTTTCAGAAGTTCACGAATCGCCCCTGTCACTTGTAAAACTAAGAACGTGCTCCTTCCAGCCTTACAATCTGTTTGGATAGTCTTGAAAAGTAATGACTGAGGCTTCAAGTCTTCCTACTACTAGACCCAGATTGCTCAGTCTTGTGTTTCTAGCTGTCCACGGTGAACCGGTTTCAACCCATCCACTCCCTGATCTAGAGGGTGAGATCTTACCACACCTAGCTTTAGTTCCCCCAAATCATCTCATGTTAGAGGAAGAACAGCTATTCTACAAATATCCAGACGATATGAGGAGAACTATCTCTGCCGCACTCTGTGTGGGTCTCTGCTACACATGTTACTGACTCTCTAAGAGGGTGAGAAGTGGAAATTAGCTTGATTCTCTTCCCAGTCCTGCAGTGGCTAGATGACAAACACTATTTTCAAAACTTCCATGTTCTTTAGTGAAGATGACTTACCCTGGAAGGTTCCCCTTTTAGGGCCTAATCTGACTGTGAATGTCAGATGAATATTTAAGATTGTTTAACTCTCACGAGCAAGTCATGCCATCCTTTAGCTAGGGACTATTTCACAACCAAGTTAAACGGAACTCACTAATCTTCTTAGGTACCTTCTATCTTTGAGTGTCCCTCAGACCAGGGCCTGCCCTCACCCTTGGTCATTAAGAAATCAAGAAATCTGATCTTTCATAGAGTTTAAAAAATAGAACAACAGCTCAATTAAAAGTAAAACACACCATTTAAGGCCTTTATTTCCTTGTTGATCTTTTGCTTGGATGATCTGTCCATTTCAGTGAGGGGAGTGTTAAAGTCCCCTACTATTATTGTATTATTGTTGATGTGTTTCTTTGATTTTGTTATTAATTGGTTTATATAGTTGGCTGCTCCCACGTTAGGGGCATAGATATTTAAAATTGTTAGATCTTCTTGTTGGATAGACCCTTTGAGTATGATATAATGTCCTTCCTCATCTCTTATTATAGTCTTTGGCTTAAAATCTAATTGATCTGGGACGCCTGGGTGGCTCAGTTGGTTAAGCGGCTGCCTTCGGCTCAGGTCATGATCCCAGCGTCCTGGGATCGAGTCCCACATCAGGCTCCTTGCTCCGCAGGGAGCCTGCTTCTCCCTCTGCCACTCTCTCTGCCTGTGCTTGCTCTCTCTCTCTCTCTCTCTCTCTCTGGCAAATAAATAAATAAAATCTTTTAAAAAAAAATCTAATTGATCTGATATAAGGATTGCCACCCCAGCTTTCTTCTGATGTCCATTAACATGGTACATTGTTTTCCACCCCCTCACTTTAAATCTGGAGGTGTCTTTGGGTCTAAAATGAGTTTCTTGTAGGCAACATATTGATGGGTTTTGGTTTTTTATCCATTCTGATACCCTGTGTCTTTTCATTGGGGCATTTAGCCCATTAACATTCAGGGTAACTATTGAGAGATATGAATTTAGTGCCATTGTATTGCCTGTAAGGTGACTGTTACTGTATATTGTTTCTGTTCCTTTCTGATCTACTACTTTTAGGCTCTCTCTTTGCTTGGAGGACCCCTTTCAATATTTCCTGTAGGACTGGTTTGGTGTTTGCAAATTCTTTCAGTTTTTGTTTGTCCTGGAAGCTTTTTATCTCTCCTTCTATTTTCAATGATAGCCTAGCTGGATATAGTATTCTTGGCTGCATGTTTTTCTTGTTTAGTGCTCTGAATATATCATGCCAGTTCTTTCTGGCCTGCCAGGTCTCTGTGGATAAGTCTGCTGCCAATCTAATATTTTTACCATTGTATGTTACAGATTTCTTTTCCCGGGCTGCTTTCAGGGTTTTCTCTTTGTCACTAAGATCAAAAGCTTTTGCACAGCAAAGGAAACAGTTAACAAAACCAAAAGACAACTGACAGAATGGGAGAAGATATTTGCAAATGACATATCAGATAAAGGGCTAGTGTCCAAAATCTATAAAGAACTTATCGAACTCAACACCCAAAAAACAAATAATCCAATCAAGAAATGGGCAGAAGACATGAACAGACATTTCTGCAAAGAAGACATCCAGATGGCCAACAGACACATGAAAAAGTGCTCCACATCACTCGGCATCAGGGAAATACAAATCAAAACCACAATGTGATATCACCTCACACCAGTCAGAGTGGCTAAAATTAACAAGTCAGGAAATGACAGATGCTGGTGAGGATGTGGAGAAAGGGGAACCCTCCTACACTGTTGGTGGGAATGCAAGCTGGAGCAGCCACTCTGGAAAACAGCATGGAGGTTCCTCAAAAAGTTGAAAATAGAGCTACCCTATGACCCAGCAATTGCACTACTGGGTATTTACCCTAAAGATACAAACGTAGTGATCCAAAGGGGCACGTGCACCCGAATGTTTATAGCAGCAATGTCCACAATAGCCAAACTATGGAAAGAACCTAGATGTCCATCAACAGATGAATGGATAAAGAAGATGTGGTATATATACACAATGGAATACTATGCAGCCATCAAAAGAAATGAAATCTTGCCATTTGCGACGACACGGATGGAACTAGAGGGTATCATGCTTAGTGAAATAAGTCAGTCAGAGAAAGACAACTATCATATGATCTCCCTGATATGAGGAGTGGAGATGCAACATGGGGGGTTAGGGGGGTAGGAGAAGAATAAATGAAACAAGATGGGATCGGGAGGGAGACAAACCATAAGTGACTCTTAATCTCACGAAACAAACTGAGGGTTGCTGGGGGAGGGGGGTCAGGAGAGGGGGGTGGGGTTATGGACATTGGGGAGGATATGTGCTATGGTGAGTGCTGTGAAGTGTGTAAACCTGGCGATTCACAGACCTGTACCCCTGGGGATAAAAATACATTATATGTTTATAAAAATAATAATAATAAATAAAAAAATTTAAAAAATAAAATAAAAATGGGGAAAAAAGTAAAACACACCATTAATCAGAGGTCCCAATGAGTTACAGCTCATTTTTTATTAATTGTATGTCTAAAATAGGAAATGTTGGGAAGCCTGGGTGGCTCAGTTGGTTAAGCAGCTGCCTTCAGCTCAGGTCATGATCCCAGCGTCCTGGGATCGAGTCCCACATCAGGCTCCTTGCTCAGCAGGGAGCCTGCTTCTCCCTCTGCCTTCATCTGTCAGTGCTCACTCTCTCTCTCTCTCTCTCTCTCTCTGTCTCTCTGACAAATAAATAAATAAAATCTTAAAAAAAATAAAATAGGAAATGTTTTCAAAATGAAAATTACTAGAGAAAAAATAAAAAGACAAAACAAACAAACAAACAAACAAAACGAAGGGCTATTTCTGAAGACCTAGCATTCTGGAGATCAAATGAGGGTTCTTTAAGAGATAATGATTAATATTATCTAGTGCTTAGTACATGCCAAGATTTGTCCTAAATACTTGAAATCTATTAAATTATTTAATCCTCACATTTTTTCGAGGACAGTGCCTATAAACAACCCTTTTACCAATTAGGAAAATGAAACCCAAAGAAGTTAAGTGCCTTGTGCCAGGTATACAGAAAGTAGAAAGTGGTGTGATGAGCATAGACCTGCAATAGACACATGGAAATCTAACACCTTACATGTAATAGAAATTCATTTCTCAGGCATAATAACTCACATTGGGAGCCCCTGGCCACAGGCAGCTTTCCCCCAGGTTGTGATCTGATGACGCTAACTTCTTCCATCTGGTCTATGTCATTCCTTAAAACCCTGTATGTATGTGCAGCAAACTGTAAGAAAGGTGCAACGGAGGTCACCATGACAGTTCTTGTCCCTGGCCTGGCATGCCTCACTGTCAATAATGTTCCAGAATGTGGCCATGATATAGAACTACCAGCAGCGGTTGCTAAAATGTAGTTAAAGTCCACATCCAGAATGGAGAGCAAAATAGATTCTGGGCAAGAACCAGTTTCCTCTGCCGCCTATAATTCTGGTGACAAAATTACCCAATAGCTCCCTTCCTTCCCACTCTCAAAACATACTCCACTCATCAAAGGAAACAGCTCCACCCAGTCCATGTACCTGTTTTTAAAACTAGGATCTCTGAGTCTAGGCAGTCTACTTCATCCCTTCCAGTCGTGATTCCTAGTGGTCAGAGACCTCTGAATTAAAAAACAGCAGCTACAGGAAAAAAAAAAAAGTGTATTTTCCATCACCTCCTATTCTAATTTATGTATATTCAAGGAATATAGCAGCAGTCCTTGGTCTATGAGGATAATGGAACTCCATAGGGCCATCATCATGGCCACTTCCTGTGCCGTCAGCTAACAAGGTTCACTGTAGAGACCCTGGATCAACATGGGATGAACTCCTCATCCATTTGTCTCCTACAGCCCTGACTTCAGTGTGGGGCTGCATATAAGCCCCATCAATCTGGCTCCTATCTTATTACGGGAAGCAAATAATAGGCATATGTACATACTGATCTCAGGAATGATTTGCTCAGAGATAAAAAGGACTTGTCACCTGGCTTGAGAGAATATAAAACAGAGATAAGACATCTATGCCCATTAGATACATACTAGACACATGTAAAGCTGGGAATAGATTAGTTGAGTACAAAAGGGCTATCTCTAAGGAAAGAGTGCTCTGCTGTAACTAATCTCATTTTCCTTCCTCCACTCATATTCAAGCCCGACTTTCTCTTAAAGTTCTGTAATGAAAGGTACACCCACTCAAGCAGTGAAGAATGCATTCTAAAGGAACCGGCCCCGACCTGGCAGCCGGTGCCGTTAATCTGTGATCTCAGAAATTACTTATTATCTCCATGGTCTCTAAAATGAGGACTATAATAGACCTAAATCAGAAGGCTATTTTGAAGAAAAACAAGATTTTGTTTACGAAGGACATTTTGTCTAGAAGGTACTTTATACATCTACAAATCCTGTAGATGTATAAAAGCTCAGTAAGTATTAGCCAATATGCCATCAGGCCTGAAACTCACTTCCTATTTTGCCCTATTCTCTGCTTTATTTAAATTCCTGTTAAAATGTGGATGAGCTGAAAATATTATGCTAAGTGAAAGAAGCCAGACACGAAATGTGGTAGATATTTTATGATTCCATCCATACATATGAAACATACAGAATAGCTAAAACCACAAAGGCAGCTTGTGGACCCATAGCTGTCAGGACACGAGGGAGAGAGGAGTGGGGGAGAACCAGCTTACTGGGTACATGTTCTATTTTGGAGTGACACAACCAGATAGAGTGATGGCTGTGTGACATTGTGAATGTACTAAATGCCCCTGAATTTTTTCAATTTAACATGGTTAACTTTAATTTATGTGAATTTCACTTCAGTAAGTTGGAAAAATAATAACAGTATGGGCTTCGTTAGAAGTTGCTCTTGGATTTGCTCGGAGACAGGATGTAAAAGGAGAAATCGATTGACCTCTTCCCAGATGGCGGCCCTTCATCCTCCTGGGGGAGTACAAGCATCTGAAGTCATCCCCACACGCTCACACAGGGATGTGTGGCTCTGACATCACTGTGACAACCCGGTGTAAGAACCACCCAGGCATCACTCAGAGCTGTCCCTCTCCTTTCTCCAAGTATGAATTCCTTGGTTTTGTCAGGTCAACCTCTCTTTTTCTCTTGAACCCCCAATCTTGCCTCAGCTCTCCTACGTAGGATTTTGCATTCTCGTCTGGCATGCTTCTCCCGGGCCCAGACTCAGCTTCTGATGTGGACCCGCTCATGCCATCCAGTGACCAAAGTTGTTAGCTAAGCTAGAGGAATGTTTTGTTTTGTTTTGTTTGTTTGTTTGTTTGTTTGTTTTGAGCAGAAATTCTGGATGCAAACAAAAGACCTGGGTTAGGGAGGATCCAGGCTAATACACTAATTTCTAATTCTGGGGCGTCTGGGTGGCTCGGTCAGTTAAGCAACCAACTCTTGATTTCGACTCAGGTCCTGATCTCAATGTCAGGCTCTGTGCTGAGCATGGACCCTGCTTGAGATGTTCTCTCTCCCTCTCCCTCTGCACCTCCAAACTACTACAAAAATAATAATTTCTAATTCTTTCACTACATCTATTTTAAGGTTTATGAACAGAAAGTTCTGACTTCTGCTTCCACCATGCGATATGGTCTTTAGGTTCTGTGTCTGGGCAGGACCCGTCCTACCTCTCTGAACTGCCATTCGCAATGCCACACCACCACAAATGCTTCCATCTCTCTAACAAGGGACAATGAGGACCGTGAAACCTGCCTTCCATGATAGTGGCTTCTGGACTGCATCATTTGTTACAGCTGGAGAATCACCCTCAGCAGAATCCTAAACTAAAACCCTTGCTTCACATTTGGCTCAAGGACCTATGCAGTTCCTGATGCTTCCACCATGACGTTTCCAAGACATTGCCTTTCCTAACACTTGCATGCCCCAGGCTTTGAGAAGCATTTTCTTCCCATGTCTCTGTCCAGAGGCAGTATATCACTGTTATGCCACCTTGTGCTTTGTGTGCCTCTAAATTGGTCTTCTTCGTAGAAGTACCTTTTAATAGGTGCTTGAGTTGCACCTGTCTGTCTCTGACACAGAGAGGCTAGAAGGTTGTGTTCATCAGAAGGCCTTCCCCTAGAGACTGAACACCAACCTCTCTCCAGCATATTGCTTCAGGAAACCTTAAATGCCAATCAGCCTACCTACAACCAATGTACTCTTTAGAAATGCACAGTCATAATCTTTGAGTAGGACTTTTGGGCCTCTGTACATACCTCAGGGTTTCAAGGTCGGTCGGTCTACCCTATTCTGCTTGCTTCTCAGTGCACTTTATACCCCGGTGCCTTCCCAGATCCAAAACTGCCTGTTGGAACTACAAGCTCACCAGTGCTTCAAGAGACACAGACGACTCTCCTGAGCTGCAGGAGAGAATAATTTTCTACTCCTTAGTATGTAAAAGCCTACTCGGGAACACTTTTCATCCTGCAGCAGCTGATACCCTACTGTCGTTGTTGGAATGGTGAGTTCGTTTCTGTACTGAGAAATTCCTCCTACATGTTTACTGTGATGGGTCATGCTGTGTTGACTTGGCTAGGCCGCAGTATGCAAATATCACCTCCATGTCCACAACCAGGAAAAGTTCTCTACTTTTAAGAACCCATATGATTATATTGGGCCTGAGAGACAACCCAGGATTAGCAATCTTAATTCTTTTTGCAATGTTTGACTCCCATTTGCCGTGTAATATATGCAATGGTTCTAGGAATCAGGATCTAAAGAGCTTTGTGGGGCTATTCTGAATCCCAAAATGCCTGTATCTGAGAGGGGTATCAAGGAACCCAGGAAGAAAATATGTTATATTTTGCTTGACCTTGACTATTCATTGGCAGCAGAAATGTCCTGAATCTTCAGCCGGGGGGGCAGAATCTAAAAAAAATAGGGACACACAGAGCTGTTGGAATAGGAAATAATCAACGTGCATTTCTTTGTCTCCTGTGAAAGATTTGGCACAGCGTGGACTGATACGAGAAAATCTGAATCAAATAATTTATTTCTATTTATGCAGATTTGGGGACCATAGAATGAACTGTTTTATGATTCCTTGAAAAGTTGGTAAATGGTATGGTGGGCAATCAAAAGAAAAATCCTCATCAGCAAATAAAATAAATCTTTATTATACTGTGTTTTCACCCGCAGATGGATCCCAGGTATATAAACTTAAGGACAGTCAGGCAGGTGTATTCTCACAGTCTTGGTGGTAAACAGCCAAACAAGGGAGAATTAATAGGTCAAACTGATTGGAAATGCCAAACCACTGTGATCTACTAAAATGTGACCTCATCATACACATGTTCAGGAGAGACTCCTGAGGGGTTGTTGTCATTATTCGGTAAGAAAACCACCACCTGTGGAAAAAATCAGAACGTTGAATCCTTATAGTCTACAGTTAGGGGGAAGCTGTCCCACATGCTTAGGAACAATATGGTCTCTCAGCACTTTCCTTCAGAATCCTGATACCTGGTGGGTCTATGTTATCATTCTTGCTTTAACCCTCCTTTCCTTCAACAATACCAGAAACGACCTGCATATCAGAAAAAGAGGACTCTTCAGGGTCTAGGGACAGTTCTTTGGCTGAGTATGGTTGGCCATTTCCCTCCCTGTCCACCTGTGCTATCTCCTTCAAAGATGATAAAGATTTATATATGAAACAACATTTTCCCACTTTCTCTTCCTAATACCCGCCAACAAAAAGAGGACACACACACACATGCACACGCACATGCACACACACCTGGAGGCAGAGAGAGAGAGAGAACCCATAAAGACCCAGAGCACTCACCTTGTTGACAGAACAGGCCACCTTGCATGCATAGATACAGAGAGACAAAGCGATGCAGCCTTCTGCCAGAGAGAGGAACACCATTCCAGTCAGCATTCCCTGCGAAACAGATGGAAAATCCCCACAAGTTATAGAAGACAGAAAAGCAGGAGTTGTTAGAGGAGAGAATTGGGCAGAGGTTGTTGGTCAAATTTCACATCTGGTGGATTCCTGAATTTTCTCCCAATTCAAATATACCAAATGAACAACTTGAAAATGGATCATTAGAATTCTCCTCTTTTCCTCACAGGCTCAAGAACATCGAGTAAGTCCGGGCATGTCCATACTGATTTTCGTTTGTTTGACTGACTCCTCCCCACGTCTCATGACCAGGGTTGACTTCTGGGCTTACACGTCTCCTTCGGTCTCTCAGCAATTGTTTCTTAGAACAGCCTGCATTTAACCCCCTGAACTTCTCCCCCTCTCTGGCTGCACATGCATTTAAGAATATGAATGCACACTCCCCCACCACGTCAGCTGGTTGTTCAGAATCTCTGAACATCACAGAGCACCCAGAATACCAGTTTTCTTTTTCTCCTCAGATAGTTTTTAAAATCGTGAGAAAAGTGTCTCTCAGAAAACTGAGTTGTCACAGAATTTTCCACTCACTGACCACACATCAGGGATTTCAGACATGAATGGTATTGAAAAGCTAACTTTTTTGCTCAGTGCTCCTGGCAAGACGCAAAGGCCTAGATCCCTTCGCCTTCAGGAGGGTGTCCAGCATCTACATAACCAGTGGCTGGGGTCAGTTCTGCGGTGAGAATTTACAGAGGAAAATTCAGACAAGACCAGTTTACAGATTTCCATTAAAAGAACAGGCTATACTTACTGTAAATAAACTTCCGTAGGAAGACCTCCATATCACATTTCCATACATGAATATTTCTTCAAAAATTATCATAATTGTGCCAAGCACTGCTACAAGAGCACTGACTGTATTCAATCCCAGGCTACATTGGATCTGAAAAGGATGAGAGAGAGAAGTTGTTGCAAACCCTTCTCCTGTTCTTCCTGTGTTCGACTTGTCAGTCAGGACCATTCAGCTGCTCTGAGTATGGGAATTTGCTTAGGGATCTTCCCCAGTCTACGGAAGAAGGATGGGCCCCTGGCACAGTTGCAGTTTTGGCTGCCTCAGGCTTAGGCACAGGAAACATGTGCCCATGGAACTTCACACAGCACAGAGCTAAGCCCTTCATTCTTGCCTACGTGCCATGGAGGAAGCACTTCTAGGGGATGCCCCCAAACATTTTCTAGGGTCCTTCTTTAGAGAACCAACAAGGTTCTATGTGCCATAGCCTTGTAGCTGAGCAATTCCTTGTTTCACTAGACCTACCGGAGCCTCACCAGTGAGACACTTACCAGACACCTGGTTACTTTTCTTCCCGCAGCAATGGACAGTGCTCCAGATGTGAGGAACTGACCAAAGAGAGAGAACCCACTGAGGGTTTGCCCCTGCCCTCCCGTCCTTACAACATCCTCCTTGCTCCCCAAACAGTCAGCCCGAGCTTAGGACCTACACAGCAGTGTGTGGATTTTTGAGAGAGAAGGATGAAGGTATTGCAGGTAACTGAAATATTGCAAATGCTGGAACAATCACTAATACTCACAGAGAAGGATCCCCATATGTGATAGCCTATTTTAGTGGCCTTGTAATGAAGTCTGTAGTCAAATGGAGGAAAAGGACTGATTGTCACACCCAGGCACAGCATTATCAGTCCAATGAGGATCTGAGCCACCTGGAGGATAAAAGATATCCTTGAGGGGGCAGCTTCTCAGGAGGAAGATTCTCTCTCAGATCAGCGCACACTAACTTCTCTCCCACCTCTGAGACCCCCAGGCCTGAGACGATCTCCCAGGAAGATAACAGGGGACCCATCAAGTCTTTTTCCTTGTCCAGTGCAGGACATTGACAGGAGGTTAAAACTATTTTTTCATGTAATTGCTACCTAAATAGAGACAATTTTTTTTTTTTAATTCCAGTGATGGACAGCTTTACAACATTTCTTTCCACTTCTTGAATCTATAAGGTTTGTGCAGCTCAGGAAGGCTCCACTCAGTCCACCACAATCAATGATCTAGAGAACTGGAGTGTCATGAGGAAATCCCAGTGCCATCTTGGGAGTCGTTCCTCTCCCCACAGCCTGTGCATTGATCTTGTGCCCACTCACCCCTAGGACCTGTGGCTGTCCCTTCAGGAAGAGCAGCAGATTCTTCTGCTGCTGGGAGGGCAAAACCCAGGCACCCAGGTGGCGCAGCTGGCTTATACTCTCACTCTCAGGAAGGTTTATTGTGTAGTCCTGGGCTGTCTCTGCCTCCAACGTCCCTGTGTTGCTGTTGACACCAGGAAAGAAAACACTCTCGGCATAGATTCACATTTATTTTATTTTTTTTTAATATTTTATTTATTTGACAGAGAGAAATCACAACTAGGCAGAGAGGCAGGCAGAGAGAGAGGAGGAAGCCGACTCACTGCGGAGCAGAGAGCCTGATGCGAGGCTCGATCCCAGGACCCTGAGATCATGACCTGAGCTGAAGGCAGAGGCTTTAACCCACTGAGCCACCCAGGTGCCCCATGGATTCACATTTAAATATCTTCCTTGTTCAATAGCAAAATCCAATGGCAAGGGATTTGTGTCTTTGAGAAATATACCACATTTTACTTCCATGTTTTGATTAGGGCATAATCCAGATTTTTCCCATACCTACTCAAGCAGATAAATCTAGACTAAGTTACATCTTCCAAACTTCGGCAGTGTACACGTATTATTGATCCTAAAGCAGGGAGTCTAGCTAACCCTGTAAGACCGAAACCCAGGTATCTACCTTTCCCCCTCATCTTCCGGAAACAAAAGCAATTACCCATTCACAGCAAGACTTCAAGCAAGAGTTTTCCATTCACAAAGTTCCTCTAGCTTGACTTATAGGGAGCCCCATAGTCTAAGCACTTGTATCCATCCCTCCCACCTAGACGCCTTCTCAGAGACAAAGCATGGGATTAAGATGAGAAAAGATTTCTTCCTACCTTTGCATCTCCTCAGTACACACGAATGGGTTATAGTCCCTTCTGGTGTGTGGTCTCTAGTTGACAGTGTTCAAAGACAGTGACCTGCTCTGATGTATGAAATGTGAAGAAAACATTGCCTAGAGTCTTGTGTTGGCCATTTGTTTCCTGTGACTTATCTCATGCAACCTGCCAGATGAGTATCTGTGATGTTCTTCGTCTTGTTAATACATCCCAAAGATAATAATCTAACTCCACTTCTCACGCACTGAAAACCATATCGGAGTGTGCACGTGTTCTCCACGTCACCTCCTCCCCACTGCTGCGTTCCTCCTGAGTTCTACGCAGAAGTCGTTGCATGCCGGATCCTCACTTATTTGGGTGCATGCTAACCTGATTTTATAAGTTTTCATAAACGAAAGCTTTGCTGAAGCCCTTGCTTTAATGAATGCTATTTTACGTTATTTTATATGATCAGTTGATTTTATTACATAACATTTTTAACTAGGCAGTACACTTTCCATATTAAACTTTCTGGTTGTATCAGGAATTTTTAGCATAATCTATGTGATTTTTCTAGACTCGTAACCCAGGGCATACCCACTTCACTAAATAAAAGTGGCGCGGTTCTTCCGTCTAATTCTAGCCAGATGTGCCGCAAAGAAGTATTTCCTAGTTACTCATGGCGTATGTGCCTGTGACGAACAGTGATCATTTATGTAGATTGTGTCTCTCTCACAAATTCATTGCTTCCACCCCTTAGCTGGTCCTCTTAAAGCTGGCACACTGATTCTCAAAGACATCAGCTTTCCACCAATATCCAACAGTATTTCCTAAATAAGAGTAAAAGCCCAGTGATGATGGTGATGTGTTGTATTAGAATACCTAGTCAGTTCTCCCACAGCTCCGTGGTCCTTGTAGGTGGATTTCCCGCGGTATCCACGCCCCTGAGAAAGTCCTCCCTCTACTGTCCCTATTTGGGCTTGCAAGTCCTTTTCCATATGATAAGATGCTTTGGGGGACAGTTTTGGTTTTAGGCTATAACCCACACAGCAACCCCACAAGAATCGTCCTCTCTTGGACAAGCAGTGTTGTTGTGAGTCTAATACTGACAAATCCCTCCTCCACGGTGTGAATCTTCTTACCACCACGCAGTTCTGGAGTTCCGTGCAACCTCAGACCATCTATTGTAAGGTAATAGCCTAGAAATGCCTGGGAACACTCATCTGGGCTCCACGGAGCCTCCCACAGACATCTCCCCTTTCCAAACCAATGTTAGGGCTGGACCAACCTCTGTGGTTATTAGAATTGCAAAATGTCCTTCAGCAGCAATCATTGGGAGAGATCTGGAAAGTACACAGTGCCCTGGGCGCACACAGCAAGGTCAAGGATGGGAGAGAAGGGAGGAGCAGGGGTCTAGGGTTCTGCTTTTATTGGGGACGAGGGTGAGGACCTAGGGTTTGGGGAACTCATTCAAGTGGCCCAAATGATCAGTTAGGGAAATCAACAAAGAACTCTTAAGAAAAGGAGTCAGTGCCAGAGGAGTCCTGGCTGCTTACCGTGTGTCTGGCAGTGCTTTATTCTGGACAACTGTCTTTGAGGGGATGCCTGTTTGAAATGAACACCTCTCAAAATCAAAGCTTAAGTTGTCAGACATTTGCATTAACAGATATTACAACAAAACAAAAAACTTTCAAGGCTGATCCCACCTACCTGTGCATAAGAACTGTCTTCTGAGGGCAACTCTGTGGGATCCGCATGTCTTTACCCACAGGGACAGGTTAAGTCACAAAACCTGAAGCTCAAAGCTTTGCTTCCACTTAGGGACCAGTCACATGCCCAAACATTCCTTTCTATCCAGCGGTATTTATAATTAGTACTACGTCCCTTTATTGTGATATTAAGAATCCCAAGCAGTAATAATGATCTTCCAGGCTTCTGCTGGTAATTCTAGAAAATGTCCTATTTCTTACACACTACTCCCTTGGGATTTCCTATGCCCTTCATCCTAGTCTCTGGTATACTTGCAGTTCTTGAGTCATAGGTGATTTTAACTGAGTAATTTCTGAGTAAATAAAAGTCTTCTCAGGAGGTCATGGAGGCAGAAGACTACTCAGGAAAAGCAAAACCTATCACCTCCTATTCTTTTAGAGGTCGAGCTTTAAGCAGGATCACTAACAATAATTGGTAATGGAATCTCCAACTAATTTCTTATACATGCTGCTCCCCGTCAGTCTGTTTGGTCTGTCTTTCCTAAATCCCACTCATATAAGGAACGGATAGAGGAAGACATCCTAATGAGGAGAACCAAGGAAAGAGAAACATCGATAAAATTAAATTTCCTTACCACCGATAGCCCGCTGGTAAATGCCTGAGACACAAAGAGTGTGACATTCTTCAAGGAATTCACAGCTGCCTGAATGTTAATGCTTTGCTAGAGAATAAATGCTTTGCTAGAGAATAAAAGCGACCTTATCTTGATAATAACCAGACCTCCAGGGTCCTGTAAGTCTTCTTTAACATAGGGAAATCCCTTTAGAGACTTCCGATAGCTCTAACCAGCCCCGCCCCGGGTTAAAAGTATATAATCAGTTGCATCTCGTAATCCCAGTGCAGCTCTTTCTGCCCACAGGCGCTGTCCTCATGCTATCATAAAAAGCACCTTTTTGCACCAAAAACATCTCAAGAATTTTTTCTTGTCCGTCCTGCTCAATGACCCCACATCAGTCCCACCATCCAATTCCCATTGTGTCTGTTCACCCTGTTCTTGCCTTTTTATTATAAATTATACCACCTCTCTTGAAAACTGATTAGTGGTTTCTTTTTTTTTTTTTTAGAATTTATTTTATTTAATTTATTTGCCAGGGGGTGGGGGGCAGAGAAAGAGAGTGCACAAGCAGGGGAAGTGGCTGGCAGAGGGAGAAGCAGGCTCTCTGTGGAATCAAGGAACCCGATATAGGACTTGAACCCAGCACCCTGGGATCATGACCTGAACTGAAGGCAGGTGTTAACCTAATGAGCCACCCAGGTGTCCCTGATTTCGAGGTTTCTAATAAAGCTGAATAAGTGCTTTCTGAGATAGATGTCTGGATAAAGAGAGAATTTTTGATGACAAAGAAAATTTTAAATCCTGCCAACTCAGAATCCTTTACACAAAATGTGGAAATGACAGAAAACAGTTTTACATCTTTTTTAATGCTAGCAAATTTATTCACAGTTGTATTGCCAGGTTCACAATATCTACAAATGTTGCCCTTTTAAAAAAATCAAGGTAAACCATGAGAGATTATGGACTCTGAAAAACAATCTGAGGTCTTGAAGGGGGGGGGTGGGAGGTTGGGGGACCCTGGTGGTGGGTATTATGGAGGGCACGTATTGCATGGAGTGCTGGGTATGGTGCAGAAACAATGAATTTTGTTACACTGAAAAGAAATTAAATTTTTAAAAATGGGGAAAAAGAGTTGTATGAAATATAAATCAACTGAATAAAAGATATTGTGAAAAAAAAATCAAGGTAAAGTTGACACACAATGTTATCTTACCCCAAGGTGTACAACATAGTGATTAGACACATCTGCATGTTGCAGGAGAGGAAGATTTCTTCCTCTGCCATTCAAGGTCTTCCAGCTGAACTAAGAATTAAATTTACATGACACAGATAAACAGGAGGGAAAAAAATGGTTTAATTATGTGTGCACAGAGGTCCACTAATAAAGTGGAGACCCAAAGAAATGACCAAGGCAAGCAGTTTTTATATATTTAGACAGAGGTTATCCATTTGGGATGAATTTACAGGAAAAGGAAAACGGGCATTTAAGAGCTTTAATAAGTAAGGAATTCCAAGCAGAATTTGGGCCGAGATAGTAGATTAGTAAAAAAGTAACAAGGTTTATTTCTATAGCTTCTTCACCTTTAAAGTCCCTCTCTCAGGTGATAAGGGTGTCTTTTTACTTCTTAGGATAAGAAGGGTAGGTTTCCATATGGGAGTTTTGTTCCGCGCTTTCAGAGGGACAGAGGAAGTTCTGGGTATCCTGGCAACAACTGTTTACCAAGTTGGTTTGATTCAGAATGATCAATATGCCATTGTGGTACATTTTGAGGGTGACTTGGCCTTGACCCCTATAATTTTAAGCAGAGCTCACCACATGCATAGCTACCACCTGTCATAGTACATGATTGCAACACCATTGACTATATTCCGTATGCTGTGCCTTTCACCACTGTGACTTATTCATGCCAGAACTGGAAGCCTGTATCTCCCATGCCCCTTCACACATTTTTCAATGTTACTTTGAATAAACATAAGCCAGTGCACCAACTACATCTGTAAGAGCAAATACAAGTTAAAAATAGAAGGATTAATTTGCCCTGTTGAAAATCAGAGAAAAGACTTCCCTCTCCCTCCCTTTCTTGTAACATTTACTTTAGAAAACTGATAAATTCTTTCTCTGTCTCATTGAAATGTATGTACATCTTTTTTGAGACAGGGAAACTGAAGGACTCCATAAAATTCTGCTTTTTGCTCCTTTTCTTGCTTCTATTCTTGCTAAGACCTGCACCTCCACCCCACTCTGTACACACCTCAGAATGCAAATAACATATGTCCTTCTGGTAAGGGACAAGATGTTAATGATTTCTCTAAAAGAGATTATATCTAAGGAAGGACCAGGTGAGAATGACTGGACAAACCCTTCATATGTGTATTCCAAGCCACTGGCACTAGACATCTTGACACCCAGACCCCCTGTCTTTAAGGAAAGACACCTGGACCCTCATCTTTGCTCTCACCAGTTCCTGGATACCTGAGAAAACATGTATGCCAGATCTCCATCTTCAGTAAAAAACCCCAGAGCCTGAAGAAAGATGAGACTCATGCTCCTTTTATTTCCGAGTCTCCCAGATGCTCTCTCTCTCTCTCTCTTTTTTTTTTAAATGATATTATGAGTTGATTAATTTTTTTTTAATTTTTTATTTATTTTCAGCGTAACAGTATTCATTGTTTTTTCACCACACCCAGTGCTCCATGCAATCTGTGCCCTCCCTAATACCCACCACCTGGTTCCCCCACCCTCCCACCCTGCCCCTTCAAAACCCTCAGGTTGTTTTTCAGAGTCCATAGTCTCTCATGGTTCACCTCCCCTTCCAATTTCCCTCAACTCCCTTCTCCTCTCCATCTACCCTTGTCCTCTATATTATTTGTTATGCTCCACCAATAAGTGAAACCATATGATACTTGACTTTCTCTGCTTGACTTATTTCACTCAACATAATCTCTTCCAGTCCTGTCCATGTTGCTACAAAAGTTGGGTATTCGTCCTTTCTGATGGAGGCATAATACTCCATAGTGTATATGGACCACATCTTCCTTATCCATTCATCCGTTGAAGGGCATCTTGGTTCTTTCCACAGTTTGGCGACCGTGGCCATTGCTGCTATAAACATTGGGGTACAGATGGCCCTTCTTTTCACTACATCTGTATCTTTGGGGTAAATACCCAGCAGTGCAATTGCAGGGTCATAGGGAAGATCTATTTTTAATTTCCTGAGGAATCTCCACACTGTTCTCCAAAGTGGCTGCACCAGTTTGCATTCCCACCAACAGTGGAAGAGGGTTCCCCTTTCTCCACATCCTCTCCAACACACGTTGTTTCCTGTCTTGCTAATTTTGGCCATTCTAACTGGTGTAAGGTGGTATCTCAATGTGGTTTTGATTTGAATCTCCCTGATGGCTAGTGATGATGAACATTTTTTCATGTGTCTGGTAGCCATTTGTATGTCTTCATTGGAGAAGTGTCTGTTCATATCTTCTGCCCATTTTTTGATATGATTATCTGTTTTGTGTGTGTTGAGTTTGAGGAGTTCTTTATAGATCCTGGATATCAACCTTTTATCTGTACTGTCATTTGCAAATATCTTCTCCCATTCCGTGGGTTGCCTCTTTGTTTTGATGACTGTTTCTTTTGCTGTGCAGAAGCTTTTTATCTTGATGAAGTCCCAGAAGTTCATCTTTGCCTTTATTTCCTTCGCCTTTGGAGACATATCTTGAAAGAAGTTGCTATGGCTGATATCAAAGAGGTTACTCCCTATGTTCTCCTCGAGGATTCTGATGGATTCCTGTCTCACGTTGAGGTCTTTTATCCATTTCGAGTTTATCTTTGTGTACGGTGTAAGAGAATGGTCAAGTTTCATTCTTCTACATATAGCTGTCCAGTTTTCCCAGCACCATTTATTGAAGAGACTGTCTTTTTTCCACTGGATATTTTTTCCTGTTTTGTCAAAGATTATTTGACCATAGAGTTGAGGGTCCATATCTGGGCTCTCTACTCTGTTCCACTGGTCCATGTGTCTGTTTTTATGCCAGTACCATGCTGTCTTGGTGATCACAGCTTTGTAGTAAAGCTTGAAATCAGGTAACGTGATGCCACCAGTTTTATTTTTGTTTTTCAACATTTCCTTAGCAATTCGGGGTCTCTTCTGATTCCATACAAATTTTAGTATTATTTGCTCCAGCTCTTTGAAAAATACTGGTGGAATTTTGATTGGAATGGCATTAAAAGTATAGATTGCTCTGGGCAGTATAGACATTTTAACGATGTTTATTCTTCCCATCCAAGAGCATGGAATGGTCTTCCATCTTTTTGTGTCTTCTTCAATTTCTTTTAGGAGTGTTCTGTAGTTCCTCGAGTACAGATCTTTAACCTCTTTGGTTAGGTTTATTCCGAGGTATCTTATGGTTTTTGGTGCTATAGTAAATGGAATCGATTCTCTAATTTGCCTTTCTGTATTTTCATTGTTAGTGTATAAGAAAGCCACTGATTTCTGGACATTGACTTTGTATCCTGCTACATTACTGAATTGCTGTATGAGTTCTAGTAGTTTGGAGGTGGAGTCTTTCGGGTTTTCCATATAAAGAATCATGTCATCTGCGAAGAGAGAGAGTTTGACTTCTTCCTTGCCAATTTGGATACCTTTTATTTCTCTTTGTTGTCTGATTGCTGTTGCTAGGACTTCTAATACTATGTTGAACAAGAGTGGTGAGAGTGGGCATCCTTGTCGTGTTCCTGATCTCAATGGGAAGGCTGCAAGCTTTTTCCCATTGAGGATGATATTTGCTGTGGGTTTTTCATAGATAGATTTGATGAAGTTCAGGAATGTTCCCTCTATCCCTATACTTTGAAGCGTTTTAATCAGGAACGGATGTTGGATTTTGTCAAAAGCTTTTTCTGCATCAATGGAGAGGATCATGTGGTTCTTCTCTCTTCTCTTATTGATTTGTTCTATCACATTGATTGATTTGCGAATGTTGAACCATCCTTGTAACCCAGGGATGAATCCCACCTGGTCATGGTGGATAATCTTTTTAATGTGCTGTTGGATCCTGTTTGCTAGGATCTTGTTGAGAATCTTAGCATCCATATTCATCAGTGATATCGGTCTGAAATTCTCCTTTTTGGTAGGGTCTTTGCCTGGTTTGGGGATCAGGGTGATGCTGGCTTCATAAAAAGAGTCTGGAAGTTTTCCTTCTGCTTCAATTTTTTGAAACAGCTTCAGGAGAATAGGTATTATTTCTTCTTTGAAAGTTTGATAGAATTCCCCAGGGAATCCGTCAGGTCCTGGGCTCTTGTTTTTTGGGAGGTTTTTGATCACTGCTTCAATCTCGTTACTAGATATCGGTCTATTCAGGTTGTCAATTTCTTCCTGGTTCAATTTTGGGAGTTTATAGTTTTCCAGGAATGCATCCATTTCATCTAGGTTGCTTAGCTTATTGGCATATAACTGTTGATAATAGCTTCTGATGATTGTTTCTACTTCCTTGGTGTTAGTTGTGATCTCTCCCTTTTCATTCATAATTTTATTAATTTGGGCTTTCTCTCTTTTCTTTTGGATTAGTGTGGCCAATGGTTTATCGATCTTATTGATTCTTTCAAAAAACCAGCTTCTAGTTTCGTTGATACGTTCTACTGTATCTCTGGTTTCTACCTCGTTGATCTCTGCTCTAATCTTGATTATTTCCCTTCTTACGTGTGGAGTTGGTTTGATTTGTTGTTGATTCTCCAGTTCTTTAAGGTGTAGAGACAGCTGGTGTATTCTGGATTTTTCAATTTTTTTGAGGGAGGCTTGGATGGCTATGAATTTCCCCCTTAGGACCGCCTTTGCTGTATCTCATAGGTTTTGGAGTGAAGTGTCTTCCTTCTCATTGGTTTGCATAAATTGTTTAAGTTCTTCTTTGATCTCCTGGTTGATCCAAGCATTCTTAAGCAAGGTGGTCTTTAGCTTCCAGGTATTTGAGTTCCTTCTGAACTTTTCCTTGTGATTGAGCTCCAGTTTCAAAGCATTGTGATCTGAGAATATGCAGGGAATCATCTCAGTCTTTTGGTATCGGTTGAGCCCTGATTTGTGACCCAGTATGTGGTCTATTCTGGAGAAGGTTCCATGTGCACTTGAGAAGAATGAGTATTCTGTTGTTTTAGGGTGGAATGTTCTGTATATATCTATGAGGTCCATCTGGTCCAATGTGTCATTCAATGCTCTTATTTCTTTATGGATTTTCTGCTTCGATGATCTGTCTATTTCTGAGAGAGGCGTGTTAAGATCTCCTACTATTAATGTATTCATATCAATATGACTCTTTATCTTGATTAATAGTTTTCTTATGTAATTGGCTGCTCCCATATTGGGGGCATAGATATTTACAATTGTTAGATCATCTTGGTGGATAGTCCCTTTAAGAATGATGTAGTGTCCTTCTGTATCCCTGACTACTGTCTTTAGTTTAAAATCTAATTTATCTGATATGAGAATCGCTACCCCAGCCTTCTTTTGAGGCCCATTGGCGTGAAAGATGCTTCTCCATCCCTTCACTTTCAGTCTGGGTGTATCTTTAGGTTCAAAATGGGTCTCTTGTAGACAACATATGGATGGGTCCTGTCGTTTTATCCAATCTGCAACCCTGTGTCGTTTTATGGGTGCATTTAGGCCATTCACATTGAGAGTGATTATTGAGAGATACGTTTTTATTGACATTGTGTTATCTTTGAAGTCTTTCTTTCTGTCGATTGTCTCTATATTTCTGTTCAATGCTATTCTTAGGATTTTTCCTCTTTTATAGAACCCCCCTTAATATTTCCTGCAGTGTCGGCTTGGTGGTTGCATAGTCTTTCAAGCCTTGCCGGTCTTGGAAACTCTTTATCTCTCCATCCATTTTGAATGTCAGTCTTGCTGGATAAAGTATTCTTGGCTGCATGTTCTTCTCATTTAGTGCCCTGAATATATCTTGCCAGCCCTTTCTGGCTTGCCAGGTCTCTGTGGACAGGTCTGACGTTATTCTGATGGGCTTTCCTCTGTATGTAAGGAGGTTCTTTGTCCTAGCAGCTTTCAAGAGATTGTATCTACAATTATGATTCCTCAATTTTACTATGAGGTGCCTGGATGTTTTTTTTGAATTTATAATCTTGGGGGGGGACCTTTCTACTTCTAGTACATGAACACTTGTTCCATTCGCAAGATTGGGAAAATTTTCATGAAAAATTTGTTCCACTATATCTTCTAGACTTCTTTCTTTCTCCTCCCCTTCAGGGATTCCAATAATTCTGATGTTGGAACGTTTCATGGCATCATTTATTTCCCTGATTCTGTTTTCGTGGCTTCTAAGCTGTTTGTTCCAGGCTTCCTCCTGATCCTTTCTCTCTATTTGTTTGTCCTCCACATCACTAATTCTATCTTCTGTCTCAGTTACCCTAGCTTTTAGAGAATTTAGATTAGATTGGAACTCATTGAGAGCGTTGTGAACCTCATCCCTGGTGGCCTTCAGCTCTGCCCTAACATTATGAACCTCCTCTCTGGTCGCTTTCAATTCTGCCCTAATCAATTCTGTTTGGTCATCCATGGCTTTCTCCAACCTAGCTATTGCCTGGATAATTGTTAGCCTGAATTCTCTTTCTGACATATTGTCTATGTTGATAGCCGTTAGCTCTGTTGCAGAAGGCCCATCCTCTGTATTTTTCTTCTGTTGGGGATTCCTCCTCCTAGTCATTTTGGTGAGAGATGACTGGACAGATGTAGCTGGATGTATTGACCGTGGTGCAGTCAAGGTGCACCCTGGAACGCTTCTGAGCACTCAGGATTCCCCACCCAAATGAGAGAAAAAAGAAAAGAAAAAGAAAAAAGAGGGAGAGAGAGAGACAGGAAAAAAAGGGAAGATAAAAGTGAAGGTTCAGCCCAAATGGGCCCCAGGGTAAGGTTTATGACGTATACAAACAAAAACAGACAAACAAAAAGACTGATAAAAGTATATGACGAGAGAAAAAAAATATATATATAAGCAAAAAAAAGGAGGAGCCTCGTCAAGAAGAACCCCAAGTATAAGATTTATATACTATCCAGACAAACATAAATACACAGAGACACTGGCAGAAGAAAAAGATGGGAGCATGGTTATAGATTCTCGGTGTGGGCGAGGAAGGTTATTTTGATTCTTCCTGGATGTATCTTGATATCTTTGTTAAAGGACTCAACTTTCCTAAGAAAAAGGGGGATTAAAAATTGGTTCACCTATAGGGGTAGCATTGCTTGGAGAAAGGGGGTTACCTTGAAGTTTAACTCTATATGAATATTAGAAAATAAAAATAAAAAAGGAATAAACTGGACTAAACTAAATTAAAAATTTTTTTAAAAATTAAGAAAATAGAAAAGCAAAAGAAAAACACATGTGTATGTATCAAAAAATTCAGGTTAGAAGTTTATCATGGAATTTGATGTACTGGACATCTCACTGTGATGGTAAATAGGTTAAAAAATTATCTATATAAAAAAAGAAAAAAAATGAACCAGAATAGTGGGAAAGAATTAAAAATAAAAGTTGTATCTATGAAGTAGTGGTGGTTGTTCTCTTGTAGTCTTTTTTTTTTTTTTTTTCCCTGATTTGTTTTCTGGGGGAGGGGGCTGCCACGTGGGTTTTCAGTCAATGATGTTCCCTGAGTTAAGTCCTCCCAACCCCCTCAAGGGGGTGGGCTCTGAGAAAAACGTTTTTTTCAGGTTTTTGTTCTCTGGAGGTTTTTATGTTTGTTCACTTCTTTTCTCTCGCCTTGACAGCTTTTGATGGTTTTTGGAGGTTTAGAGGAAAGAAAACTGCACCCCAACCTCCCTCTCAGAGAGAAGCCTCAGTCTGCTCCCCTGCAGGTGCTGCAGCCGCTGGGCCGCTGGCAGAGCAGGTTCTGAGTCACGGTCCCTGGGGACGCAGGATCTCCTGCTTGTACGCAAAACCAAGGCAGCTGTGGCTGTCTGGGCAGCTCCAGACCGCCAGAGAGGTTCCAAGCAGCGATCGCACACTGAGATTTTCCCGCTGGCTGGGGCTGAGAGCTCAGGGCTTGCGCGCACCTCTCCCAGGGGATGGTTTGGGGCGCGGCGCCTCCAGCTCTATCGGCTCTATCGCCGCGTGGGTCTATCACCGCGTGGGTCCCAGAACACCAGGCTGGGCGTTCGTGCACCTCTCTCAGGGGAGGTTGAGGCACGCGCGCATCTCCAGGAAGGTGCGCGTTCTGCCGTCTGGTGTGGCTCCCAGCCCCTCACGGGAGCCGGACTCCACCCGTTCTCGGGCGCACTGGCGGCTCCGGGACAAAGACCAGGTTTCTCCGCTGCACTCTCCGGCTCAGCGCCAGGGGATGCTGCCCTGGGTCTGGGGACTTAAGCCCCTATCCCTATCCGCCCCGATTCCCACAATTTCCCCGCGCGAGTCTTTGCTCTTTTGAGTGCTTTCAACCAGACTCCAAGTTAATGCTGGTCCCCAGATGCCGGGCACTCTCGTATTGGGGTATTATTTTCCAGTCGGTCGCCTCTGGTGGCTCCCTCCCCCTTTTGTTTATCTTCCGATATCAGTCCGACGTTCCCACTCCACTTTACCTGCCCACTGGCGTCTTCTGGCCCCCGTAGAGATCCAGACGTGTATAATTCTGATCTCAGGCTGATTTCATGGGTGATCGGAGTTCTTTGGTAGGTAATCAGCTCACTTTAGGGTGCAGGTTGAAAAGGCGCCTCCTCCTACTTCCCCGCCATCTTGTCTCCCCCTGAGTTGATTAATTTTTGAATATCTTGTCAGTGTTTTTTTTTTTTTTTAATTTCTTTTCAGCATAACAGAATTCATTGTTTTTGCACCACACCCAGTGCTCCATGCAATACATGCCCTCTTTAATACCCCCACCTGGATCCCCCAACCCCCCACACCCTGCCCCTTCAAAACCCTCAGGTTGTTTTTCAGAGTCCATAGTCTCTCATGGTTTACCTCCCCTTCCAATTTCCCTCAACTCCCATTTCCTCTCCATCTCCCTATGTCCTCCATGTTATTTGTTATGCTCCACAAATAAGTGAAACCATATGATAATTGACTCTCTCTGCTTGACTTATTTCGCTCAGCATAATCTGCTCTCTCTACATCTTCAGCAAACTCTTCTCTCACTTTCTGCTGGCTCACATTTGATTTCCATCCTTCAAGAAGACAAAGACCTTCTTGGCTGGTCTTGCAGAACCCAATCTGGGTCCCTGTACCCAGATTTCCAGCATCATCTTGAAAAGCTAAATACATTTCTTATCAGTTTTAAGACCCAGGAATGTACTTCTCTGTGACCTGGGACCATCTTCTTGAAATATGGTCATGAAGAGGGTGCCCCTACCTCTCAGTTTCTCTGAAGGGTAATAGTCTCGCTCCAACAGGCAGTTCTCAGTAGGTTGCAAAACTGTCTCCTGACAGACTAGATGATGGCCATGGGTGTCTTTGTATTTTGCATCTGAGAAACATTATTTGGGAAGATGTAAAAATTGTTGTAAGGCCTCCATTGTCATATAAATGTGATATGACTTGTATGATTGGCAGGAACTCAGGAGAAATTTATTAATCACATCACCTTCTGATGTAATGCTTATTCAATGATGAAATGGTTGTGTTTCTCTTTTATCTTTGTGGAGAGATATTCTGGGTTGGGAGCAGATTTTGTTTTTAATTATATTTCCTAACAAGTCATAACTAATCCACAAAAGGGATTTTTAGACAGCTAAGCAGATACAATCTTTTAGATACATGTTCCCAAGAATAATGGCAACTGACCTCATGGCAGACCACTTGATAGCATGTACATTCTTTTATATTTCACCCTAAATTTATATAGCCATGGGAATAGCCATTTAGGCTAGCTTACTGTCTTTGTGTGAAGGAATAATAAAACACCTGTTATCCCTATGACAAGCAGATGGTTACAGTTTGGAGCAAGGTACTAAGCTAAACTCCAACAGCAAAAAAGAAATGGTGATGCTATCTTTCTTATTGTTTACATTTCAAAGAGATGGCTTTAGGGCCTTAAGAAAAATATTCCTGAGTTGTAATGCTGGCAAGAGGTCCATTTAGCCAGAAAAAAAAAAAAAAAATCACATACATATCAAAGGAACATAGGAAAGATTCACAAATACTAGGTTTCTCAAGGACATGATTTAAAAAAGAGATGGGAGTGGGGAAGAGAGAGGTCTATTTCCATTGACAACAGGAAAAATTCTAAATGTTTTTATTCACCATTTTAATAGTCCTGAAGTAAGCAGAGAAGTAACATCAGGAGTGAAATCTTGGGGTAAAAATTTGAGTACCTCAGTTTTGGCCAGGAAATAATGGAGGCTATTTCAGAGAAATGTGGGACGTACAGCTGATAATATGCTACTGCCATCCAAAAAACCCTATGCTCTTTCTTGGTAGTTGGTTGAGAAAAATTAGATGCCCCATTAGTGATCTGTTGATATCTGCTTGTGTTGGAGATGTCATGCTCCAGATAAATCTAATATTAGAAAAGTTGTGTATTTGGAAGCAGAGTAAGCTTTTGGGGTAAGTTTTAGATGTAGATAAAGAGAGCCTTCTAGTGACAATTTTCTAGAGGAGGATCAAAAGATTAAATCATCCATATATAGAAAAAGAGTAGGATTTACCTCCAATTATGGTTCAAGTCCTGTTAAGCTATCTCATGTAGATTTCATTCTTAGTCCAGCTGGAGGAATCTGAAGGGTAGAGGAAGAATATTTCCTTCCTTACAACTGATAAAACTGCAAGCTATACATTTTGTTTAAATTATCCTCTTTGTTACCTATGGTTTCCTGTGGATGTTCAGCACATTGCTTTAACGGCAGTTAGGAGTGGCTGTGTTCTGATATTCTGTCTTTTCTCCTACCCTTGTTAGTGAGCTCCCATACATCCAATTGTGTGCTCAGTTTTTTAAAATTCTTCCTTTCTTTTTGTATTCTCAGACAGAACAGTTTGAAGAAAATATACTTTTCTGTATAAGATCATCATCATTCTTGAAAACACCCATACTTGAAGCTTTCAAATTGCCTTGATCTTAATATTTTGAACTCCTCACAATTCAACAATGAAGCAACAGACATGATTTTGCTGTTCCTTTTGTAGAACTTGACCAGAGGTTTCTGGGTGTAAAGTCTGTATTCTTTTCATTCTCTTGCACTAATTCCACAATTGCCAGACACAATTATTAGAACAATCTTCCTCTACAACAAGGGTAGTGAAAATACACAGACACTAATTCTTGAATTTGGCCTCCCTCGTTGATGAAAGGTCTTAAATCAGTACAAGAATTCCAAACTAGTTATCTTTCTACAAATACTGAAGAAGACTGTAAAAGGGAAAATCACACATTAGCCAACCAACGTAAGTACCCCTGAGATTCATACTTGTCCCTGAACGATCCGCTGGGATGCTTATCTTGGTTACTTAAATGGCTGTGAGGCAAATATCTAGGTCAGTTTTCTAATGTATATGGAAAAGATCTAATGTTAATTGGAAATAAGTGAGATCTCTTTAAAACACAGTTTAGAATGATTCTTTGTAACTTCAAACTTGCAACATTTAATCTGCAGCAAGATAGTAACATTGGTGTTCTCTACAAAATCAGAAACGTTTCCAAAAAGGGTTGAACCTTCTCAATTTACGCTCTCATTTCAGTAATCTTTACTTAAAGGAATAATCTGTTCCTAAGTAATTTTGAAATTACGGCTCAAAAAAGAGAATTTGGATAAGTCCCAGAAATTGGCCTGGGGCCAAACTCATTTTCTAACAGGAGCAAATGGAGAAGATTTGCCATATGTGTAGGACAACAAGAGAGGGATTCGTGCTGTGGCCCATAGACATCATCCCATTCCACCACAGTCACAGGATGATAGCTCTGTAAGGCACTGGTTTAGATTCCATCACAGAACTTTCCCCAAGAAGCAGTACCCTCGGTTCTTTGGAACACTATACAGTAAGGTAGCTGGGTATTTCTTTCATTTATGCTAAGTTTTTTCTTTGAAACTGAGTTCCCCTGTTGTGTAAAGAAATAATTATGCAACACACTCACGGGCACCCTCCAGTCTCTACTTCCTCCCGATAAGGGGTTAAGATGGGTTAAGATGTGGACTCTGAGATAGTCTTTTATCTTTTATTTTGAAACATTCAGACCTTTATCGCGACCTACAAATGTTGATCCCCAGAGCCTGACACACATTTTCCTCCCTCTCTCTACCGGTTGTCCAAGAAGTCAGTGATGGGTTACGTGAGGGATTAGAAAAATTGACATTTTGAGAATCAAAAGCCAATTTGTCCACAGAAGAATCATGACATGAGAAGAATATAGGGAATATTCCTTATAGGAGTTACATTGTCTTGGGAATTCTCTCTAGTCTTTTAGAACTCCATTTGGCATCATCAACAATGACATAATTCCAGGCGACCTTCTCAAAACCCTGTTGTTATTCTGGAGAAGAATCTACAGGAAAGGCACACATAATGAACCTGCGAAAGAAAATCATGGCTGGCAATGACCTGTCATTTGTCTCTGGTCTTTCCTTTCCTAATGTTCTAAGGAGGGCACGTCATATTTTACTCCTGTTGGAGAAATAGAGTTGAAATCAAGATTTTCTCCCAACCATGAAAATCTCTCCACAAAAGTAGAACTAGAAGGAAAACATTTTGCATAACAGATGTTTCAATTGTTCATACCCATTTCACAGGTGAGCACTGCTCTGAGGTTGATAAGTTTGGTCAGTATAACACTTAACCACCTTGTCAGTTATTTTCCATAAGTAGCATTAAAATATACACCTGACCAGCATCAATGTATCCACAGTACCTAAACTGATCAAGAATTCATTGTTCCTACTCATTAATTCTACGTATCAGGTTGCTCTTTTTATAAGACAGGGAAGTCAAGAGTAGAATAGGTGTCAGTCCTAGTTAATACCCATTCTTAGTTCTCAGGGATGACCAGGAGGGGTTCAACATAGCTCCCTTGCCTTTCTATTACACTGGAGGGGAATGTATCATCACTCTGGCTGTTGATTAGAATACAAGGGGTGATGCCCTAGTCTGAATGCAGAGATTCATAAAATGAAAGGCTATGAAAAGGCTATGGGTGCACAGTCATGCACCAAGCTAGCTTCTGCTTTTGTTGTTTCTTTATACTTTCTCGGGGGGTTGGGGTGCACTTATATGAACCAAGCCAATTCTTCCTCTAAATTTCCATAAATTTCTATAACTGAGTGCCACATGTGGGAATGCTCTTTATTGTCTAGCCATCTGGGGCTAATATTCCTGATCACCTAGAAATCCTGCCTCCTAACCCCCATTCTTATCCTACACACCCCTGTAATTCATGAGCAAAACTTGCCTTCTACTGCTAAGTAAGTTACTATCACCTCTGAAATACTCTGTCTAATCCATCCAGATTTTGTCACCCAAACAGCAGTGGAGTCATTAAATCAGGAATTCCCATTAGTGAACTAAGTGACCTGCTTTGCCATCGATAGGAGAGACTCTTAGGATTCAGATCACAACGTGGGACAAGGAGGTTCTCAGAGGACTCCTCCCTTGCCTATGTTACAAAGCAACCTGATCACTTCATGAATGACCTTTTTTGTGCTGCTTCCTCTCTGTTTAACTGTCTGTCTGAAATCATCAAATATTTCTCTTTTTTAAAAAAGATTTTATTTATTTGTCAGAGAGAGAGAGAAAGAGCACAAGCCAGGGGAGCAGCAGCCAGAGGGAGAAGCAGGTTCCCATTGAGCAAGGAGCCCAACACAGGACTAGATGCCAGGACCCTAACCTGAGCTGAAGGGAGTCACTTTACCAATTAAGCTACCCAGGTGCCCTATATAATATATTCTTTTAGCAAAGTAAGCTTGAGAAAAAAAAAAAAAAGGTCAGAAAATCCTAAGGAAGATGAAATTTATTTTCAGTACTGTACTGTATTTGTACAAAACAAATCTGGGTATAGGTGGACGCATGCAGTTCAAACCTGTTCAAGAGTCCACTGTGCCTCACCGTCTTCTTGTAGGGATTTGAGGAGATAGTGTTTCTAAAGTTCTCAGCGTAAAACCTATTTCACTAAGAGTTTCTACCATTCCATCTGTCTATATTTATTTCTATAAATTCTTTCTGAAGCCCAGAAAGGAGACATGGGGCCAGGGTGACCCCTATGGTTGTCAATGCTCATCTGTATCCTGGTCCTTCTCAGGTGTGTCTGAAGAGGTGTTCTAGCTGAGGTGCAGAAAGACGCTGAGATGACTGAAGAGGAACCCATTTTGATGAACTGATGATGGGACAATGAAGAGAACTTTAGTCAGCAAACTGGAAGGTGAGGGAATTAGAGGGAGTGGCAAATAAACTATCAGCTAGGATAAGGAGTAGGCTAGAATTCTCCTAATTATGAGCCGTGAAGTTTGAAAATTATCACCCATTAGCAGCATTTGCCAAAACACATCACAACCCCTTGATGTGGAAGTACAGCAAATGAGGAGCCTCCGAAAGA
Source organism: Martes martes (assembly GCF_963455335.1). NCBI lineage: Eukaryota > Metazoa > Chordata > Mammalia > Carnivora > Mustelidae > Martes > Martes martes. Next base: position 11,099,969 of record NC_137898.1, read on the forward strand.
TCAGAGTGTAGATCTTTTACCCCACGTGGTGGCTCTGTGTGTGCCAGACACGGAAGAGAAGCAACACCTCAGGAGAACCCTGACCCCCATCTCCGTGTGCTGGAACAAACCAGGTATGCATCCCTCTTCACTCTTCTTCATGATCTGGGGCCTCTGAGGGGGGTCCTTGGGTAAATTTTGCGATGTGGAGACAGACCCTGACTCTGGAGATAAATAGACAGTGGGCAGAGTGGGGCTCTCAAGGGGTAGTTCTGAGATGTGCTCTGAGCCACTGTACTTCCTCTCCCAGCTCCCCTGCCTCCCTTCCTTGTATCCTCACTCTTGCTTTCCTGAGGGAATTGCCCTTTATCATAAATAAGCTTTCTTCTGGCTATGCTTCTCTGGGGATCCTTGCAGTAGAGTTATTTGTTTTTAAAGGGTTTATTTATTTATTTGACAGAGATAGAGGGAGCCAGAGAGCACAAGGTGGGGGTGGGGCGCAGAGGGAGAAGGAGAAGCAGGTTCCCAGCTGAGCAGGGAGCCCAATGCCGAGGCGGGGCTAAATCCCAGGACCCAAGATCATGACCTGAGCTGAAGGCAGATGCTGAACAGATTGAACCACATTGGCACTCCCTGTAGGGTTATTTGTGTTAGGTCCCCCAATAATGGGTCCGTGATCAAAGGAGAGAGACTGATACAAAGCGAAGGTCAAGCAAAGCCTTTTTTCACGCCAAGCATCAAGAATCAGACTGAACATTCGGGGCCGTACCTCTTACAAGAGAGGGTGACCTTTCTCTGTTTCACAGACTAGCTTTTAAGGGCAAAGGCCATGCGGTTGGGCCTGGCCACGCACAGGTGGCCAATGAAATTGTAATACACAGAGAAAGCTGCACAGTGATGCTAGGTGACCAATTGAATTACAATTTACCCTATAGCAGACATTTGACCTAGCCTATCACCTTGGTTAGAATTGGCACCCAAAAGGCTCCCAAAGGGCAGGGCCTATACTCCTTGGTAGCTAGGGAGACAGTATGCAACCCCCCACTGATGGGATGTCTCCACCTGGCCTGACCCACCCTTGTATCTGGGCTTTGTTACCTGGGGCTGGTTTCCCTGGACTTGTTTTTGAGTAAGTTCCTTGGGGGAAGGGGAGCAGTTTAAGGGTTAAACAACAAGGTTTTTGTTTAACCTGGATGGAAGCCTCTGGCTAAATAGGTCCTTACAATTTGTAGTAAAATTGATTATGGGAAAGTTTTCATCTCATCGGGCTATTGAGTAGGAAATAGACTTTGTGTAATTGTGTACTCTGCAGGGATAGCAGAAGGGGGTTGGATTGCTGCAGTAACATATTTTTGGACTACAAACTGGGGAGCATTAGTGTTTTTAAAGAACTAGACTCCCAGTCCTTCAATGGTAAGGAGCCATTTTAGTTACTGCAGTGTATGGAAAGACCAAGATCAAATCTGGCACTTATTAGAACCGTGATGCGCATGTGGAGCAAATGAATGATGAATGAAGTCAGCAGAGAGAAGTGCTCCTGGGAGGGGATAAAAATCTCCCATTAGATCCAGGAACAAGCAAGCAAACAGCCGTAAGTGTGTCCCCAGACCCTCCAAGTGGGCTAAATTGCTGTACTCTGTTCTTTTTACCAAAAGTGAATTCAGAATGTAGACAATCTTGCTTGCTTTTGATTATTTAAAATGTAGAGTGTCTCAAATTGTCTTTACACCTTAACTTTTCACTGAGTCTGCAGTGAAATACATAAAACCAGACAACGTTGACACCAGAGTGATGAGCACCATCTGTCTTCCCTCCTTCCCTCCTTCCGCCCTCCCTCCCTCCCTTCCTTTTTCCTTCCTTCCCACTTCATCTTTCCTTAATCTTTCTTTACTCCTTTCCTTTAAAAAAATTGACAAGAAGTTTAAAGACCCATAATATTATACTTCCACTTTATTTCATTACTTACTTACTTGGGAATGTGTCCTCCAAGTTTCACTCAACAAAACTGGAGAGCTGAGCACTTTTTAGAACAGTGCTTAAGGATGTGGATGCTGAAGCCAGAGGGCTATGCTCACCTCATATTAGTTTTGTGACATGGAATGTGTTACTTGTCTGTACCTCAGGGTGCATGTTTATTCAATTAAAAAAGGAAAATTTGATCAAAAGTTACAAAGTAGGATTGTTGAGATTCAATGAATTATTCACTTAATGAATTTAATGAGATTTAATATAAAATATACCAAGAGTAATAGCAATGTTATTAGTATTTAACAAATATTATCATAGTATAAATGAGTAAGAGACAGGAGGGGCTAGATAGGGAGGGATAGATAGGGGACTACGTGACTAGGCTTACGTAGGGGACAAGGTGATCTGGCTCACTGAAAATCCCAGAAATGCTGAGTCATAAGGAAACCAGAGATAAGGGAACAAACCTGACCATCCTGCCCTGGGTGTTCAGAGGTGGGGTCTTTTAATGGCAGTCACACAGGAACCAGACCCCAAAGAAGAAGTAAGCCATTATAGATGTTATTGCCAGTCCTTTCACAAACCAAGATATCACAAGAATGTTAAGGCCTGGTCAGTTCTAAATAAAAGACCATCAGGGGAGGCCGGAGTTGGCAACCCAGTGGGGGCCCCTCTCACTCCTGAGAGCTGTACCTGCATCCTTGTTTAACAAAACTCTCTCACTTTACTCTCCTTTGTCCACAAGATTCATTCTTCAACCCCATGAGACAAGAACCTCACTCCCCTCCTTCATAAACACAAGATCAACAAAATACATAATGGTAATAAAATTCTATGCAAAAAGTGGTTTAAAGTTTCTACTTCCAGCCTGACAGGATGAGGAGGTTTATAGAGCTATCCTCAGGCAAACTGGTAAAAATTCTTAAAAAGCATTTAATGTATCTATAAATGGGCACAGAGTCAATGAATAGTATTTACTGAAGTCAAATCAATTAAAACACAGGGAAAAAACAAGAATCTGTGGTATTTTTATCTAGATCTACTTGTTCTGTCAACCTTCCCCCAGCTGCCACTCAGAGGGCCATCTTCCTGAGAGGGACAAGATTATCAACACTTCTCATCCTGCCCCCACTACCTGTTGTGAGGTTAAGTTCCAGGTGAGTGTACCTGAAATGGGCTCCTTCTTTCTTCTCACTCCCTTGCTTGTGGATCTTCCTTAGGCAGGGCATTACTGAAAATACAGGGGTCCTGACTGCCCTACTCCAGCTCATGAGTTGGGTTCCATACTGTGAGAGGCAAGCTGAGGGAACCTGGGTTGTTACCCTACTTCATTGAGCATTTAGCTCCTAAGGTAGTGTAAGGACCTATTTAGCCAGAGCGATTCCATCTCGGTTAAACAGTGATTTTGTTGTTTATGCAGTAAAACTTAAACTGACCCTGCCCACGCCCCCTCCCACCCCCCCACAGGGGAACTTACTTAAAAGCAAGTCCAGGAAACAAGGATGAGTCAGGCCTGGTGGAGACATCCAATCAGTAAAGCGCACATACTATCTCCCTAACTACCAAAGAATGTGGGCCCCGCCTTTTGGGCGCCAATTCTGACCAAGGTGATAGGCTAGTTCAGATAGCTACTATAGGGTGAATTGTAATTCAATTGGCCACCCATGTGTGACTAGCATGACTATGCAAATTTCTCTGTGTGTTGCAATCTCATTGGCCACCTGTGTGTGGCCAGGCTCAACCACATGGCCTTTGCTCTATATAAGTTAGTCTGTGAGGCTGGGAGTGGTCGCTCTCTCTGTAAGAGGCGACCCCAACTGGTCGGTTTGATTCTCGATACTGGTTCGAAATAAAGCTTTGCTTGACCTTCGCTTTGTATCAGTCTCACTCCTTTGATCATGGACCCTAACAGTAGCAGTGTCACACATCAAGAAATGTGTCATTGTTCCCATAGCACCAGAGCTATGATTTAGAGATTATTTTATTTTATTTTATTTTATTTTGCCTGGGGATGGGGAGTAGCTGACCTTAGAACAAAGCTGACCATAGAACAGAGGTCTCCAAATCCAAAGGAAGTTACTTCCTTTGAAGCAGAGTATGGAGAAGTTCAAGCCTAAGGGTTCTCTCAGAACCAGTGTAGGTCATAGTGAAAGGCATCAGTAGAAGAACTGGAATTATATGCTGAGCTATGCACTGGCTAGTTTCACAGGAAAAAATGGAAACAGACAGAAGAAGCCTGCCTGGAGCCAGAAAAAATTTCAAACACTGACAGGAAACTCTTTTTAAAGGAGCTTGATTCTGATTGCATCTGTTTGTGGAATGATTTAAAAGGCACCATAAAGGCCCTGTTCAAAACAATAGAGCAATCAGTGTGCAATTAGTGGAGATTAATAGCTGGTGGAGGGCAGGGAAAGAAACATTCCCAGCAAGTCAGAAGGAAACCATGGTCATCCCAGGATGACTCTGGGCATTCCCAAGGCTGTGTTCCCTGAGGAGAAACATGGGGAGCCTCACACTACAGGGGGAGAAATAGGCTTACTGAAACAGTCCAGCCAGTGAATGTAAAAGTAAACAAAGAAATAAAAATAGAAAGCCCAGGAGCGGTACTGTTTCCAGAAATGCATAGTATATTATATCAAATGTCCATTTTCTAACAAAAAGTTATGAGACATGCAAAGAAGCAGGAACATGTTATTATAGATAAAGAGGGGCATTTTATGGTGAAAAAAGGGTCAGTTCACCAAGAAAACACAATTATAAACATATATGCACCTAACAATAGAACATTAAGATATAGGTAGCAAAACCAACAGAAATTAAGGGAGAAATAGATAATTCAACCACCACAGTTAGAGACTCAGTGCCTCAGCCCAATAAGGGATAGAACAGCTCTCAACAGAAGAAACTTCACATAACCAACTCAACTGATGCAGAAAAGCATCTGACAAAATCCAACACCCTTTCATTATAAAAGCACTCAATAATTAGGAATAGAAGGGGGCTTTCTTAAAGAACAGCTATGAAAATCCCATAGCTAATACCATACTTAATGGTGAAAGAGTGGATGCTTTCTCTCCAAGAGTAGGAATAAGATAAAATTGTTATCACTACTCCTGTTATGAACATTGTACTGAAAGTTTTAGTTAGGCAATTAGGAAATGATAAAAAAAAAAAAAGAAGGAAGGAAAGATATGAAAATAAGAGACATTCAAAATAGGAAGAAGTAAAACTGTCTCTACTGGTGCATAACCTCATTATGTATATTGGAAATCCTAAGGAATCCACTAAAAAATCTATTAGAACTAATAAACATGTTCAGCAAGGTGCAGGATACAAAATCAATATACAAAAATCGCTGTAATTCCATGCACTTGCAATGAACAAGCTGAAAATGAGATTAACAACACTATTTGCAATAACATCCAAAAGAATAAAATATTTAGAAATACATTAAATAAAAGGAGCATAAAAGTCAATGTTGAAAAGACATCATTCAAATGAATAAGGCATAGTTAAATGAAACAAATCCTGTGTTCATGAATTATAATGTTTAATACTGTTATAACAGCCATAGCCGGTGCAATATTCTCTCTCTTATAATCCCAGTTGACTACTTTTTATTTTATTGTATTATTTTTTTTTAATTTTTTATTTCTTTTCAGCGTAACAGTCTTCATTGTTTTTGCACCACACCCAGTGCTCCATGCAATCTGTGCCCTCCCTAATACCCACCACCTGGTTCCCCCAACCTCCCACCCCCCGCCCCTTCAAAACCCTCAGGTTGTTTTTCAGAGTCCATAGTCTCTCATGGTTCACCTCCCCTTCCAATTTCCCTCAACTCCCTTCTCCTCTCCATCTCTCCTTGTCCTCCATGTTATTTGTTATGCTCCACAAATAAGTGAAACCATATGATAATTGACTCTCTCTGCTTGACTTATTTCACTCAGCAAAATCTCTTCCTTTATTTTAAGTTTTATTTATTTATTTGTCAGAGAGAAACAGAGAGAGAGCATAAGCAGGGAGAGCTGCAGGCAGAGGGAGAAGCAGTCTCCCTACTGAGCAGGGAGCCTGATGCGGGACTCGATTCTGGGACCCTGGGATCATGACCTGAGCCAAAGGCAGACGCTTACCCGACTTAGCCACCCCATCATCTCTGAGCTGGTTACTTTTTAAAAAGTTAATACACTGATTTTAAAATTCATATGGAATTGGAAAGGACCCAGAATAGCAAAACATTTCATAAAAGAACAAAGTGTAGAGTTCACACTTCAGTTTCAAAGCAATAATACAAGGCAGTGGTAGTCAGGACAACATGGTATTGACATAAGGATAGACATACACACCAACAGAATAAAGTTGAGAGTCCAGAAGTGAGTTCATGTGTCTGTTCACAGTCAACTGATCTGTGACAAGAGTGGCTAAACCATTCAATGTGGGAGGAATAGCCTTTTCAACAAACAGCGTTGGAAACAACTAGATAGCCCTGTGCAAAATAATGAATTTGGACCCTTAGCTCATACCATAAATAAAAATGAATCCAAAATGGATTAAAAATCTAAATTTAAAAGCTAAAATTACAACACTCTTAGAAAAATGTAGGAGTAAATTTTCATGACCTTGCACTTAACAACGGATTCTTAGAGATAACGATAAAATACAACAACAAAAAAAAAGTGAAACAGAAGAAAAATAGATCAAGTGGACTTCATCACAATCAAAGCTAGGCTTCAGAGGAGACCATCAAGAAAGTGAAAAGTCACCCACAGAATAGGAAAGAAATATTTGCAAACCATATATCAGATAAGGGACTCATATATGGGATATATAAGGAATTCTTGTACATCAATACTAAAAAGACAAATGACACAATTTTTAAATGTGCAAAGGAGTGGAATAGACATTTCTCCAAAGAAGATATACAAATGGCCATAAACGTACAAAAGAAGATATACAAATGGCCATAAACGTACAAAAAGATGTTCAAAATCATTAGTCACAGGGAAATTCAGATCAAGACCATGAAGCAATACCACTTTCCATCCACTAGAATGGTTATAATCAAAAGGTTAGCCAATAACAGGTGTTGGTGAGGATGTGGAGAAACTGAAATTGTCACACGCTGCTGGTGGGAATGGAAAATGGCGGGTCCACTCTGGAAAATGTTTTAGCAGTTCCTGAAATGGTTAAACACAGAATCATCCCATGATCAGAAATTCTATTCCATGTCTACACCCAAGAGGATTAAAATCATAGGGGCATATAAAAATCTGCACATTAATCTTTATAGCAGCATGATTCATAATCACCAAAAAGTGGAAACAACCAAAATGCCCATTGAATGATGTAGATAAACAAAATGTAATATATCCTTAACACGGAATATTCCTTGGTCACAAAAAAAAAAAAAAAAAAGGCAGCACTATACATGCTACAACATGAAATAGTTCTTTCTGGACCATCTTGCTGCCTAATCTACACAGAACTCTTTTTCAAACCTGGACACAAGAGTGACATAGTTCTATAACCTAGAAAATTTCCCAGACTCCTGATAAATGACGTTTCTAAGGCTCCATCATTTTCTTTCTCCTTATTTTTCCTACTTTTGCTACTAGGGACCTAGTGTGGGCATAGTGTTGGGATCTGCTATCTTAGACAAACATGGTTTGGCTTAAGACTCCTTTGATTTGTGAGCTATAAATGCTGAAGAAACAGGAACACTAGTGTCTACTTCCCTACTAATATTTCTCATGGAAGAGCACAGAGTATTGTGAATAGTGAGCAGTGAGTAGTGAGTAGTGAATCCAATGCTGCTAACAGATGGTTGCTTTACAGAGTGAGAGATATTGTGGGTTCCAGTGGGATAACTGTGGATATTTCCTCAAATGAAAATCAAGGTACCCAGTTAAGGAGGTCTGTAACATCTGACACCTCAGAATATACACCAAATAAGCTGCAGAGATTTTTGAAGGAAAATCTCAAACAACGGGGGGTAAGTGAGGTTCAGCCAGGTTTTGCTCCTCAGTTTTGCTGAGGAGAGACTGGAAGTTTTGTTTAATCCTGGGTGGTCGTGGTGGCTGGGTTGCCTGCAAGTGGTAGAGTAGAGTGCTGGGAATCCCATTGAGAAGGCCATGATGGACGCCAGCATACACCTGTTGGGCTGATGCCCAGGAAGAGAAGGAAAGGGGTCAGAGTGATACTATTTTAGCTGTTGCCACTAGAAGAAGCAGATGCCTCTGTACTGGGCTTTACTTAAGAGCTCTTTTTTGGTTTTTTTTTTTTTTTTTTTGCATTCAATTTAGTTAACATAGTGTGTATTATTAGTTTCAGGGGTGGAATTAGTGACCTCTGAGGGTCCAGTCCATGGGTGACCTCTATGTTTGAACAAAGAAATCTCTCTTGGAATGTTCACTGTTGTCTATTTTATTCTGTTCTGTCTTTTATCCAGGTGGCTCAGATTCTGATTGGTGTGACCTTCATCTTCTATGGGATCATTGGAATTATGGTTCTCCATTACACAAGACAAAAAATCAGTTTCTACTAATTTAAGATAGGCTTTCCCATATGGGCAGCTTTATCTGTAAGTATATCTGACTTATGTCTAAAATAATCAATAGTAAATTAACTTTTTATTCAGTCATCCATCCAGTTATGCATTAGCCTCCTGCAAATGCTGCAGAGTTTTTAAACATGTTAATTGGAGATTCAATATTCAATCTCAGCGATTCTAGATCTTTCATTGTAATGTGAGCTTTAAGATCTATGTGTTGGGGATTCTTATTAAATTCTAGGTGTGCAGTCAGATGGCTAAAATTAACAAGTCAGGAAATGACAGATGCTGGCGAGGATGCAGAGAAAGGGGAACCCTCCTACACTGTTGGTGGGAATGCAAGCTGGTGCAACCACTCTGGAAAACAGCATGGAGGTTCCTCAAAAAGTTGAAAATAGAGCTACCCTACAACCCAGCAACTGCACTACTGGGTATTTACCCTAAAGATACAAACGTAGTGATCTGAAGGAGCACGTGCACCCGAATGTTTATAGCAGCAATGTCCACAATAGCCAAACTATGGAAAGAACCTAGATGTCCATCAACAGATGAATGGATAAAGAAGAGGTGGTATATAATACAATGGAATACTGTGCAGCCATCAAAAGAAATGAAATCTTGCCACTTGTGATGATGTGGATGGAACTAGAGGGTATTATGCTTAGCGAAATAAGTCAATCAGAGAAAGACAACTATCATATGATCTCCCTTATATGAGGAAGTGGAGATGCAACATGGGGGATTTGGGGGGTAGGAAAAGAATAAATGGAACAAGATGGGATTGGGAGGGAGACAAACCATAAGTGACTCTTACTCTCATAAACAAACTGAGGGTTGCTGGGGGGAGGGGGGCTGGGAGAGGGAAGTGGGGTTATGGACATTGGGGAGGATATGTGCTATGGTGAATGCTGTGAAGTGTGTAAATCTGGCGATTCACAGACATGTACCCCTGGGGCTAATAATACATAATATGTTTATTAAAAATTTTTTAAAAAATTATAGGTGTGTGGCATAAAGCCATACAGCAAAATCCTGATCACTTGCTTTAGGAAACTGTATTGGGTTGGGTTTTTAGATAATCCCTGGTTCATCCACAGCCTTACCTTCAAATGTGCAAGGGGCATTGAAATGTTGAAGATGATGGTGAGGTGGTGAACTACTTGTTTCAACTTCTCCGTTTTCCTGGACAAAATTACTGAGATGCATATCATGTTGTATGAGTGCATATGGTCTCTTGTCTGAAACTCAAAATAACTTGATATCTAGCTCTCTCTCCCATTTTTCTCCACCTTTGATTCAAATGCTCACAAGTTTCCTTTGATTTCACCCCTCTATTTTAGATAAAGATTTTTTACCTTTAAATATTGTCAGTTATTTTCATAAGGATGTGAAGACAGCCAGGAAAATTTAGTCGTGTACTATATACAATTCAATAATCTGCTCTATTCAAAGTTTTGAAGGGATTTTCATAGGATAAGAATACCCACTAAAGATAAAGTTGGTCCTTTAGGGATGGACGATGTCCAGGGAGCAGTGCTAAAATGCCCATTTCTCTTTCATGAGCAGTTTATCTTTTCTGGATCAGTGACAGTTGTGTCTGCAAAGAAGCGAACAAAAGCTCTGGTAAAGTATCTGTTAGTTCATATTTCATTTATTAATAGTGTGTGGCCATCTCACACTCTGATACCTTATTCAAAGCCCAGTGAGCCAGAAGTTCCATGTTTTTCAGAGGCATTTGAGGACAAATACAAAAGTCTTTTCTTTCCACTACCTCATCTGATCACCTCAGGTCTGGACACAATCAGAATCTCTCTCCGGTTTAGATAAGATATATTTCACCTAGAGTTTCAGAATACAAATCTCAGTGAGTAAAACTGGAGATTGACCTCAGGGTCATGAATGATGTTGATACAGAGAAAGGGATGCCTTTAGGCTTGATCGAAGTAGACTTCTATTTGGGCCCGCCCAGAGCAGGGAAGGAAAGTAACAAAGACCCACAACTCATGATGTTGCCTGTGGCACATTTTATTCAGTTGTCAATTGCCTCTGGCTTCCCTTTGCTCCTTTGTAGGTTTCCATTTAATTTAACTGGCAGGAAGAGGTATTATGAATGCTTTGTGAATATCTCTCCTGGGAAAGGCTTATGAAGGCCTCTAAGAACATGGAAATCGGAGTATCTGGGTGGCTCAGTCAATGAAGCATCTGATTTTAGATTTAGGCTAAGGCCCTGATCTCACGGTTGTGGGATAGAGCCCCATGTGGGGTTCTGCATTCAGCATACCTGTTTGAGATTCTCTCCCTCTCCCTCTGCCCCTCCCTGCCCTCAGTCACAAGCTCACTCTCCGTCTCTAGAATAAATACATAAATCTTTATTAAAAAGAACATGGATGGGGCGCCTGGGTGGCTCAGTGGGTTAAGGCCTCTGCCTTTGGCTCAGGTCATGGTCCCGGGGTCCTGGGATCGAGCCCCGCATCGGGCTCTCTGCTCAGCAGGGAGCCTGCTTCCCCTCTCCCCCCCTGTCTTCCTCTCTGCCTACTTGTGATCTCTGTCTGTCAAATAAATAAATAAAATCTTAAAAAAATAAAAATAAAAATAAAAATAAAAAGAACATGGAAGTAAAGGGTCCTTAATATTTTCGGTGAATGGACTTTTTTTTTGTATTTCAGCTGAGAGGAAATGTGAGAGCTAACACTCTTAGCACAACTGTTTCTGGCATTGGAACTCTTCTTCTCTCCAACAACTTAATAAAAATCATCTTCCTGGACTGTAACAGAGATTTATGTCCTGGTATCAAATCAGTTGCAACTGTAAGTATTTCTCTTCTGAATGCTGAAAAGCCTGACAACTTCTGAGGCCCAGGATCAGGAGATCAGATAGTACAGGCACAAGTTTAAAAAAAAAATTCCTGCACTTGAGGCTTATTCATAATTTCTACCTAAATTTGATGTCCTTTTAACAAGAGGCAAAATATTTCCATTCCATACGAGCATTGCCAGGGCAGAAAGCCCAATATTCCTTTATCCCAGTTGGATACCTTCAGGAAAAATGGCCAACAAATGGACCAACAACTGTATTGATTTCCATTGTTTACTTTTTTTATTTTTAATTTTCAGCATAACAGTATTCATTGTTTTTGCACCACACCCAGTGCTCCATGCAATCCGTGCCCTCCCTAATACTCACCACCTGGTTCCCCCAACCTCCCACCCCCTGCCCCTTCAAAACCCTCAGGTTGTCTTTCAGAGTCCATAGTCTCTCATGGTTCACCTCCCCTTCCAATTTCCCTCAACTCCCTTCTCCACTCCATCTCCCCATGTCCTCCATGTTATTTGTTATGCTCCACAATTAAGTGAAACTATATGATACTTGACTCTCTCTGCTTGACTTATTTCACTCAGCATAATCTCTTCCAGTCCCGTCCATGTTGCTACAAAAGTTGGGTATTCATTCTTTCTGATGGAGACATAATACTCCATAGTGTATATGGACCACATCTTCCTTATCCATTCGTCCGTTGAAGGGCATCTTGGTTCTTTCCACAGTTTGGTGACTGTGGCCATTGCTGCTATGAACATTGGGGTGCAGATGGCCCTTATTTTCACTACATCTGTATCTTTGGGGTAAATACTCAGTAGTGCAATGGCAGAGTCATAGGGAAGCTCTATATTTAATTTCTTGAGGAATCTCCACACTGTTCTCCAAAGTGGCTGGACCAACTTGCATTCCCACCAACAGTGTAAGAGGGTTCCCCTTTCTCCACATCCTCTCCAACACACATTGTTTCCTGTCTTGCTAATTTTGGCCATTCTAACTGGCGTAAGGTGGTATCTCAATGTGGTTTTAATTTGAATCTCCCTGATGGCTAGTGATGATGAACTTTTTTTCATGTGTCTGGTAGCCATTTGTATGTCTTCATTGGAGAAGTGTCTGTTCATATCTTCTGCCCATTTTTTGATATGATTATCTGTTTTGTGTGTGTTGAGTTTGAGGAGTTCTTTATAGATCCTGGATATGAACCTTTTGTTTGTACTGTCATTTGCTTACTTTATGTTGGGTCAGTGGCTCCGGGAATGCAGGAGGAACAATAGAAATGACCACCAGGGCAGCCATCTTCCAGCCCCCTCTCCCCCTTTCTTAACCCTTGACTGTCCCACCAAAAGGATGTATGCCCAGGTTACATCTCCATAGGTAACCCGATACCCATGCAGGAAACAGAAGTATCAGGACCCCCCACCCCATACCCTCTGTTATGCTCGAGTTTCAGCATCTGAGAGACCACCAAGGAGCCAACACTGATGTAATCACACGAGGGTTTATTTGACAAGCTTAAGCTTGGGCCCAAGTATACCTGACACAGCAGAGTAGGGACTTGGACCCCGAACCAGATTACAGTCAGAGTTTTTAAAGGCAGAGTAGGGGCGGACTTGGCGGTGGGTGAGGACAAAGGGGATATTCAGAAGGGCTATCAGGGTAAAGAAGACTGTCAGGATATTGGAGGCCTGGTTATTATCAAGCCAAAGCTGTTTTTCCCTCTAATGAGGCACTAACATGAAGACAGTTGGGAGTTTCCTGGTGGAATGTCACATTCCTCCTAGCAAGCTTCCTTGTTAGTGAGATTTAGCATTGGGACATTTGTAAACCGAGGGAGACTACTGTCTTGCAGGATTGTGATCTCTGCAAGTTAACTATTTGTTCACACATACTACCGAGGGGAGGGGAGTGGGTGGAGAGGGGGTGCAAGGTGCCAGCTTTTGCTTTGTCAAGATGGCTGTACTTATGTCAGGGCTAGACTCGAGGTGGGTACAGCCTTGTTTTTCTTGGCCTCCACACCCTCCGATCACCAAATACCCTATCATATATGGATGTGAGCCCATGCCCTGCCTTGGCGGGATAAAAGACCCCTGCTGACTCCCTCCCAGTGTGACTTCCCCACTTCCCCGACTCCACTTTCCAGAGTCACGGAACCTCGCCCGAGGGTGCCCAACTCCCCCCTCAACGACTTTCCTGGTTCCCCTTCTCCTGAGCCCTGAAACTTCGCTGGAGAGTGCCTTTAATAAACCTTGCCTTGCGCCTACCTCGCCTGGTGTCGTGTTTATCTCGCCTATAAAACCTTACACTTTACGTTAATTCTTCCACAAATTTTCTACAATAAATACGCATTAGTTACACAATTAAAAACAATAAATAGAGTAACATTGCCTTCAGGGTTTATATTTTATCTACATTACCTGTACCCATGAGCAGACCTTCTACTATACAGCCATGTGGAAGAAAGGGAGATTGACTATCTAAGGAAGAAGAAGAGAAATATATATTATACTTGGGGAAATTTCTTTTTAACAAAATTTCTTTTTAACAAAATAAGGAGATTGGAGGTTTACTGGTTCTGGACAAGTTGGAATAATAGGGACTTCGACTGGAAACACCACCACCAACAAAACTCAAGAAATATATGAAATATATGAATATAAAAACTCGGGAAATAGATGAAATATATGAAATATATGAAACAATGATTTTCAAGACACTGGACATTGACAGTGACAAAGAATTCGATTCCTGGGGATGATATACAAATGAAGCACGCCTAATGACTGTTCCCACGTACTGACTTACGAGCATTTCTGGCCACAGCACAGGGTTGGAGAATCCAGGTGGAAGCAGGAAAACTCTCTGAGTTGAGAATCAGGAGAAGCCAAAGCATCTGGAGTTTGCAGGACAGAGCACTTGAGAAGAGAGATCTGAAAACAGAGATAATTCCAGATATATACAGTAGCTGCCCTTTAAATATTAATTGCAGTACTTATCAGTGCATGCTCATGAAAGAATACCTGAGGGCAGAGAAAGGATAACCCCAAGTGATTAGAGGGAATAGTACCCAACATTCACATAAGGCCAGGTACAATGTCTGTTTCTACCTGCCAGCCTGTAAAAATATCCTATATCCAACACGATAAAAGTATGTCTCACATCTAATAAAAACATTGCCAGACATACAAAGAACCAGAATAATATGTTCCATAACAAAATAAATCAATCAAAACAGACTTACAAAAGACACAGATGTTAGAATTAGCAGACAATGATGTTAAGAGTTACATTATGCTGCATTCTATACTTCCAAACGTTAGGTACAGACATGGAAAATATTTTCTTAGAAGTCCCACATCAAACTTCTAGAGAAGAAAACTACCGTGTGTGGGGAACGCGGGTGGCACAGTTGGTTGAGCATCCAACTCTTCATCTTAGCTCAGGTCTGGATCTCAGGGTTGTAGTTTCAAGTCCCACACTGGGCCCCACGCTGGGCAGGGAGCCTACTTAAAACAAACAAACAAACAGAAAAAAAGTAAGAAAACTATTGGGTATTTGAAAAGAAACACTGGCTGGTAGGATTAATGACAGAATAAACATTCAAGAAAATAAATACTAATAAAATACCATTAATGACCTTGAAGAAATAATATAAAAAACTCTCCAAAGTGAAAAAGATAGACACAAAATAAATGTGAAAATATTAAAAGAGCATCAATGAACAATGAAATAACTACAAGTTATTAAAGAGACATGTTAATTGGGGTGCCCCACAGAAGGGGAATGTGGGACAGAAAAAAACATTTGAAGAAGTGTTGGGTAAATTTTTCCAAAATTTCTTGAAACTCGTATACTCACAGAATCTGAGAAACTGAATGAACTCTGAGTGTAAGAAACCAAACAAACAAACAAACAAACTATATCAAGGCACATCATAGTGAAATTTCTCAAAACCAATGATTGAAAGAAAATCTGAAAAGCAGCAGGGGGTGGGGGGAAACACCTATCCTACATTCAATGACAGCAGATTTCGTATCAGAAACAACACAAAGGAGAATAGAGTGAAGCAAAATTTTAAAATACTGAGAGAGGGCGCCTGGGTGGCTCAGTTGGTTGAGCGACTGCCTTCGGCTCAGGTCATGATCCAGGACTTCCAGGATCGAGTCCTGCATCGGGCTTCCAGCTCCATGGGGAGTCTGCTTCTCCCTCTGACCTTCTCCTCTCTCATGCTCTCTCTCACTCATTCTTTCTCAAATAAATAAATAAAATATTTAAAAATAAAATAAAATACTGAGAGAAAAAAATTTGTCACTCTAAAATTCCATGTCCAGTGAAAATATCTTTCAACGTGAAGGCTCAAGAAACATGTTTGAAGACATGCAAAGGCTAAAATAATTTATCACCAGAGTCTTACATTTCAAAAAAAGTGTTAAGTTCTTCAAGAAGAAGAAAAATATGTCCAGATGGAGATGAGCATCTAAGGCACAAACACCATAAATAGTGACAACGTGAGTAAATTTATAAGAATTCTGTGTTATTTAAATATCTTTCAAAGATAATTGACCCTTTAAACAAAAATAATAGCAATGTATTTGGGGGACTTAAAAATATGTATAAGTCATGTCTAAAATAACAAAAGCATCCAGTCCACGAGCGTGGAGAATATATGATCATAGGGTTCTTACATTACAGATAAAGTATTATACTATTGATTGAATATAGATTATTATTTTTAATTATGTTAAAATTAAAATTTAAAAATAAAATTAATTTATGTTTAAATACATATATTATAAATCCTAAAGCAACCACGATAATAGCACAAAGAATTATGTCTAATGAGCAAAAATAGGAGATCACATGAGATCACAAAAATGTGTAATTAATCCAAAAGAAGGCAGCAAGTGGAGAAAGGGAAATAAAAATAAAGATAGGATAAATTAAATAATAAAGTGAAAGTCTCAAGGCTAACCATGTAAGTGATCACAGTAAATATAAGTAGCCGAAATGAAAGCCAGAGATGGACAGATTGGATTAAAAAAAGAAAAAGACCAAGCTCTGTGTTCCCTATAAGAAATATACTATAAATATACAGAGACAGGTATATTTGAAGTAAAGGAAAGAAAAAAACATATCATGAAAAGAAAGTGGGTCTGTGAACTACTATCACAGTAGATTTTAGAATGAAGTATACGACTAGGGATAACGAAGGTGATTTATAATGATAAAGATGATTTCAGGGGAAAAAAAACGAACAAAATAGGAATTGAACTCATAAAATGAGAATGACAAGAAAAACGGATTGGAACAAAATGGTTGCAAAACACACGTTTACCAAAGGACTGGCCCCTGAAGTATACATCTGGAATACAGAAAGAATTCACAAGAACAAAACACCAACAATCCAATTCAAAAGTGGGCAAACGATATGAAAAGACGCCTTGCAGAGGAAAATATGCGCATAGGTCAAACTGGACGTGAAAAGACATTTAACATGACTGTTCTTTAGGTAAATGCACAATAAGACCGTGACGAGGTATGACCACCTCCCTAACACAATATATAAAATTTTTAAAAAATAGTGACAATACTGAATGCAGAAAAGCTGGAGCCTTTATCTATCTCCAGTGGAGAGAGAAAATGGTACTCTGGAACATAACCCTCAGGAAAAGAGTTTATCAATTTTCTAAAAAACCAAAGATACACAGTCTCACTCCAGGGCGTGAATCTCAGAAAGATAAAAACTGAATTCCACGCATCATCTGTACTTGGTTCTTCAGAGCGGCTTCATGTCCTCAGAGCAGCTACGTACAAAGACTGGCAACAAGCAAGTGTTCTCCAGACACTTCGAGATAAATGATTTAATCATGATACACTCATACAACAGAATACTACTCCGTAAATAGAAGGAACGAACCACTCATTCATAAAAAACAACTTCTTGGGATCTCAAGAGCAGGATGCTGAGTGAAAAGCCAGTCTCCCAATGTCACATACTGTATGATTCTGTTTGCATGACATTCTCAGGATGGCAACATTAGAGACATAGACAACAGATTCGTGGTGAACAGGGGTTAGCAGTGATGGAAAGAAAGAGGGATATCTTTGTGGAGATGGAATAATATTGTGCCTTGATCATGGTGGTGGTTACCACAAATCCACGCATGTCATACAATCTCACAGAACCACACACACATGCATTACACCAATGTTAATTTCCCGGTTTTGATGTTGCACCATGGACACGTGGGCTACTGCCATTGGGGGAGAGTGGTTAAGGGTAAATGGAACCACCTTGTGCTCTCTTAGCAACTGCCTATAGCTTCCTATAATTATTTCTATATAAAAGTAAAAAAAATGGGAAAAAGATGGAAAACACACTTTGACAAAGATAGACAGATTGCAAATAAGCACGTGGGAAGATGCCCCTGGTCTAAGTAAAAGCAGATTAAGATCACAATTGCCAGCTACCACACATCTGCTAAAAAGGACTGACGACATTTTTGAGACACAATTTTTGGCCTTATGGACAATTTCACATCTTTCAGATGAATTATAAAAAAGCCTTCGACTCTATGAGACTTCTGGTTTTAGTTAGGAGACCAGATTCAGGAGGGGTGTTTGGATCCCTTACCATTTCTCCTTGAATCCCCTACCCACTGAAAAGATTTGCCCTTGTTGACATTCGTCTTTTTTACGATCTGAGAATGAACAATATTAAAATAGTAACTTATAAAATGATCATTGTGGACACAGGAAAGTAACCAAGGCTATTTTTTTTTCAATGCAGTCACTGTTCTGTTAAAATTCACAGGAACAGTGACTTTTTAAATTTTTTTCCTCTGAAATTCAGTTCTTCAAAAGCACCACATTATACTTTTAAATTCAGATCCAACCTGGTGTCACCATTTTATATAATGCGAAGATGGTCCCCTCCAAAGTCCTAAGGGGAGGTCTGGGAAAGAGGTTCTCATAAAGCTATGGGAGTAAAACCCAGCTCAATCGAATTTTATTCTCTTTAACAGGGTCTCGTGGTTATGCTCATAATACTATACTGTCTGCAATTTTCAATTGCCCTTTCCCTGTCCACACTCACCTATAATGCAGATGGCGAGAGAACTGATCAGGTAAGTAGCTGTTTTTGAGAGAATGAAGGTGCAGTTGATTATTGAGAGATTTGGGCTGAGATCATTTGTATGATTTTGGAGTGGAACAAAGACAAAACAGGTGCTGTAGAATTTCTGAGGACCTCTCTGTATAGGCTGACCACACTTTCCAGCACACTGATGGATGCCTAAGATAACCAGAAACTTCCACCCATGTTGACACCATTTTTTTGTTAGCTTATGGATTCATTGGTTTGTGTATTTAACACACACAGCGTCCCTACTTGTGTATTGCACTGTGTAACATGGCAAGGAGACAAAAACCAGTCCTTCCCTTAAAGAACTCAAAGCATGATTAGTAGTATCACCCTATGAAGAGATCGATAATACTATTATGGTGTTTGTGCTGTAAACTCAGACTACCTCCAAAATGCCTTAAAGTTGTCGTTTGATTTTCCTTTCCTGTAACAGCTCGCAAGTAGGCAGTCCTCACCTCGTAGTATAACTTGAACCTCCTGAGTTGTGTGGCTTTCCTTTCTGGGTAGAAGTTGTTTCTCCGGCTCTTTCCTTTATGTCTGCAACATACGCCCAGATCTTTGTCATGTGGCCACACACAATTACAAGGGAAATTGCATAATTTAGTCGTTAGCTGGGCAGTTGTTTGTGTAAGTTAAACCGAGTTCTGCTATTCAAGGAGGCAGATGATATTGAAAATTGGTAGACGACCAGTGTTTCCTGTCACATTGTGTTCCCTGGCCACCCAAATATCATGTTCAGCTTTCCTCCCCAAAACTGAATGCACTTCTCCACTCATCGAGGTGGAAAATGCTTGGAAAAAATGAAAGTCTCATGCATTTTTATACTTGGCTCAAAGTGCAGGATTTTTGAGTGATTTGCTCTTTTCCCCTACAATTCTGGAACTACTTATCTGCTATTTAAGAAGTTACGAAGTGGAAATCCTGTTAACTGCACTTGCTTCCACTCAAAGCTAAAATGTAGGAGTATTAAAAATAACAATCAATCAGTCTCACCTCACAATCCCCCTGCAGCTCTTTCTGCCCATGGGGCCCAACCCTGTGCAAAAATAAAAGCACTTTTTTGGGCGTCTGGGTGGCTCAGATGGTTAAGCATCTGCCTTCAGCTGGGGTTGTGATCCCCAGGTCCTGGGATGGAGCCTCATGTTGGGCTCTCTGCTCAGCAGGGAGTGTGCTTCTCCCTCTTCCTCTATTGTTCCCCCTGCTTGTGCTCTCACTCTGTCAAATAAACAAATAAATAAATAAAGTCTTTTTTCTTTTTTTAAAAAAAGCACCTTTTGCACTAAAATCAAATTTAATAACAATAATAACAGTCTCCACTTTCAAAAACAAGTCATTGATAACCTTAATGTTACCCATCCATAGGAATTATCTGATTCTGAGAAGTCCAAGCAATGGTGTGGCTTTCTTCTCTGCTCACTTATGAAATAGCCCTTTATTTACTATCCTCTAGGCATCGAGGAGTTTTCCCTCTTTGGGGGGTTGCTTGATTTTTGTACCTCACTTCCTGAGGGTACAGGGAGATCTGGGAATTTTTTCAGATGTCAAACAATTCTGGGTTTTGTAGTGTTGGCCTTTGAGCTTATGAAAAGAAAATATCTTTAGAAAATCAGGGATGGTTGAACAGTCTTAGTCTCTTCAGCCTGTGAATTTCATGTCGGTATCCCTGCCTGTTATTTCAATTCCAGTCCCTGTGTGTGCATTCTAAGGGGCAGGAAAAGAAAAAAAGAAACAGACACACATTTATTTTAAGTGAGTCATTCAGGAGTGATTCACAGTAATTTTTCTTACTTTGGCTTGACCAGGTCTTAGAATCTGGCCACACAGAGATGAAAATAACCTTGAAAAATAAAGTCACAACCCTATGTTAATCAATTGAATTTAAATAAAATAAAAATTTTTAAAAAAAGAAAGAAAAATAAAGTCACAAATCGACAACGGTTTGCTCGGATAAATACAAATGATTTTTTTAAAGCAGTAAGAGAGAAAATGTAGACTTAACCTCACAGAAGTGTCTTAAAAAAGATTGCTATTACATTTTTGGAAAACACAATGATCCCCCCCTTCATACGTGTAGAAAATCTTAGGTATATTCTCTTGTGAAATCTTCTTTACACATTTATGTATACACAGACATAAAATCACACACATACAAATATATATTACATGTCTAACAGGCACAGGTTAAATTTCTAGACCCTCATAAGTAGCTAAGTTCCCAGAAATAGCCAGGCTAATTTTTCTACATTCAAGACAGAAAAGGAAAGCCACAAACTCATCTCTCTCCTTAGTTTGTGTCATCCTGGATATCTTTTAACGGATAGATGTTCTTTTTCCTTTACCTTCTATAAATTCTGTGGACACAGCAAAATAAGCTGGAAAATGTTCACACACACCATGACATGTATCCGCATCCCCGGATAACTTGGCAATGTAGGGACTGACATTGACTTCTAGGTGCCCACTCTGGGGCCTATGTATTAAATAACAGCAACTCGGTATGTGGGATAGACTTTGGAGGCCAGGATATACCTTTAGGAACAGGATGGGAATAAAACTCTGAGGATTTAGGTGAAATGATTCTGAATGATGTTTTGGCTTATTTACAGCTTTCTGCATTATTTTCCCGGAAATAGGTTTCAGGAGGTCCTTATCGAGGCTTGCTGTCTCAGCTCTCATTCTACAAAAATCTTAAGAAGAAGGACACAGTCTTATACTATAACACCTGAGACAGAAGTACAGATGTGAGGATATGCTTCTGTAACCTGCAGGCATGCAGACGGAAACTGGGAAAATAAAACAATGTAAGGTCAAAAGCTTGTTTGGATCTTCTTTTGTTGTCTACTGTGATATCAGTCAACATAGACGATGATGCCATAATGAGATCTGATCCCTGAAATACTTCTTGTGTTTATCATAATTTTATCATATTAGTTGCATATTCCCTGTGACCACCCAGGTGGCCCACTTTTCTTTTAAGTGTAGTGCACACACATGTGTAATCATTTGTCAGTTTAAAGACTGTGAAATAAGAGTGGGTTTTCTGAGTCTCTTGCAGATGTATGTCAGCCTAGGATAAATACTGTGAGTGCCACCTTGCCAGAAGTATGGCTAATAATCTTTGCAGTCCGTTTGGACAGATTCATTTACGACACAGAAAACAGATGACTCACTCATTGTTGCAAGGATTTCCAGATCCAGTGAAAAGAGCTCCTGATCTTTATCTACATATACAAAATGACTTCCAGAATTTATTCTCAATGCAGGTAGCAGAAATGCAGAGATTAGCACTGAAAGACCAGTTGAAGGAAGAAGGTCAGGGCCTTGACCTTGACTGGACACCTTTCTCTAGGCTATAAGTTACTGGTCATGTGAAGACATGGGTATCAGGTGAAGCTAACTAAAACCTTTATTTAGGTAGAGAAGAATGGATGCCAATGATTTCATTCAATGAATGTGATTCCTGTCTCCATAAGGTAAAAAATGAAAAGTCTGCGTGTTGACAAAGTCCAAGATTCTCTCCACAGACACGGCGTGGCCCCTATCCTGCACTGATAGACTGAGGACAAAGTCAAGATTGCTATGAAGTCCTAAAGGGTTCATAAGATATTCCGAATCACATAAGCTTCAATAAAGCAATGTTTGCTAATCAACAGTTTTCATGTTACTGGTATCAGGAAAAACACATATAACAGCAGCACATGTCATTGTGTAAATATAACTGCAAATTTGAGCATCTGTATAATATGTGGTTAATTTTGCTGCACACTGACTTATATTTGATCTGTCAAGGAAGCCAGGACGTGATTTTTTTTTTAAGATTTTATTTATTTATTTGACAGACGGAGATCACAGAGAAGCAGGCAGAGAGAGAGGAGGAAGCAGGCTCCCCGCTGAGCAGAGAGCCTGATGAGGGGCTCGATCCCAGGACCCTGGGATCATGACCTGAGCCAAAAGCAGAGGCTTTAACCCACTGAGCCACCCAGGTGCCCCCAGGATGTGATATTTTATCACCATTGAGAAATGCCAATCATTTATGAAGGACAGGAAGCAGTGCTGATGGCAAAAACTCACTTTGCTTAATCCTTCAATCTTTTCTTTACACATGATTTTAGTTTATTAAGAGTTATTTACATTTTTAAAAAATTGTATTTAAGTGGTCTCTACACCCAACATTGGGCTCAAACTCAAGACCCTGAGATCAAGAGTCTCATGCTCTTCCGACTGAGCCCGCCAGGCATCCCTGTATACATGATTTTTTTTTAATATTTTATTTATTTATTTGACAGAAAGAGATCACAAGTGGACAGAGAGGCAGGCAGAGAGAGAGAGAGAGGCAGGCTCCCTGCCGAGCAGAGAGCCCAATGTGGGACTCAATCCCAGGACCCTGAGATCATGACCTGAGCCGAAGGCAGCGGCTCAACCCACTGAGCCACCCAGGCGCCCCTGTATACATGATTTTAATTGACAGGGGATCATGATTTTGAGGCCCATCCTCTTTGTGCTTGGACTTGTCCACTCAGAGTCTCTGCATTTAGATGCAGATGCTGTCTGCTGTGATGTGATCTCAGTGAATGTCTGCGGTCTAGAAGACTTGGAATGTGTTCTGGGACATTCTCTGCCATTTTTATATTTACCTCTTCATTGTTATTAAGCAGTACAAAACATATAAAAGTCCCCTGCTTCAGGTTAAACATCTGTATTAGAAGCCCCTAGTGCTCAGTTTTGCCCCTACAATCCATACACACAAGATTGGACTGGGCACAAATTGAGGAGGTACTTAAGTAGGTGTAGATGTTTGGATCAGAAGAAGACAAAAGTAGCCTGAAGGATCCATAGGACATCAGGAGACCTAAGGCCATGAGCAAAAGAAACACCATATTCTCATCTGTTGCGTGTCCCAATTTCTCCACAGCTGGTAGCTGACTTATCTTTCAACAAGTGTGGACTCTCCATAACTTCTGTATATCATGATTGTGATGGCGTGGCTTCCCAACCTATTTAAGTTGTTTAATATACCCCTTCAATGAGCAGCTCCTAGATTTATTCTAGTTTGTGCTCTTGAAAATATATCAGTGTCTACATAGCAAAGAGGGGCTGAACTGTCCTCAATACGAAGGTCATGGGTCTGTTAATGTTGGCTTTGGTGGGGTCGCCTACTCTTTCCATCAATGTATTACCTTTGCATACAATGCTTATGCCATCGGGACAATCATCATGTGACAACCTTCTTAGCATGAAGAAAGAGACACATCAGGAAGCCTATTGAAGATTTAGGACACCGGTCTGCTCCTGTAAAACATGTCTCAGGACCACTGATCCGTACAATTTCTGGGAAGTCATTCATTGCAGACCATACTGTGAATGCTACTTGGAGTTATGCAATAGGCCATCTGTGCCGGAGTGTGATTTTTCTGATGCGTTTGCCACAAAATATACATAACAATGAAATGTAAATAATTGAAAATAAACCCTGTCCTTAACACCTTACCTTGTAGTAGGCTCTCCTGTTACTTAGGTCTTTGGATTTGGACCCGAACTACACATTGGATCTCTGGTCTCCTACTTGCTGATTGCAGAACTTGGGACTTTTCAGCCTCCACAATCACACATACCAAGTCTGTATAATAAATTTCATTGTCCATATTGGCGCATCTTATTAGTTCTGTTTCTCTGGAGGACCCTGATTAATAAAATAGACCTGTATCATGAAAAGAAATTGAATTCATAATTAAAGGGCTTGTCATGCAGCCCATGGGTGGACATGGCTTTGAGGGGCAATTCTATCAAACATCCAATGAAGAAATAATACCAATAGTATGCAAACACTTTCTGAAAATCGAAGAGGAAGAAAAACTTCAGAGCTTATTTTTGAGGCAAGCAGTTACCAGGTCTCCCCCCCACCAAAACAGATCAAAATATCATAAGAAAATAAAATACATTTACATGAACTTAGATCCTTACCAATATTAATAAATTAAACCAAGCAACATATTAAAAAAAATGTATGCCCTAACCGTGCCGGTTTACGCCTGCTGTGCAAGGTTGTTTTACAGCTCTGAGTAAAGGGCAGAAACCATATGGTCCTCCCCATAGGTGGAGAAAAAGTTGTTGAAAGAGGTCAAACTCCTTGCATAACAGAACTTTTCAGCGAATTAAAGAATATGGTACTGAAAATTCTTCCAGTTAAGAAAAGGCAGAGCAGGGCTTGCTTCGGCAGCACATACACTAAAATTGGAACAATCCAGAGAAGATTTGCGTGACCTCTGCACGAGAAGGACACTCAGGTTTGTGAAGAAAAAGCAGAGCATTCCTTTCGACAGATTTTAAGCACAAGATAACAAGAACAGGAACATTTTGTACAGTTGTAGACAGACACCAGGATAAGAAAAGAACATCTTTTTCCCTAATTGGAGCTTTACCTCAAGTTATGATGCCTTGAAGGAAGGCAGGGGTGGTGGTACGGAGATTCTCCATAATTCGTGATGGTAACCATAAGTACCACAAAAGAACCCAGAGGAGTCACAGAGTGGAGGAGATGACAGATTTCTACTTTCTTTCTAAGTTAAAGAATAATTTAGCCAAGACTATAGAACACGCAAAGGCTCCCTTATACTTTTGGAGAATATAATTCCAGAGATGTGGACAAATAACACATTACTCCCATCTTTGGATTTCCTGACATGGGCTCTATAAATATTGTGTGCTATTTTTCTATTATTATTTGTCAAGGAAGCCAACATTATCGCAGAGGAACCGGTGTTGTTAGCAAAACATAGGAAGTATAATTTGGGAGGCAAGAGAGTAAAAACCCCATATTTATGAAAAAATCCCATATTTTCTATTAACGGTGAGGATTTCTATGGGCAAATTAAGGTTTTATTATAAATCAAAATATTTCCCCAAACAGTAAGCACATGTTTCATTAGCGAGGTCTTTGGGGAGTGGTAGGTAAATAGGAATTAAGATTTGCCCTCACACTGAGAAAAGAGTGTACAAAGCTTTGGCACTCAAGACTGTGGCTATCTGAAGCGTAGAGATAAGTGATTATCTCTGTCAGCATTATGCATTTTACCCCATCATAGAAACCCATCTGCAAGAAACACAGAGCAAAAAGATGTCTTTAAAGGTGGTGTCTTTTAGGGTGGTGTATCATTATCTCTTCATTCTGTTTTACTGAGCAAAACCTACATATACCAAATTCCCACAGCCTGTAGTGCCTGATAGAGACACAGATCTTATACCGCCTGCTGCCTTGGGGGTATTTCACTGAAAAGCCTCTGAGACCGATTCTAATGTATTGGTGTTCCCAGGTCCTGTACAGATATCGAGTTAAGACTGAATGTTGTTTTGGGACAGAGGTATGTATTTTTCTTTTATTCTTATTTACATGGGTATTCCTCTGGCGTATGAGAGGGCATGTCAGTTCCATGCCAGGCCCTAAGACTCATACAAGTTTACCTGAAATTATTCCATAGGAGGAAACTATAGCTGTAGAATAATCTTATAAAAACTACTTTTTATAAAACTCTTTATTTGAGAAGGACATAAATGTCTAAGGGGATTTTTTTTTTCATTAAAAAAAAAATGTTTGACTCTCTAGTAGCAAACTTAATGTTACAATTTTAAAGACCTGTAGAACCATTCCAGATTGTTCTCTGAAACCATCTCAGCCATGTAGTCATTTTCAAAAGACAGAAAAGAATTGGCCTAAAAATCACATGCTATCTAGAATTTACAACACAGAGTAGCTTTCTACTAGTCTGTAAGTCTGGCTTGCTAGGATTTTTTAGTGCCGTTTTATTCAATTTTATGTAATGACATTTGACTTTTTTTTTTTTTTTTTTTTTTTTGGTCAATGAAAGAGCTTTGATCCAAAAGGAGGATGGTCTTGATCTGGAATTATATTCTTTGTGTGATCATTACTCTTGTTGAAAAAAATTATATGGCATTGAGCGGACTCTCAGTTCCAAAGACTGCTTTGTTTATTAGGTATCAGTGAAAAAAAAATATTTTTTAGGATGTTGACTTTACCATCATGAAAAATGAGTTACAGTTTTTTAGGAGAAACGTATTTTTGCTTCAGAAGTGGCTAATAATAAGGAACAGGATTAAAGATTTTTTTTAAAACCTAAATTAGATAGTATGGGCAGTATCATACTAATTATAGTGTTATCAAGAAATAAGAAAAAATACACATTTATTTCCATACCTAATGTAGATTCTCTGTCGGTAATAAAAACAGAGATTTTGAGTATGAGAAGGCAGTAACTGTCATTGAAACAAGGTAGGAATAAAGTCAGAACATCATGATTAATTCTATAGAAAGGATCACTGCCCTGCATTAAGCAAATTCAACAGTTAAATACTAGCTTTCAAATGTGCATGATTTTTTCCATCCCATTTTCCATTTGAAAGTAATTGCCACCGACCTTTCAACAACACAGGGGGGTTCTGGGCACCCTCCCTCCCCAGAGTAGAAAATCTGATATAACTTTGGACTCCCCCAAAACTTAACTGTTAATAGCCCAAGGTTGACTGGAAGCCCTACCAGGAACATGAAGAGTCAATTAACACATACATTTTATGTTATAAGTGTTATATACTATATTCTTACAATAAAGTAAACTAAGGAAAAGTAAATGTTGCTAAGAAAATCATAAGGAAGAGAAAATACATTTTTAGTACTGTACTATCATACTGTAAAAATCCAAATAAGTGGACTTGCAAGGTTCAAAACTGTGTTGTTCAAGGTTCAACTGTATAATGTTTCCTTTCCTTTCCTTTTTGCTTGGTCAATCTCCTCAGAATAAAAGTCTTTAATTTCTGTAGAAGAACCATCAGATTTTATAGAACTTAATAAAGGTAGGTAGAAGAAATATTTGTTTTATTACTATTCTTTTAATATATTTTCTGATAAATTTGAACATATCCGTACACCATACAGCTAGAAATTTTTACAGTTCTAGAGGAAAAGTGAAATTCTAGCTCCATGAACTCTACCAAGTTTCCTATAATTTCCCTTCAAAGAGAAATGTACACGAAACAGAGTATCCATTGCCATCATGATGAAGACAAAAAAAGCTATACTATTTTTTGTTTATACTCAGGATGGTCCATGTGTTCAAATAAAAAAAGATTTCTTGCTGTCAGAGAAGAAAAGCACTCCTAATATGTGGGTATTTTGCTTAACATTTCTGTAGGCAGATCATGAGTAGAAAAACAAGGGTTTGAAGGCTCAGGCAGATGTAGTACCAAGCCACCTACCCAGCTATGCCAGTGCAAAGATGTGTGGTGAGTTGTGTGCAGTTTGTGTGGTGAGTTGTGTGCAGTTTGTGTGGTGAGTCAGTTTTGTGGTGTGGTGAGCTAGTCAGGGATATCAAGAGGGAGCAAACTCTGAGTCTAAGAGCATGCATGTTACATCGTTGCTTGTTGAGTCAAATGCTGTTAGTTCTTAAACTTCAGAAGGAGCCTGAATCTAGAGACAGAATAAAATAACTATGCCAGATACTAGGAACAGAAGTGTAAATGAAAGAATTCTACACAGCAAAACACAGAAACAAAGTAACAAATACATTGTTGTCTCTCCATGGGGCAGGAATACCAGGACTAGAGGGCAATATTAATTTTCAGCTGCATGACCGAGACGGTCAACATTATTTCAAGGCAAAAAGATCCATAAGACACATGCACTAAGGCTAAGATCCTCGGCTTCCTATAATGTAAGTCTACATTCCTTACATAGCCTTTCTGGAACTTAAGATAAGAGAGAATATGCCATTTGGACCTGCTTGAAGTACATTGCTAAATAATAAATGTTAGCTTTCCCACTCTTAAGCCTGGTGGTGGGTATTATGGAGGGCAAGTATTGCATGGAGCACTGGGTTTGGTGCGTGAACAATGAATTTTGGAACACTGAAAAGAAATAAAGTAAAATGAAAAAAAAAAGAATTGAAACAATTACATGGCCTAATTTCTTACAGTTAGCACAGTACCTACCTTTTACTTTGAAATATTTGTGAACACTATCGCATGGAACCAAAGAGACTAATCCTTTTACCTGATCTTTCTGGCCAGCACATGCCAAGCATGTGTTGTGACTCAACAGCACCTGTGACTCAATATCACAACCCACAGGTTATGAAGGCCAACGGCATCAAGGGGCATAACTATGGATCTTCAACAAAGAGATCAAGCCATTCGCCAGGGCCAGTCTGGACCAATGCCTTTCCCTCAGGAGGCACAGAGCAACCTACAGAATTTCCTAAAGGGGAAGCCAGTTATTCTTGGCGTAAGTACAACGAAAGTTCTCTAGGGATATTGAGGTGGCTCACATTCCCCTAAATTTGCTCTGGATCAAAGCTATATGATGACCTGAGAGGAGAATTTGGAGTGTTTGCAATAATTCCCAAATCAAGAGAAAATGGGACTTTCAAGTAAGAAATCACATATGCCATTTAGCCAAATCACCAAACTGTTTTATATTTGGGAACACTGAATGAAAATTTAAGCACTGGTCATGGAATTCTCCAAATTAAAGGAACGCTGAATTGTTTACAACCTCCAAATGTGGGGCAAATAATTCTAAAGCTTATTCCTCCTAACTCAGAGGCATTTTCTCATTTTCTAGGTGAGCCAAATCGTGATCGGCCTAATGAATATTTACCTGTGGGTTATGGTAAAAGTCTTCCTTTCATTGTATGAACGATATCTAGTCCCAGGGAACACTGCATATGTCTTCATTTTCCTTTTGGGACCAATTTTTGTAAGTAAATTGGAATCACTTTGATTTCTGTATTACTTAGGATGTATGTAAAATCCTTAATAGTTATCATTTATAAGCACAAAATTCAGGGAAAAGTATTGAGAATTAGTTGGTGTCAGGAAAAAAGATTGCAGAATGATGTATTCACAGACTAACTCATTGAACTTTAACGTTTTACAGTTAATCATATCCGGAACTGTGTCTATTGTGTCTGGAAAGAAGACAACAAAACAGATGGTACATTTATCTACAGTTTCAGAAAATTAAGACAGGCATAGCGTAGACCAACCTTTGTCTCCAAAATGATCAAGCTGTCTCCAATTCCCAGGTTTCTCTTTGCCTTGAGTTGAGATCCCAGAATGATTCCTTCCCTATTCCCCACAGGTCATGTTGTCTCTGTCCAGCTCAGATGAGAAATTACCCAGTAGCAGATACCAACCCTGTGCACAAGTTTTATGAATTTCAATTTTACTTGAATTTTAAATAAAATGCACACATATGTACAATCACTTGCCAGGTTCAAGTGTAGAAGAACAGGTTCTGATTCTTTTTCAGATCTGTGGCAGCGTTGGAGCAAACACTGTGGCAGCCGTATCAACAGGATTATCACTAATAATCCTTGCACTCAGAATGACCCTCTCCTATTACTTCTTAAACATATCAGCTCATTATTTTGTGACTGTAAGTATTGACAGATCCAGTGAAAAAAATCTCCTGGTACTTATCCATATATATATGAAATTCCTTGCGGACGTCTTTCTCATCACAAGTGGGCAATCGGGCACTGCTTAAAACTGACAAATCACTTGAAGAAAAAAGTCAGGGCCTCGACCCTGAGTGAGTAAATATCTCTGAACTATAAATTATTGGTGATGTTAGGACTTAAGTACATCAGGTGAGCTAAATAAAACCCTTATTTGAGATGAGACCAGAATGGTTGCCAATGAATTCACTCAATGATTGTAATTGCTGTCTTTATTAAAGTAAAGAGAAATCTAGATGTTTAGTCCATTCAGCATAATGATAGACAAAAGTCGAGGATCCTTTCTAGAAAGTATCTGTTTAATAAAACTGACACTGATCTCCTTGATTACATGGTGAAAATTACTGTAGGACTATAAAGGGATCCTAAAACATTTTGATTTTTAGACACCTCAATAAAGCATGGCTTGCAAATGTGTAGGCTCTTTACCAATTGGTTATGTCGAGAAAAAAATTGGTTAAGAGAATCTCACTTCTTCCATGTGAAAATCATAAATGAATGAAATTGCAAATTTGGGGGTCTATAAATTAGAGTAATTCTGTGTGTCTCTGCCCAGATTTCATCTGAAGGTGGCCAGAGTGGGATATTTTACTGCCATGGACAATCTGTCAATCAGTTATGAAGGAGAACCCGCAGGGTCCATGGCAGGAGTTCCCTTGCTCAGTCCTTCCATCTTTCCTCCCTGCGTGATTTTAATTTGCAGGGGATTTTTTTTATGAAGCTCACCCTCATCGTCTTGGGATTCATCATCTCGGTGTTGCTGTCTGCCTTTGGATGCAGTGCTGTCTGCTGTGATACGACCTCAGTGAGTGTCTGTGATCCAGAGGACCCAGGATGCGTTTGCCACTTTTACATTTACCTTTTAAGTTGCACTGAACCTTTCAAAGCATACAAAACATCCGAGACCCTCTGTCAGGTTAGGAGCCCCTTGAAGTCTGTTTTGCCGCTAGCAGCCACATGCGTAAAATTAGACTGGGTACCAGTGGAAGGTTGCTTGGCTGGATGTAGATGTTCATGTCAGAAAGAGAAGAGTGGCCCCAAGGAGTGTCCGTGCATTAGGAGAACTAGGGTCATGGGCAAGTGTAATGTCATAACATATCATGAAATATCATCTACTGTGTGTTCTTCCTCCACAGGTGGTTGTCGACTTATCCTCCAATGAGCGTGGACTTCCCATAGCTGCTCTTTATCCTGACTACGATGAGGTGGCTTTCTAACCCACTTAGTTGTTTGATATATCAACTTTTGAACTATTCCTGGATTT
Organism: Martes martes; assembly: GCF_963455335.1. NCBI lineage: Eukaryota > Metazoa > Chordata > Mammalia > Carnivora > Mustelidae > Martes > Martes martes. The sequence goes on from NC_137898.1 coordinate 11,131,207, forward strand.
ACTCTCAATATATTATTGAGAGTAAATCAGTAATCAGGCAGTAAACAGAGCCTTCAGTGTTCTCAAGGGGAGAAAAAGTCACAGATTGGCTGATGTTGACTCTGCTATGGTCTCCTGCTCTATCCCCAATTATGATTACATTTAGAAATGATAAATGAAGCATATGATTCATCAGCATTAACAATGGCATCATCTCACACCCTTCATAATAGGAACAAATGGGATAAATGGAGAGGTTGTAGGTATTCTGGGACTCCGGTCTGGTGTGGAGGATATGTACCAGAACCGCTGACGTACACAATTTCTGAGAAGCCTTTTGCTTCAGACTATTTTTAACCCTATACTGAGAGCTGTACAGTAGGCCAGCTGTGTAGACCATGCTGTTACTGACCCTTTCCCTAAAGAGTACAAATTTCCATGAAATTAAAGAATTAAAATAAGCCCTGTTCTTATCCTTTCACCTTAAAGGAGTCATCATTTCCTATTATTATTTCCATCTGTGCCATGAAGATTTTACATCACGAAGTCAGTTATAGTCTTTTAACCTCAGGACCCCATAAAACTATTCCAATGAGTAAAGATGTTTTAAAGTAGGAAAATACAGGGGGCGCCTGGGTAGCTCAGTTGGCTAAGCCTCTGCCTTCAGCTCAGGTCATGATCCCAGGATCCTGGGATGGAGCTGGGCATCCAGCTCCTGCTCAGCAGGAAATCTGCTTCTTCTTCCTCTGCCCCTCCTCCCTTCCCCCACTTGGTGTGCTCTCTCTCTTGCACTATCTCTCATTCTCTCAAATAAATGAATATAAAATATTTTTAAAGGAAAATACACACACTTTCTGCACACAGGTTCTGCTTTTTCTTTTTTTTAATTTTAAGATTGTATTTATTTATTTGACATACAGATCACAAGTAGGCAGAGAGGCAGACAGAGAGAGAGAGAGAGAGGAAGGGAAGCAGGCTCCCCACTGAGCAGAGAGCCCAATTCGGGGCTCGATCCCAGGACTCTGGGATCATGAGCCGAGCTGAAGGCAGAGACTTAACCCACCGAGCCACCCAGGAGCCCCGGTTCTGCTTTTTCTTAGTCTCCTTTGCTTCATAGATCCTGAGGCAGTCTGAAATAACCCCCAAACTACTTGACGAGGGAACAGTCATCGTCACGTTTTGACTTTTTTGAAAGGCCTGGAACACTATCAGTTTGTAATTATGTAGTAAAAAGACACAGGTGGCCTCTTTTAGTACATGTCTAACCAGAATTTAAGGAGGTACTAGGAGATGGCTCAATGCAATCTTGCCTGTACCATCCGCAACAGAACCAGAAACTGGCAATCTGTATGATTCTGTATGATTCCGACTTAACTCTTGTCACAGTTTGATAGCATGTTGTCAACTACAGTATATTAATTGGCACCTAACACTGTCTTAGACACTAGACTCTGGCCTATGGGGACAAAAATAATGTGGAAAATGCATCTCATTGTGGCCTAACAAATTAAACTCCACCTCTTATTTTAATGCTTTTTTCAGAAAGCAAAGTCTACTATACTCTACAATACTGGATTTTTTTAAAAGATTCTTTGGGATTTTCCACATGTACAATTATATCTTCAATAGGGACATTTATATTTCTTAATTTCCAAGCTGTAGGTCTTTTGTTCTTTTCTTGCAGTATTACGTTGGCTGTGACTTCCAGTAGATGTTGAACAGGAGTGGGGAGGGCAGACACAGTAGTTTTGGGGGACAAGGGAGTACATTCAGTAGGTCACTATTGGGCATGTTGTAACTGTAGGTTTTGGTATACAGCTTTTTTCAGATAATAGGAATTCCCATCTATTCCTAGTTTTTTGAGTTTTTTCTTTATAATGAATAAATAAGTTTTGTCAAATACATTTTCTGTATGTTGAGAAGATCATATGGGCTTTCATATTTATTCTGTCAATATGGTGAATTGTATACATTGATTTTTTTTTTTTTTTTTTTTTTTGGTTAAACCAGTGTTGCTTTCTTGAAATAAACCCCATCGATTGTGGTGTATTATCCTTTGATATACTTTTGGATTTGATTTGATAAGATTTTGTTAATGATTTTTGCATCTATATTGAAAGTTATTCCTATGTGTTTCTTATGATATATTTGTCTTGTTTTGGTATTGGAGTAATGCTGACCTCATAAAATAGAAGGGATTATGCTGAATTACTTTTTTCCTTAAGTATTTGGTAGAATTAGCCAGTGATATGGCTAACCAGGTGGAGTTGGTTTTGTTATTGTCATTGTAATGGTTTTGTTTATACATTAGATTTCTTTAATAGATATTAAACTATTGAGATCATCTATTTTTGAGTCAGTGTTCATAATTTGTGTCTTTCAGGTTATTCCATTTCCTTCCAGATGTTAAATTTATTTCATAAATATGTTCACAGTGCTTCTTTATTTCCTTTTAACATCTCTGCATTCTGTAGTGATATCCCTTCTTTCTTTCCTTACATTGATAACTTTTGTCTTCTATCTTTTTCCCTTGGTCATTCTCAATGTAGTTTAATCCACTCTGTTGATTTTTATTGTAATATCATCTTGATACAGTTATTTGTTAATACTTTGGTATACTTGAGCCTGATCACTGAGTTGGTAGATAATAGGTAGATAGATAGATAGATAGATATTCCTGAAATTTAACTATCATTGGAAATATTTTTATTTTTTGTTTATATTTATTTTATTTTAGCAACATTATAGTTAATAAGGCACTAAAGCAAAGACCAAGAGAAGTTGGTTGAAAATATGAATTTCCTAGAAATTGCTCTGAAGGAAATAATTTTATTTAGTGAGTTAAATGAACAAATACAGTCTTTGTCAGATCAATAGAAAGAGAATTTATGAAAATAAAACTACCAGTTAGTATTGAGGATTATGTTATAATGCTTTTGATTTTGTGGAACAAAACATTATGTATATCAACTTTGTCTGAAAACATCAGAACTGCTTATCAGGAGTTCTAGGTGTGGAAATACAGCAAATGAGGAAACACAGAGATCAAAACATAAATTTTCCTCCCCCACACATTGGTACAGTCCTTGATAGTCACAGAAGAGACATAAGCTTAAGAAGACTACAAGCTCCCACATCCCTGCAGTGGAACAGACCTAGGTAGGTAGAACTTTTTTTCTTTTCCATTATCCAGAGCACCAGAATGTACTTTTGTCTATGTTCTGAGAGGCACAGATGTAGAACCTGACAGACACTGGAGAGAATGTGGGCTCAAAGCAGAGACAGTTCTTCCTTTCTTTCCATTATTGGTAGATACTCAGTGCCGAATATTTCAGGAAATTTTTTTTTTTTTTAGATAATGCAGAAAGTTTCAGTGGCTTAGATACATTTGATCTTGTCTTCGTTCCTGCTTTCTGACTTTCTGATTATGCAAGCACCCTTTACGCGTCAGCGGATAGATGGTAAGGCTCTGCATTAAGAAGGAAGTTTGTCTCCAGTCCTATTTTCTAGCAGACCCAATTTACGATACAGGGGAAAAACTTAGAATTGTGACAGTGAAACTTTTTTGTTTACCATCTGCAAGTGCAATTCAGAACGTCAAGTCTGGACGTGGTGAGCCAGCTAAGTTCAGAATAGTATTCTTGGTGAGAATCAATCATGAGAGTTTTATAACTAATTTTGTAGAGGTAGAATAAAGAGGATTAGGTGGTTTTGAAGCTGTGTTAACTTATAAAGGGTAGTAGGGCTTTGAAGTTAGTATTTAAGTTGAGGGCAATGTGGTGAACAAGGCTAATTTTTGTATGGTGGAGTAACCAAGAAATACTTCAGTGTCCCTCTCTAACTAGGCGCCAGGTGAAAGAGCGGCATTTGTTAGAAAGAAGATGATGGTAAATGTGAAAATCCTGCTCAAAATATTGAACAGTTGGGGCATCTGGGTGGTTCAGTTGGTTAAGAAACTGCCTTCGGCTCAGGTCATGATCCCGGGGTCCTGGGATCGAGTCCCACATCAGGCTCCTTGCTTCTCCCTCTCTCTTTGCCTGCCATTCCCCCTGCTTGTGTGCTCCCTCTCTCCCTCTTTCTCTCTGTTAAATAAATAAAGGAAATCTTTTAAAAAAGACATTGAACAGTTGGATGGTAGCTTAAAAAGGAAAGGCCGAATGACAGGCTTAAGATTTGATAGACTGTTACAGTATATAATAACATATCTGTAATAAAAATCATTAAAGTGAACTGTAGTGAGTAAAGTAAATATTATGGTCAATATTTTGAACCCAAAATACATATTTGTTGAGAGAAGGGATGAGTAAATAATGACATTTGCAGTGAGGAGTGACAGGAGATACTTTTTGGAGTCAGCAGTTCATTTCCCCCCAACATAGTTACACTGGAATTTATGGCTTTCAAACACTCAAACCTGGTATGTGTGGGCTTCAGGAGGCTAACTAAGGGATGTGTTAGTCTGCGCCAGGCTTTATCTGAAAAGCAGATTCTTACTTAGCAGACCTCTGGCTCTTTGGTCCCACATCTGTAAATATGTCTGTGAATTTGGGCAAGTTATTTACCATCTTTGGATATAGGAAAATATAATAACTGATTTTAAGAAAATTTTAAGAAAATATAATAACTGATTAAAGAGATACTCTTTTTTATGAAATATTAATGGACAAGACTCATCCACTAAAGAAATAGAAAAAAAATGTTCTTGTTAGCACTTCTAGTTGTGATCACATAAGATAAATTCCTTGTTTTAACTGCTTAATTGAGAGCAACTACTGGGACTAGAAAAATTGAATACTTAGGATTAATCTTAAGGTCCCATAAGCGTTCCGTGTCATGATATTTTAATCTTTTCATTAGAATTGCAAAGAAATTTACACATACAAACATAATTGGGACCAGTGTACACTGCTACCTCTTTTTTTTTTTTTTTTTTTTAAGAAATGTGGCATGGATCTCAAGAGTCAGAAACTATGTTTTCACTTTGATCCAGGAATTTTATACATAAGCAGTTATATGAAGGGTCTAATTCCATATAATTAACATAACAGGAAGAGAAAACATAAGAAGGAATTGTATAAAGTATTATTAAAACTAAGTTAAAACGTAATAGGGAAAGAGGAATAGGGAATTCATAAATACCAATGCAATAAGGAATAAAGTCTGCCCCTATTTTACAAACTTAATTTAATGTTAACAAATATTCATAAAATTGATATAGTAGAAGATGATAAAGAAATAATAAGCTAATATTTTCGGGAAAAAAAGGTTAAAGGTGAGTTAGTTTCCAAGGGTGGCCATTCTGGGGTTTGCTCTACCATGGGAATCCATCACTGTTTTTGACAACAAGAACCAAGGTGCATCCTAACTCCTTAAAAAGATAATTGAGAATTTCGTCAATTTATTACATCTCTGATGATACTAGGAAAATTGGATGCAACATTTCTAGTATCACACCTATTAGGCATAAGCATGATTATATTTTATGTTGACAAACCTGGGGCTTCAACTAAATATAGCATTCGTTGTCACACAGAAATGAAAGGTAAGGTGACTTTTATATAATGTATTACCAGGTATCTCCTATTTTCCTGGCATAATTGTGGATACTACTCCTATTCTCTTTCATTCTCAAAACTAACTTGGATTGGATGATAAATTACATGATACATTTAATTAAATTCAAGGGAAATATCTTTAATTCAGATCTATTTGGCTTTTTTTTTTAAGGTTTTATTTATTTGCGTTAGAGAGAGAGAGAGAGAGAGAGCGAGCACAACCAGGGGGAGCAGCAGGCAGAGGGAGAAGCAGGCTCCCTGCTGAGCAAGGAGCTCAACTTTGTCCCAGAACCCTGGGATCATGACCTGAGCCAAAAGAAGGCAGACACCCAACCAACTGAGGCACCCAGGTGTCCCTCTATTGGCCTCTAAATCCCAGATTATTTTCACTCTGCCATGGATATATCACATAGATATATCACAACTTCCATGGTGGATACTTTCTCACAAGTCTGTGGCCACATGCAACTTAAAAAAACAAAAACAATAGCATTCCTTAACCTGGGAGGATATCTTATAGTTATGTAGGTTTTGATATTCAACCTCTGTCATCTTTTTCCTTAATTTACACTGTTGTTTATCACATCAGTGATATGAGTCAGCAGCAGAGATATATGAACATCACTTGGCCAGTGACTTCTCTTCATATATGATAAAGACCTCAGATTTAAAAAGCCCAGTATCTACTTCCATTACAATAAGATTAACAGTATTTGGCATATGATGGTACATCTCTGCTGCTAATAACAGATGACCATCTATTACAGAATGAACAAAACTTTGGCTTCTAATAGGATGCCTGTGGACATTCCTCCAAACCCAAACCAAAGTACCCCATTGGGAAAGACAGAAATATCTAGTACCCTGAAATATCTACTAGACAAGCTGCAGAAATTCCTGAAGGAGAATCTAGAAGCACTGGGGGTAAGTAAGTAAACCACTAATAAAGAATTTTGAACTAGAAGAAACTGGGGGATATATTGGGGAAGAAGGATTATTCTGGCTAATTAAGTGTTTGGGATAGAAGCCCTAGGTTATGACCTGTGTCAACCATTCTGTGGGGTGGAAGAAAGACACTTTGATTAAAAGCAAGGGACCATGTTTATATGGGCATGGGAGGGGTGCATTAAGAGGAGACTATAAAAGTCCTAAGCTCTTGGATGAGCCTCATTGTGACTGTATCTTATTAAAGAAAGTTGACCCATATGGACTGGCCTCTGGGGGGAAAAAAAAACACTCTCCAGGATCTGACTCTTCTTAGCAGATCTTTAATAAGATTCAAGGGTGTCAATCCTATGGATGACCATGATGTTTGGACCAAGTGATTCTCTCTCCTGAAAAATGCTCACCATTATCTTTAAAACAGGTTATGTTTGTTTTGTTAATTTCGATGGCTGGTAATTTGGTTTGTTTTGTCTCTTATCCAGGTGGCTCAGATTATGATTGGTGTGAAATGCTTCTTTTATGGGATAATTGGATTTCTTCCTCCTAATTCTGAAATGCACAGAATCATTTTCTTCTCAATTTACACAGGCTTCTCCTTCTGGGGGGCATTGTCTGTGAGTATCTCACATCCCAAATTATAATTAATCAATCATTTATTCATTAACTCAACACACAACTTATATGGCATCTTGCCAATTCTAGGACACTTGCAACAGTACTTAGCGAAGACTGAATTTCCAACCTGAACTTTAATATACATCCCAATGAAACAGTGCCCTGAAATTCTATTCATTGCTCTATAGTATGAAGCTATTCAGTATAATCTTGCTGTTTTGCTTGAGGAGAAAATCCTGTGTTTGACACATGGAAGAAGTGTCTCTGAAATGTAATAATATTTGAATCAGAGAAGATGCTGGGGTTAGGGACGTGGTACTCTTCTTAAGTCATCGTGCTTCTTGGCCAAATACATTGAGAAAAATGCCATGTAATCTGAGCTCACGTTCTCCCTTTTCTGCACCCCAAAGTGTGTCTTTGAATTATAGTTACTCTACTTATTTTATTTCCTCTGGTAATTTTCCCTCTGGTTTTTAATGTCCACTTCTCTTATTTAGCTAAAGGGAATTTTACTGGTCATAAGAATTAAAGTATACCTATGTTACTTTAATTGTGTTGTGCACACATTTTAACTGTCTGCTATCTTCCGAGTTCTGAAGGGATGGCCTGGGAGGTGGGGGGCACTAGATAAGAAGAGAGATATGAATCTGACAATGGGGTGGGAGGGTGAGTTGGAAGAAGCTGCTACTCTCCAGACACCTTTCTTATTTTATAAACAGTTTATCATTTCTGGAATTCTGACTGTTGTGTCTGCCAAGAAGCAAACAAAATTACTGGTAAGCTAACAAGTTTTCCATTTGTCATTCAGGGAGAAAACGAGAACTTATATAACGTTGTGACTTTCCCATGTGAATCCCAGTCACACAGGGGATTCATCATTTTGTAGTACATTTCATCATATTTGGCCCAATGAATCATACATTTCATCCATTTGGCCCAATGAATCATGTGATCATCTTATGGCTAGATACAGACAAGCAGGATCTCCTGGGATTTTAGAAGTTCTGATCCCCATATCTTGTCACCATAAGAAGAACGAATAAGTTTTATCTAGCTATTAAAGCCTTTTTATGCTATGGGGTAGGGCGATGTTAATAAAGAAAAAAGCCTGGCTTAGGCTTGAGCATGGCAGACTTTTATTTTTGGTGGAGGGAGGAGCTAATACAGGGTCAGAAACTAGAGATGCTAAAATGTCCCTAATGTTTTTATCCTATCCATGGCATATGTTGAAGGAAGATTAATCCTCTCCTACTTTTCTTCTCTCAATTATGATTTGCCATTGAACTGAACTGACAATACAGGGATGATGAATGCTTATAGATCCCAGGGCTAAGTTAAGTCAGAATTCTCCTTATAGGGTCTAGAAACCCCTGGTCTTTAATTTATAAGCTAGTAATTTCCCTTTTTTCTTTTTCAGCTGAGAGGGAATCTAGGTGCTAACACTCTTAGCACCTTGGTCTCCTTTGTTGGGATCTGTATTCTGTCATGCAATTTAACAAAAAATGGCCACTATGATTGCAAGAAGGAAACTCTCTGTTTAGGCATCAAATCAGTTGCAACTGTAAGTATTATCTTCCTGAATTCTGGGAAGACTGAATGCTTATCTGAGAATGATGAAGATGAGATATGATCATTGGTATATTCAGGAACATGACAAAAATTCTTGCTTGCAGATTCCTTCCAAATGCCTCTCTACTGGTGTCACATTTAGAAAGAGAAAAAACTATTTCTTTACAACAGCAAAGAGCCCCAAATTCTGTGAGCTAAATTTTGAGAAAAAATGGTGAAGAAATAAAATGATATTAAAATCTGAGTCAAGATTTGCAAAGAATAATAATAATAAGCATAATAATAGATACATACATGTGTTAGGCCTTAACACAAACTTGTCCTAATATTCTGCAAAGGAGTTTTAGAGAGAAAAGTAAAGCAGCTTTTCTTTGGTCACATAGAACAGCTCAATAAAGGGATGCCTGGATGGCTCAGTTGGTTAAGCATCTGCCTTCGGCTCAGGTCAAGATCCCAGGTCCTGAGACCGAGCCCTGCATCTGGCTACCTGCTCCGTGGGGAAACTGCTTCTCTCTCTGCTGCTCGCCCTGCTGTGCTCTCTCTGTGTCAAGTAAATAAACTCCTTTAAAAAAAAATCTGTCAAAGATTAGGGTAATTTTTACTTTATCCATTATTGTTTTTAATTATTTCCTATCATAATGTTCATTACTGCTAGGAATTTAAAAATAAATATTACCCAAAGCTACATGGAGAATGAACATTTATTCTGACTTGCCACTACCTA